>NC_052161.1:98876553-99185682 GCF_902713615.1 Scyliorhinus canicula | reverse complement strand
CTCTGTCGACCTCGCCGGGTCTCTCTATCCGGTTTGCCAGCTCTCTTGTCTGACTCGCCGGGTCCTCTCTATCCGGTTTGCCCAGCTCTCTGTCTGGCTCGCCGTTGCCTCTCTATCCGGTTTTGCCAGCTCTCTGTCTGACTCGCCGGGTCTCTCTAATCCGGTTTGGCCCGCTCTCTGTCTGGCTCGCCGTGCCTCTCTATCCGGTTTTGCCAGCTCTCTGTCTGGCTCGCCGGGTCTCTCTATCCGGGTTTGCCAGCTCTCTGTCTGGCTCGCCGGGTCTCTCTAACCGGTTTGCCAGCTCTTCTGTCTGGCTCGCCGTGCCTCTCTTATCCGGTTTTGCCAGCTCTCTGTCTGACTCGCCGGGTCCTCTCTATCCGGTTTGCCAGCTCTCTGTCTGGCGCCGTTGCCTCTCTATCCGGTTTGCCAGCTCTCTGGGACTCGCCGGGTCTCTCTATCCGGTTTGCCAGCTCTCTGTCTGGCTCGCCGTGGCCTGCTCTATCTCCGGTTTGCCAGCTCTCTGTCTGACTCGCCGGGTCTCTCTATCCGGTTTGCCAGCTCTCTGTCTGACTCGCCGGGTCTCTCTATCCGGTTTGCCAGCTCTCTGTCTGACTCGCCGGGTCTCTCTATCGTTTTGCCAGCTCTCTGTCTGGCTCGCCGTGCCTCTCTATCGGTTTGCCAGCTCTCTGTCTGACTCGCCGGGTCTCTCTATCCGGTTGCCCGCTCTCTGTCTGGCTCGCCGTGCCTCTCTATCGGTTTGCCAGCTCTCTGTCTGGCTCGCCGGGTCTCTCTATCCGGTTTGCCAGCTCTCTGTCTGGCTCGCCGTGCCTCTCTATCCGGTTTGCCAGCTCTCTGTCTGACTCGCCGGGTCTCTCTATCCGGTTTGCCAGCTCTCTGTCTGGCTCGCCGTGCCTCTCTATCCGGTTTGCCAGCTCTCTGTCTGACTCGCCGGGTCTCTCTATCCGGTTTGCCAGCTCATCTGTCTGGCTCGCCGTGCCTCTCTATCGGTTTGCCAGCTCTCTGTCTGACCTCGCCGGGTCTCTCTATCCGGTTTGCCAGCTCTCTGTCTGGCTCGCCGGGTCCTCTCTAACCGGTTTGCCAGCTCTCTCTGATGCAAGGAACCATCATCTGGAGCAAAGACTCTTTTTCTCTTTCACTTACTTCTTGTTAATGCCATTTCCACCCAATCTGTGTTTGTCTCTTTTGTGCGTGTTTGTAGAGGGTGGGAGACAAGTTAAAGTGAGAGTTAGGTTAACTAACAATTAACCCACTGTACCTGCTGTGTATTTCATTGTAGCTCTATTATAAGTAAACAGCAATTGCATTTGGACTTACAAACCTGGTGACTGTAATTATTGGGCAGCCAAGGGCAAAGCTGTTGGGTACTGTTCTGAGAATTCTTGTTTAAATTCACTTGTGTTGTGACTCTGGCTGGAATTGACTGCGCAGTTGCCTGGGGTGTCGTAACACACACGAGGAGACTGCGTATAAAATGCTGCACACTCAGCCACAAGGTCCTTAATAGGGCCTCTTAAAGAGGCTGGGACCAGTTAGGTTTATATATTCAGCCCAGAGAGTGTCCGCAGCATCATTGTTTGTTGCATTCTGCACAGCCAAAGGGAGGAGATGTTACCAGAGGGACACACTGATGAGCTAAGGCATCTCCTTGTATGAGGGGGACTTGGAAGTGGTGATTCTGAAGAGGGCGAGATGAGTCACATGAGGATGTCATTGCAGGAGCACAACGTGGTAGACGCACCCCTGACAATCCCATTGGCAACAAGGTTCCAGGAGAAATAAGGCTATTGAGAGTTTTCACAATCAAAGTTCTCTTCAGCCTTTGCTGCAGTGGACGCACCAATACCTTCAATCTCTGCGTGACTATGACAGGAAAGGTCAGAAATCTTACAATGATCATGGAAGCAGCATAAATCATCCTATTGCCTCAGGGAAGGCTTTACTGGAAGGCACAGCAGCCCTGGGGACATGTGCTCACAGTGTAAAGGGATCAACACACCCTAACGCACGTCTTTAAGCAACTCCACGCAGTAGAGTTGTTCTGACCATGGTTTCGCCAAGGCAAGGGGTGAGGCATCTTTCAAGCAGCACATGGATGTACTCATGTCAGTATGACACCAGCTTAGCAGGGCGTTCCCAAAACAAACAATCGTCAATGGTTTTGCACTTGGACATCTCAAGAGGGAGCAGCATCTGAAGAATTCCACCTCTCCCATCACTCACCCTCATGGATGAATAATGCAGAAGTGTCACCTTGCTACTCCCCCCACAATCGGCCTTCACACATCCAGGCGCAATGGGCTGTAATGCTGCATCATGCTCCCCAAAGCTGTGAGGCTTGTCCTCACAGAGACGGCCTCACCAGGACCATGGGCCTATTATTCACAAACACTCAGGACATTTTGGCCTCAACTACTTTCTGTGCTAGTGAATTCCTCAGATTTGCCACTCTCTGGGTGAAGAAATTTCTCCTCACCTCAGTCTTAAAAGGTTTACCTCTTATCCTCAAACTATGACGCCCTAATTCTGGAAGAAGCACGTCTAAGAGCAGAAAGGACAATTTATGCGAGGCATTGTTCACTCGAGTGTGAGTGACCTGGTTTATCAGCCCCCACCCCTGCACCTACACTTAGCCGTACCACCCCCCCCTCAACCGGCTGCCACCCACTGGCAGGGCATCAGGTGGACCACCCAGGGCAATGCCCACTGTAGCCCTGAGTGGGGTGCCAGGCAGGAACTGCGGAGCATACTGCTGGCAAGGGCATTGTCAGCTGACGGTACCCCTGGCATCAGGGACAGAGGCCCCCCACAGTGCCAGCAACCGATGGGGTGTGGGGATGAGGGGGACATGGGGAGGGCGAAGCCCGCTGTGTTACCTGGGGCCACTATATCCCCTGTTGGACCTGGTTGAGTACCATGTTAACTTGTCGGCCTTTTACCCCCTGCAGACAATGGATATTGGAATTCAACCAGCACCCAGCAATGGTGGCCTTACTGCTAGTCAGCATCGCTCAGGGGGATGCCCTGCGCTACTTGAGGAGGAGGAGGCTGCAGCAGTAGAGCGTGCAGCAGCAGAGAGTGCAGCAGCAGAGAGTGCAGCAGCAGAGCGTGCAGCAGCAGAGCGTGCAGCAGCAGAGCGTGCAGCAGCGGAGCGTGCAGCAGAGAGTGCAGCAGCGGAGTGTGTAGCAGCAGAGCGTGCTGCAGCGGAGTGTGTAGCAGCAGAGCATGCAGCAGCAGAGCGTGCAGCAGCAGAGCATGCAGCAGCAGAGCGTGCAGCAGAGCATGCAGCAGCAGAGCGTGCAGCAGAGAGTGCAGCAGCAGAGAGTGCAGCAGCGGAGCGTGCTGCAGCGGAGTGTGTAGCAGCGGAGCGTGCTGCAGCGGAGTGTGTAGCAGAGCATGCAGCAGCAGAGCGTGCAGCAGAGAGTGCAGCAGCAGAGAGTGCAGCAGCGGAGCGTGCTGCAGTGGAGTGTGTAGCAGCGGAGCGTGCTGCAGCGGAGTGTGTAGCAGCGGAGTGTGTAGCAGCAAAGAGTGCAGCGGCAGAGCGTGCAGCAGCAGAGCGTGCAGCAGCAGAGTGTGCAGCAGCAGAGCGTGCAGCAGCAGAGCGTGCAGCAGCAGAGAGTGCAGCAGCAGAGCATGCAGCAGCAGAGCGTGCAGCAACAGAGAGTGCAGCAGCAGAGCGTGCAGCAGCAGAGAGTGCAGCAGCGGAGCGTGCAGCAGCAGAGAGTGCAGCAGCGGAGCGTGCAGCAGCAGAGCGTGCAGCAGCAGAGAGTGCAGCAGCAGAGCGTGCAGCAGCAGATAGTGCAGCAGCAGAGCATGCAGCAGCAGAGCGTACAGGAGCAGAGCGTGCAGCAGCAGAGCGTGCAGCAGCAGAGCGTACAGCGGCAGAGCATGCAGCAGCAGAGAGTGCAGCAGCAGAGTGTGCAGCAGCAGAGAGTGCAGCAGCAGAGCGTGCAGCAGCAGAGCGTGCAGCAGCAGAGCGTGCAGCAGCAGAGCGTGCAGCAGCAGAGCGTGCAGCAGCAGAGCGTACAGCGGCAGAGCATGCAGCAGCAGAGAGTGCAGCAGCAGAGCGTGCAGCAGCAGAGCGTGCAGCGGCAGAGAGTGCAGCGGCGAAGAGAGTGCAGCAGCAGAGCGTGCAGCAGCAGAGCGTGCAGCAGCAGAGAGTGCAGCAGCAGAGCGTGCAGCAGCAGAGAGTGCAGCAGCAGAGCGTGTTTGCAGCAGCAGAGAGTGCAGAAGGGGAACAGGTGGCAGTCGCCCAGGATAGACAGGCCGAGGAAGAGGACGGTGCCAAGGAGGCGCCGCATGAGGCAATGCCTGTCATTCGAGGACCTGCCGGATCGGGCATTCTGCCAAAGACTCTCGCTGAGCAGGGAGACAGTGTAACATATCTGCCAGATCATAGCACACCAGGCACCACTGGGGGATTGCGGAGGACACCCGCTCCCGGTGGCCATCAAGGTGATGGTTGCCTGAACCTTTGTGCCACGGGCTTCTTCCAGGTACCTAGTGGGAACCTGTGCGGGATCTCACAGACCTCGGTGTACAGGTGCATCTGCGCCGTCACGGAGGCCCGATATGCTCAGTCGGCACAATACATCGATTTCAATGTGGACCGAGCCCACCAGGATGCCTGGGTAGCGGGGCTCATCACCATCGATGGGATGCCCCGGGTCCAAGGGTGATCGACGGGATGCTCCCCCTATGAACACCTGCACACGACAGATCGCACCACATAAACCGAAAGGGGGCGGTTCCACTCGATGAACGTACATCTGATATGTGACCATGACTGGGGATGGGGGGGGGGGGGGGGGTTGATGAGGGTGGGGGGTTGTAGGGTGAGGGTGGTGTGGGGTTGATGGTGGTGTGGGGGTGTGGGGGTGAGGGTGGTGTGGGGGTGAGGGTGGTGGGGTGGTGTGAGGGTGAGGGTGGTGGGGTGAGGGTGGTGTGGGGGTGAGGGTGGTGTGGGGGTGAAGGTGGTGGGGTGAGGGTGAGGGTGGTGTGGGTGTGAGGGTGGTGTGGGGGTGAGGGTGGTGTGGGGTGAGGGTGGTGGGGTGAGGGTGGTGGGGGTGAGGGTGGTGTGGGGGTGAGGGTGGTGTGGGTGGTGTGGGGGTGAGGGTGGTGGGGTGAGGGTGGTGTGGGGGTGAGGGTGGTGTGGGGGTGAGGGTGGTGTGGGTGTGAGGGTGGTGGGGTGAGGGTGGTGTGGGGGTGAGGGTGGTGTGGGGGTGAGGGTGGTGGGGTGAGGGTGAGGGTGGTGTGGGTGTGAGGGTGGTGTGGGGGTGAGGGTGGTGTGGGTGGTGTGGGGGTGAGGGTGGTGTGGGGGTGAGGGTGGTGGGGTGAGGGTGGTGTGGGTGTGAGGGTGGTGTGGGGGTGAGGGTGGTGTGGGGGTGAGGGTGGTGGGGTGAGGGTGAGGGTGGTGGGGTGAGGGTGGTGTGGGGGTGAGGGTGGTGTGGGTGGTGTGGGGGTGAGGGTGGTGGGGTGAGGGTGGTGTGGGGGTGAGGGTGGTGTGGGGGTGAGAGTGGTGTGGGTGTGAGGGTGGTGGGGTGAGGGTGGTGTGGGGGTGAGGGTGGTGTGGGGGTGAGGGTGGTGTGGGTGGTGTGGGGGTGAGGGTGGTGGGGTGAGGGTGGTGTGGGGGTGAGGGTGGTGTGGGGGTGAGGGTGGTGGGGGTGAGGGTGAGGGTGGTGTGGGTGTGAGGGTGGTGTGGGGGTGAGGGTGGTGTGGGGGTGAGGGTGGTGGGGTGAGGGTGAGGGTGGTGGGGTGCGGGTGGTGTGGGGGTGAGGGTGGTGTGGGTGGTGTGGGGGTGAGGGTGGTGGGGTGAGGGTGGTGTGTGGGTGAGGGTGGTGTGGGGGTGAGGGTGGTGTGGGGGTGAGGGTGGTGTGGGGTGAGGGTGGTGGGGTGAGGGTGGTGTGGGGGTGAGGGTGGTGTGGGGGTGAGGGTGGTGTGGGGGTGAGGGTGGTGGGGTGAGGGTGGTGTGGGGGTGAGGGTGGTGAGGGGGTGAGGGTGGTGTGGGGGTGAGGGTGGTGGGGTGAGGGTGGTGTGGGGGTGAGGGTGGAGTGGGGGTGAGGGTGGTGTGGGGGTGAGGGTGGTGTGGGGGTGAGGGTGGTGTGTGGGTGGGTTGACATACATGTCACGGGAAACCGAACTCAGCAGGGTCTCACTTCCTCGCCCACAGCCAAACTCCGCCCTGGCAACCTCCCTTTCCTCTGCGCCACCGACCATGACCAGGGAGCTCTGCTCTGCCATGGCGAGGGACCGCAAGTCCGGCGGACCCCATCATGTCTTCTCCCTTTCCTGGGAGGAGAGGGGCAAACATAAAACGACAGTGTTGGACAGTCCATCACATGCAGCCCATAAGAGGGTAGCAGGTGACCTCAGTTGCCAGGTCACTGAGCCATGGCGGCCGGGTCGCTATGGTGCCCTGGCATCACCCTCCCTCCCACACACCCGTACCCCCCCCCCCACCCCCCCCCCCCCCCCCCCCCCCCCCCCCCCCCCCCCCCCCCCCCCCCCCCCCCCCCCCCCCCCACCCCCTCAATCCGGCAACAAATCTATTATATGACTTTGATTATTGAATTCACCGCACTAGACTTCAGGAATGAAGAAACCTTTTCTTCAGCCAGCTTGCAGAGTGTGTTTTTGAAGACGAATCAATCACGTGAATTACAAACTATCCTTTAATTTATAACATTTAATGTGCACTTCAACTGTATTTTTCTGACCTGCGTGTGTGAGTGAAATAGCATTAGATTTCATTTGAATAAATAATCCTGTTTAGCTGTTTAGCTTACTGGGCTAAATCGCTGGCTTTGAAAGCAGACCAAGCAGGCCAGCAGCACAGTTCAATTCCCATACCAGCCTCCCCGAAACAGGCACCGGAATGTGGCGACTAGGGGCTTTTCACAGTAACTTCATTTGAAGCCTACTTGTGACAATAAGCGATTTTAGTTTCTTTATTTAAACCCATGAAAAGCTTACTGCTTATTATTCAAAGGGCGGTATTCTCTGAAAATGGGGCTATGTCCCCACGCCTGCGAGAAAACAGGTGTGAATCACTCTGGACTTTCCTGGAGAAAGTCCAGAGTGATTCTCCATTTTGAAGGGGGCTTGCAGGGCCCCGGGTAGTCCACGCAGCTCCGGCTGTCGATAAGGGACCCTGCACTTCCGGCCACGGGTTCGTGCAAGAGTGCAGCGGCCGCCAGCGGTGGTCCCACGCAGCATGGCGGACCCACACAGCGGGCCAGCCCCAACAATAAAGGCCCCCCCCCCCAGATCGCACACGCCCGCCAATTGGTGGCCCCCAATCGGAACCCTGGCCATACTGGTGCCACGTCGACCATGCGCACTTGACTGGCAGCAATTCTCCGGTCCGCCGAGAATCGCAGGAAGACGTCTGACCCAATTGTGAGTCTGATGCCCTATTCTCTGCCCCCGGGCCGAGCCAATTTCGGAGCGGAGGCTTGGATAATCACGCCCAAAATGTCCACACATTTAGGGGTTAAAAACACATAACTTTGACTTTAAATAAAACACTGATTGCGGACAGTAAGGGGAGGAAGCAAGTGATTGGAGTTCTCTATCGTCCCTGTCTGTTATGTCTGGTGAAAAGTGTGAGTGGTGGCGTCCTTCATGCCTGCTGCACACGTGTGCAGGGGTCTACTGCTTGTCTGGCTTGAAACACTGACGGTGATTTGCAGAGAGAAATGACAAGAGGCTTCACACACATCCTGTACACTTTTGTTCTGCATACCAAGAATGATCCATAGAATGCCTACAGTGCAGGTCAGGCCATTTGGCCCATTGAGTCTGCGCCGCCCCTCAGAAAGAGCACTCTACCCAGGCCCACTCCCCCACGGGGAAAATGTGGAAACTCCACACAGTCACCCCAGGCCGGAATCGAACCTGTGAGGCAGCAGTGCTAATCACTGTGCCACCGTGTGCCCATCCTGTCGGACTGTCCAGCATCACATTTTGAAGAAGAGTAACTTTGGGCAGTTTCTGCTCAAGGTTGCTGCACATGCACCTCCTGCAGTCCAGATCAGTTCCTTGACAAATTGATGGAGTGCCGGGAAGAGCAGGCACAGATTTGGTAGCACGGCAGGACATCTCGGGATTCATCCAAGGACTGAACAGCATAGTTAACCCTTCCAGTCAGGAGCACTTAGTAACCAGTTAAGATACAGTACAAGAAGTGTTGTAATATAGGTTTCTTATATGTCTCTATGATCTTGTGACTTGTATGTTTAAACATGAGCTGTTCTTTGTTCGTCTTTAACTATTTCCAGATCCCAGACTCTGGCATGAATGGTACTGCTGCTCTGCAGGTAGGCTGCTCCCTGAATGTTGCTCTAGACTGATTTCTCAGTTATTGCCATGTGATTCTATACATCATACAATGGGCAGTGCTATTTTTCAGTCCTTTATTACTCTTGCTCTGCCAAGCACTTTTGCATTACAATGATATGCAGGCATGTAACACAAGGGCAGCTTGTATTTTGTTTTATTATTCATCTATGAGATGTGGGTGTCACTGCCTGGGCCAGCGTTTATTGCTCATCCCTAATGTACTTGGTAATGTGCTGTCTTCTTGAACTGCTGTAATCCATGTTGTGTAGGTACACCCACAGAGCTCTTAGAGAGGGATTACCAGGATTTTGACCCAGTGACAGGAATGAACAGCGATATATTTCTCAGTCAGGATGGCGAGTGACCTGGAGGGGAACGTCCAGGTGGTGGAGTTCCCATATGTCTCTTGTCCTTGTCCTTCCAGATGGTTGTGGTTGTGGGTTTTGAAGATGCTGCCGAGGGAACCTTGGTGAGTTCCTGCATCGTATTTTGTAGATGGTACACACGGCTGCAACGATGGTACTACAATCGTCGGTGTTGGAGGGAGTGAATGTTTGTGGATGTGTGCCTGTCATGCGGGCTGCTTTGTCCTGGATGGTGTCAAGCTTCTTCAATGTTGTTGCCGCTGCACTCATCCAGGCAAGTGGAGAGTATTCCATTACACTCCTGACTTGTGCCTTGTAGATGGTGAACAGGATTTGGGGAGTCAGGAGGTGAGTTACTCATTCCAGGATTCCTAGCTTCTGAGCTGCTCTGGTAGTCACAGGATTTATTTGGCTAGTCCAGTTCAATTTCTGGTCAACAGTAACCCCCAGGATATTGGCAGTGGGGGGCGTCAAGAGGCAACAGTTAGATCATCTCTTGTTTGAGATGGTTATTGCCTGACACTTGTGTGGCGTGAATGTTTCTTGACACTTGTCAGCCCAAGCCTACATATTGTCCAGGTCTTGCTGCATTTGAATATGGACTGCTTCAGGAGGCATAAATGGTGCTGAACATTATGCAATCATCAGTGAACATCCTTACTTCTAACCTTCTGATGGAAGGAAAGTCATTGATGCGGCAGCTAAAGATGGTTGGGCCGAGGACATTACCCGAAGGAACTCCTGCAATGATGCCCCAGGAGTGAGATGACTGGCCTCCAATTACCACAAACATTTTCCGTGTCCCAGGTGTGACTCCAACTTGCGCAGAATTTCCCCCAAATTCCTATTGACTGCAGTTTAGGTAGGTTTCGTGGACACCACATTGGGTAAAATGCTACCTTGATGTAAAGGACAGTCACTCTCACCTCACCTCTGGAGTTCAGCTCTCCATAGAACATAGAACAGTGCAGCACAGTACAGGCCCTTCAGCCCACGATGTTGTGCCAACCATTTATCCTAATCTAAGGTCAACCTAACCTACACCCCTTCAATTTACTGCTGTCCTTGTGCCTGTCTAAGAGTTGCTTAAATGTCCCTAATGACTCTGACTCTACCACCTCTGCTGGCAGTGCATTCCACGCACCCACAACTCTCTGTGCAAAGAACCTACCTCTGCCATCTCCCCTACACCTTCTTCCAATCACCTTAAAATGATGTCTCCGCATGACAGCCATTTCCACCCTGGGGAAAAGTCTCTGGCTATCCACTCTTTCCATGCCTCTCATCACCTTATACACATCCATCAAGTCACCTCTCTTCCTTCTTCGCTCAAGTGAGTAAAGCCCTAGCTCCCTCAAAATTTCTTCATAAGACATGCCCTCCAGTCCAGGCAGAATCCTGGTAAATCTCCTCTGTACCCTCTCCAAAGCATCCACATCCTTCCAATAATGAGGCGACCAGAACTGGACACAATATTCCAAGTCGAACCAGGGTTTTATAAAGCTGCAGCCAAACCCTGCGGCTCTTAAACTCAATCCCCCTGTTAATGAAAGCCAACACACCATACGCCTTCTTAACAACTCTATCAACCTGGGTGGCAACTTTGAGGGATCTACATACGAGGACCCCAAGATCCCTCTGTTCCTCCACACTCCCAAGAATCCTGCCTTTAATCCGGTATTCAGCATTCAAATTCGACCTTCCAAAATGAATCACTTCACATTTATCAAGTTTGAACTCCATCTGCCACTTCTCAGCCCAACTCTGCATCCTGTCAATGTTCTGTTGCAACAACCCTCAACACTATCTACAACTCCCCCAACCTTTGTGTCATCGGCAAACTTACTAACCCACCCTTTAACTTCCTCATCCAAGTCATTTATAAAAACCACAAAGAGCAGAGGCCCCAGAACAGATCCCTGTGGTACACCACTGGTCACCGACCTCCAGGCAGAATACTTTCCATCCACTACCACTCGCTGTCTTCTTTCGGCCAGCCAATTCTGTATCCTGACATCAAAATAGCCCTGTATCCCATGCCCCCTAACTTCCTGAATGAGCCTACCATGGGGAACCTTATCAAATGCCTTACTGAAATCCACTGCCCGACCTTCATCGATGTGTCTCATCACATCCTCAAAGAATTCAATGAGGCTTGTGAGGCATGACTTGCCCCTCACAAAGCCATGCTGACTATCCTTAATCAAACTATGTTTATTTAAATAATCATAAAGTTTATCAGAATTCTTTCCAATATTTTGCTCCATGTTTGAACCCCGGCTGTAAAATGGGCAGGAATCGAATGGCCCTGGTGGACCCCCAAACTGAGCATCAGTGAGCAGGTTATTGCTGAGTAAGTGCCGCTTGGTAGCACTTTTGATGACTTCTTCCATCACTTTATTGATGATTGAGTAGACTGAGTAGACTAATTAGCCGGGTTGGCTTTGTACAGGACATACCTGGGCAATTTTCGACATTGCTGTATTGGAACAGCTTAGCTAGGGGGCAAAGCACCTTCTGGAGCACAAGTCTTTAGTACTATTCCTGGAATATTGTCAGGGCCCATAGCCTTTGAATGATGTTCATCTAGGGAAGTGTGTCCTTAAACCTTAAATCTCTTAGTATAATAAAGACAACATAAATATTGTTCTTCTTATTTCAACAATAGCAGAGAGTTGCATTTATATCACACATTTAACAGAATAGAAACATCCCATGGTGCTTCTTCAGAGCTATATCGAATAAAACCTTGGGGTACATGAGGAAATCTAAAAATATACGACCAAAAGCTTGGTCAAAGAGGTAGGTTTTACAAAACAACCTGATCAAAGGACAGAGAGGTTTTGGAAGGAAATTCCAGAGTTTAGGGTCTGGGCCTTCCGTCAAAGGAGTGCAGGACTATGGATCCCGCCGAGGGGATTATCCCCCTCTCAAGCGGGTCAGCTGCTGCTTGTAATGTTACAGGAATCACAAAACAAATGCCTGAAGTTGTTGCCTCATGCACCACCCTTTAATGAAAAGGTGGTGCAGAAAAGCCTGAATTTATTACCCTTTAACGATGCCAAAGTGTTTTACAGCCAGTGAAGTGCTTTTGAAGTTTGGTTCCGGTTGTAACATTGTAATGCAGGGGAAACAAATGTGTAAAATGTAAAGTGCAGGTGTAAGTTTAAGTGCGCGGCCAAAGAAAGAATGCTCCAACTGTGAGACCACCAATCCTGTTTTAACAATTGCTCCAAACCAGGCCGGGCCTTCTGGCCTTCTTTAGATTTCATCCATCCAGTTTATTCGATTGACATGTGAGCTAAAGGGCCACCAGCTCATAAAATTCGACACAGCGCCTCCTTTAGTAACAATTCCATTTAGGCGTGACAAGGCATTCTTCAGAATGTGGGACACAGCATTGCATTATGGCCTCAACTTTCCAACCTATCATCGCTGAAATTCTATGTTGCTTTGAGGGCTTCAGGTGGGGGGGGGGGGGGGGGCAGACAGTGGTAGGTAGTAGTAATATCACTGGACCAGTCATCCAGCAGCCCAAGCTAATGCTCTCGAGACATGGGTTCAAATCCCAATAGGGCAGCTGGTGGAATGGTGTCTCAGACATGATGATTATTGTTGATTGCCATAAAAGCCCTGGCGGTCCATTAGTATCCCTTTGCCTAGTCTGGCCTCCATGGGACTTGAGACCCACGGCAAAATGGGTTAACTTTGAACTGCCCGCCGTAAATTCCCATCAAGCTACTCGATCCACGGGCAATTAGGGATTGATAACATATGCTGGCTTTGTCAGCGACGCCCACACCCCAGGGAAGAATGAAAAAATAAAAAGATAAATGGCCTTGTCTTTGATGCAACCATCAATTCACTCAAGACACGAGAGGAAGTAAACTGTGGCTTTAATCGACTTACAACTGAGCCTGCCTGCGACCAGAAGAACTGAGGGCAGACTCACAAGACCGCAGCACTTTATACTTCCAGTAGTGGGAGGAGCCATGGGCGGAGCCATGGGTGGAGCCAAGGGCAGAGCCCTGTACAAGTTCCTCATCTCCCCCTGTGGGCAGAGCTGCACAACGGCTCACAGATGGAGCCCACAGGGACACAGTGATACACAGTGTGAATTATACGCATTATACATTCACCACAGTCTTCCAGCTAGAAATGGCTCCTAGCCAAGCAACAAAAACAGAGAGTCAGCTACTGATCTCTGCTCTGAAAATGTTAATATTGAAATTCATGAGTTATTACAGTGATGAGACTGATCTCCACACTCCCACATCAACATGTTAAATAGGGAGATAAGCACATTGGTGCCATGAGTTAGCTTGTATTTCAGCGCTTACTGCTAAGAGTGTATATTACTGTGTTGTGATTAAAAAGTACCCTTGATGATTTTGTTACATAATAAGTACAGTGTATTTTATGGGAAAATGTCAAACAACAGGTAAATTTTGCCAAATTGCACTTAACAGCAGCCTGCATTGATAGCTCATTGATGATAGATAAACATCCCGGTGTACTTTATTGAGGCATCCAAGAAAATAAAGAGGCGCCAAACCAGATATTCAGAAGGGTTGGTCATGCGGTCAGCTTTTAGGGGTGATGTGACCATCAATTCACTCGGAACACGATTGGAAGTAAACTGTGGTTTGAATAGACTAACAACTGAGCCTGCCTGCGACCAGAAGAACTGAGGGCAGGCTCACACGGCTCCAGCACTTTATACTTCCGGTAGCGGGAGGGGCCATGGGCGGAGCCATGGGTGGAGCCCTGTACAAGCTCCTCATCTCCCGCTGTGGGCAGAGCCGCGCAACGGCTCACAGACAGAGCCCACAAGGACACAATGCTACACAGTGTGAATTACATTCACCACAAGGGGATACTTAGAGAAAGAAAGGGAGGGGTTTAGTTTGTGCGGCTGAGGTTGTTGAAGACACAGCAGTCAATACTGGTGTGATGGGAGAAAGGGAAGGCCCGTTAGTATTGATGAAGAATGCCATTGGCCTGGCACAATGAGGATGGGCTGGCCCTTCCTGTGGCAAGCAGTACCCTGAATTTAGTGCAGGTAAAATGCACTGGCATAGTGCGGTAAATGGGCTAGAGCACATGGGTGACTGCATCAATTTTCAGCAGACTAGCCTGATGGATACGTCACTCTGCTGTATAATTTAACCAATAGAAAATGTTCTTTTTCGAAGGATCAGTTGCCATGGAGACTCAATGGGCGCGATTCTCTCGCTCAAGTGAGAGCACAACGCGGCCGGGGAATCTTGGGAGAGCCCTCTCACGGGCTTCTCGGCAGCCTCTGCGCATCACGGGATTCACCCAAGTCCCACCAGGGGTCAGTATCGGAACTCCGCCCAAAAGGGGCGGGGCCAAACGACGCTCGCGAAAGTAGGTCGTAAACCTACTTAAGGCCTACTTATCTGGGATACACCAGCCTCCCTCAATTGTCTGGTCTCCCCAGGGAGTCTGCAGCTGGGGTCGCATGGGGAGTTGGGGGTG
Source organism: Scyliorhinus canicula (assembly GCF_902713615.1). NCBI lineage: Eukaryota > Metazoa > Chordata > Chondrichthyes > Carcharhiniformes > Scyliorhinidae > Scyliorhinus > Scyliorhinus canicula. The sequence goes on along the minus strand of NC_052161.1, from coordinate 99,171,457 downwards.
TGGATACACCCTTAGGCCGGTGGAGGTGGGGGGGGGGGGGGGGGAAGGGGGGGGAAGGGGGGGGGTGGGGATTGGTGTCCACTCACTCTTCCTGTCCGGTGTAGGTCGTTGACCTTTTTCCTTCACTGAAGGCCAGTTCTCCTGGTAACATTCCCCAAGCTCACAGCTCCCACCACCTCACCCCAGGAAACACTGGCTGCCCTGTGGCTGCCTCTCCTGGACCCTCGGGGGAAAAGGACATCCCTCCTAGCCTCCACAGCGTCTACTAGACTCCCCAGATCTGCATGCCGAATCTTGGTGCTGGTCTCTTCGGCGCCATTGCTGCAAGCTGGCTGGGGTTGGCTGAGCAAGTGTTGCTTAAGTACTGCTCGACCTTGTTAGCGGGGGGGCTGTTGAGCGCGGTCCCGGCGAATCAGCTGCCAAGCCTTCATTTATGGTGAGAAGTGGATCAATTAACGTTGTGTAGTGTTGCTGGCCTTGCAGGGCCGAGGGCTGGGAAGCTCGCGGCAATTCCAGCTCGCTACCGCGCTTAGAAACTTTTCAGGAGAATCGTCTCCGAAGTGGGGGCTAAACCGGTGAGAAACACCCAGGGCCCAAAAAAGTGACTTAAGTGTCATTGAATAGCGGTGGGGAACAGGCCGGCAGAGCCAGCGGGAATCTCCCTGAAAAAACCCGCCACAAATTAACTTAGAATGGTTTGGGAGAATCGTGCCCAACATTTCTGCCGACCCCCAATGTTTGTGTCAGACACGTGTCTCTTGCCAGAGCCCTGACTCATTATTCACCCTTGTGCCACTGTCAATAGCACTGACATTGTTTTTCGACGCTTTTCCTCGCCGGTAGGTCAGTAGTTGTGAGAAGGATACTTTATTTTGGTTTTCTCCACTCCCAAACATATCTGGATTGCAAATTAAGCTCTGTTTTTGAATTTTCTCTCCACATTTGTCATAGTCTGGCTAATTTTATGACTCCAGCACATTAAGAGCCCAATGTTGACTGATAGAACTGACATTTTTGAAAACATATCCAGTTATTTTTCCTCCAATGGCTTTGTTCACTGACATCTTCGATTTGCAGCAAATCGCCTGTCGATTCCATGAAGGTGACCCTGCTGTCCAGCATTCCCATTGGAAAATTGCGAGCAGCTGGAGGATAGAAAGCTCGAGTGTGCCAGAGGGCTTCAAAGACATTGAGGATGATGTGATGTGTTTACAGGGAGCATGGAGAGGGGATGGGTTGTTGGGGGCTTGGGGAGGGGATTGGTTCTTTTGGAGGGGCTTGGGGAGGGGATGGGTGTTGCGGTTTGGGGGGGTTTGGGTTGTCAGGAAGGCTTTGGCAGGGGATGGGCTGACAGGGTGCCCTGGCAGGGGATGGGTTGTTGGGGGACTTGAGGAGGGGATGGGCTGTCGAGGAGGCATGGTGAGGGAATGGGTTGTCGGGTGGGCTTGAGGAGGGATCGGTTTTCGGGGGTCCTGGGGAGGGTATGGGCTGTCAGTGATTGACACTTTGTGGTTGGAGCCATACTTACTGGGGTGATCTGTGGATTTTGGGTAGTTGAGATACGATGTAATAGAAGAGGTGGGTGATTCTAATTAATTGATAACAGGATAATCATTGGCGGAAGTAATTGGTCAGATTTATCATGGCGCCACATGGTTAAGATCAGGGACGGGATTCTCCCAGCCCTGGGCCGGGCCGGAGAATCCCCGCGAATGGGTCACGCCGCACTGACGCCGGCACGTGATTCCCCGCAGAGAGGAGAATCAGCACCACTCCTCCGGCGTGGTTGGCGCGGGGCTGGTCGCGGGCCGCTCTACGCAGCCGGCCCGCCGATTCTCCAGACCGGATGGACCGAGCGGCCGTAAGGAAAGAACCGAGTCCCACCAGCACCGTTCTAACCTGCTGTTGGCTGGCGGGACCTTGGCGTGTAAGGATCAGGTGGCGGCCTTTGGGGGTGGGAGGGGCGGCCCGACCCCAGGCCGGCTCACTGATCGGCCTCTATGGCTGGAGGCCTCCTTTCCGACGTGCCGGTCCCTGCAGTCCTGTGCCATATTGCATCGGGGCCGGCACGTTGAAGGAGGCCACTGTGCATGTGTGCGTTGGCACCGGCGCCACTGCGCATGTCCTCGTTGGCATGCGCGGATCCCACAGTGCACAGTTCGCGCCAGGATCTGCAGATGGAGCGGCGCGATCCGCTCCAGTGCCCTGCTGGCCCCCTGGAGGGGCCAGAATTAGTCGTGGGAGCAGCTCGTTCATGCCGTCGTAAAATGCGACGGCGTTGACGACGGCGTCGACACTCTGCGCGGGATTGGAGAATCCCGCCACATGCGTTTCACTTTGGACAGGTCTGGGTCCCGTTGTGTCCAATTCTTTTTGCGGCCAGATGAAATTGGCAGGGTGCCCATAAAGTCCAACGTCCTGGATATGCACTGAAAACAAATAAACTCTCTTCTGCAGTGGTGGTGTGTGGGGGGGGGGGGGGGGGGGGGGGGGGGGGGGGTGGGGGGGGTGGTGCGCGGTGGGTGGGGGGGGGGGGGGGGGATCTCCCCCCACATATTGTCAATATGATAACAATCATATTAACTCCTGGGCTGATGGTCCAATTTCTTCCCTGGCCACTGGCTATGATCCTGTTCCTGGGATCGTGGCTGAACTTGCTCTGTACCTGTCAACCAGACAGTGGCCTTGCAGCCATACTGCCCGATAACTGGTTCACCTTGTCCCCTTGCGTGCTTTGAAGGTCTGACATGCCCTTCTCAGTGCACTCGGTGTCTGATCAATCTCGATTGCCCTATCTAGGGTAATTTTCACTTCAGCCAGAAGCTTCTTTTCCACATTTATGTTGTTAATACTACACACTAAACGATCGTGCAGCATGTCACCGAGTCCTGCACCTACCTCCCAATGCTCGGCCATTTCCCTGTGTCTGCCAATGAAGATGGATGATGTTTTTCCTGGATCCCTGACAGCTGAGTTGGACTTGTATCATTCTCATATGATCGAGGATCTGGGGGTTGAAATGCTCCCTGCCCAGCGTCATCAACTGGTCAAATTACTTTATGTCAGGAGCCTCCATGGACGTCAGATTTCTAATCTGGTTGTTGGTTGCTGGCCCACAAACTGTTAATAGGATAACTTTCTGCTTATCCTCCCTCATTATTTCATTTGCTGTGAAGAAGTGAATGGAACTGGTCAATATGCTGGCCTCCTGGTCGAATGGGTCTAACTTCCAAATCAAGGGCATTTTTCACTCATTGTTCCATGGCATTGTCGCACTTTCCGGCTTATGTGTTTGTTTTGGATTCTCCTTTCCCGCTGAATTCAACAACTACGGGCTTGCAATCGATCTGGTCTGTACTCATCGCCAATGCAGTGGCTCAAGGAAATACTAGGTGCAAAATCATAGAATCCCTGCAATGCAGAAGGCCATTCAGCCCATCGAGTCTGCACTGGCCCTAGGAAAGAGCACCCTACTTAAACCCACAACTCCACCCTATCCCCATAGCCTAATAACCTTAGGTAACCTTTTGGACAATGAGGGGAAATTTAGCATGGCTAATCCACCTAATCTAACCTGCACTTCTTTGGACTGGTAGATGGGAGATGGTGGTAAGGAAGGACAAATAATTTATTGACAACTAATAAGGGTAACTTATATACATACACAGAACCTCTATACACGTGTTCACATTCTGGCTCCCAGGTTCGTCCTTACAAGAACCCCGCTACCTGGTCCCACCTTTTTTCCTCTTTGGTTGGGGCTTGCAAGCTCCCGCATGTTAGGTCCCATGCCAGTCATGTGGACTGCCAGGGCATGCTCCTTAAAGGGGCCACGTTACCACATTTTCAAACTCCACAATTGCTCATTTACTTGAGAAAGCAACTACAAGCTCTTTGAGAGGCTAATCCTGCAGTCTCTGCATTTTCCAAATGCTGGCACAAGAAATGATAGCCAATTGATTACACCCAGACTTACACTGCTACAGGCAGTGTAAACAATGGACCTGCGTTATGATAAATGGTGCAGGGTTAGGGTAAGGGTTAGGGAACTCCGTTCGGGGAGTTCCACAAACCTTTGTTACCAACCCAACTGAGAGAGCAGGAGCAAATTGTTAGTGAATTTATTCAATGGCTGTGGGCACTAAATGCCTTCTGAGCCAAATAAAAAGGGGGCATTTTTGGCTTGGGACATGTGACAAAGTTGAGAAATAGGTGGAACAGTCGTGGTCAAGACATTGCTCCGAATACAGTGTACTCATTCGAAGGCAGCTTCCAAAGGTGTGTCAATTCTGACTATGATCTGAAATTAGCCTGACATTTTTTACATTATATGTGTAGGGGTGTTGAATGCCCAAACTCTTCCAAGTAATCATAAACTAAGGACTGGATAGTTCATCGTTCTTTGGGAGAATGCTTCCTGATGTTCCGGCAAATAATACCCTCAACTGACATCACCAATTTCCACATTGCAATAATGATTACACTTGAAAAGAACTTAATTGCCTGTAAAATGCTTTGGGACATCCAGAGGTTATGAAAGGTGCTATGTACACAATTCACTATGCAGAGTTTGGCCTTGACTCCTTATTAACAAGTCATGCAAGCATACAAATTAGGAGCAGGAGGAGGCTATTAGGCCTCTCAAACCTGCTCCGCCCTTTCATAAATTCATGGGTGATTTGACTGTAAACTCAACACCACATTCCAGCCTACCCCGATAATCTTTCACCCCCTCGCTTATCAAGAATCTAATCATGATGCCAAACAAGGCGCCATTTCACTAGCAACTGTTTGGTGAGCATTAAAACGCACGTCACTTCAGAAACACTCTGTCCGGAACAGAAATACCCGACTGCGCTGAAGGGATGAAGCTATCAGTTACCAGTGGCTGGATTCTCCCGTACCGGGCGGGGCGGCGGGGTCGCGGCAGGATGGAGTGGCATGAACCATTCCGGCGTCGGGCCGCCTCAAAGGTGCGGATTTCTCCGCACCTTTAGGGGCCAAGCCTTCACCTTGAGGGGCTAGGCCCGCGCCGCAGTGGTTGGCACCCAGCCGGCTGGTGGGAAAGGCCTTTGGCGCCACGCCAGCCGGGGCCGAAAGGACTTCACCGGCTGGCGGAAGTCCACGCATGCGCTGGAGCGTCAGCGGCTGCTGACCGCATCCCCGCGCATGAGCAGGGGAGGGGGTCATTTCCGCGTCGGCCATCGTGAAGGCTATGGCCAACGCGGAAGAAAAAGAGTGCCCCCACGGCACAGGTCCGCCGGCGGATCGGTGGGCCCCGATCGCGGGCCAGGCCACAGTGGGGGCAACCCCCGGGGCCAGATTGCCCTGCGCCCATCCCCCCAGGATCCCGGAGCCCACCTGCACCGCCAGCCCTGCCGGTAAGGGAGGTGTTTTGATTCATGCCGGCAGGACCGGCATTACAGCAGCGGGACTTCGATCCATAGCGGGCCGGAGAATCGCCGGGGGGGGGGGGGGGGCGACAGTCTCGCCCCCCGCCGAATCTCTGGTGCCAGAGACTTTGGGAGACGGCGGGGGCGGGATTCACGCTGCCCCCCGGCGAATCTCTGACCCAGCGGGGGGGGTTGGAGAATCCAGCCCCAGCAGTTTGAAGCCACAGGGTATATGACCATTTAAGGATGTCAAACACTGATTTTCATCTCGAGACTTGGAAATGAGCTCCAGTTTTTCAATCTAACCAGAAACGTAAAGGAACAAACCTCAGAATGAAGCACTCGGAATGAAGTAGAAGGATGGGTTAGTAAATTTGCAGATGACACGAAGGTCGGTGGAGTTGTGGATAGTGCTGAAGGATGTTATAGGATACAGAGGGACATAGATAAGCTGCAGATCTGGGCTGAGAGGTGGCAGATGGAGTTTAATGCGGAAAAGTGTGAGGTGGTTCACTTTGGAAGGAGTAACAGGAATGCAGAGTACTGGGCTAATGGCAAGATTCTTGGTAGTGTAGATGAACAGAGAGATCTCGGCATCCAGGTACATAAATCCCTGAAAGTTGCCACCCAGGTTAATAGGGCTGTTAAGAAGGCATATGGTGTGCTAGCCTTTATAAGCAGGGGGATTGAGTTTCGGAACCACAAGGTCATGCTGCAGCTGTACATAACTCTGGTGTGGCCGCACCTGGAATACTGCATGCAGTTCTGGTCACCACATTATAGGAAGGATGTGGAAGCTTTGGAAAGGGTTCAGAGGAGATTTACTAGGATGTTGCCTGGTATGGAGGGAAGGTCTTACGAGGAAAGGCTCAGGGAATTGAGGTTGTTTTCGTTAGAGAGGAGAAGGCTGAGAGGTGACTTAATAGAGACATATAAGATAGTCAGAGGGTTAGATAGGGTGGACAGTGAGAGTCTTTTTCCTCGGATGGTGATGACCAACACGAGGGGACATAGCTTTAAATTGAGGGGTGATAGATATAGGACAGATATCAGAGGCAGTTTCTTTACTCAGAGAGTAGTAGGGGTGTGGAATGCCCTGCCTGCAACAGTAGTAGACTCGCCAACTTTAAGGGCATTTAAGTGGTCACTGGATAGACATATGGATGAAAATGGAATAGTGTAGGTCAGATAGGCTTCAGATGGTTTCACAGGTCGGCGCAACATCGAGGGCCGAAGGGCCCGTACTGCGCTGTAGTGTTCTATGTTCTATGTTCACTGTAAATATTGTCATTCTCATGAGGTTTTGAGATGGGATGATGAAACATTGAAATACAGGAAAGTGAGCCATAAAACTGAAAGAGATCTTTGTGACCCCAACTGAACACCATTTGGATTCACCAAGCTATTCAGTTTGAAGATTCGTATAAAAATACATTGTTGCTTTATGTTTCTTAATTAATAATAATTTGTTAACATATTATTGTAATATGTTTATCCAGCTGTGTGTGCATATTGTGTGTATGTGCTATGCATGTGTGTGTCATGTATGTGTATGTGTCATGCATGTGTGTGTGCATGATGTGTTTGTGTGTGTCATGCATGCATGTAGTTTGTGTGTCATGCTGTTGTGTGTACGTATGTGTTGGAACCAACAATTCTACGGACACGTGCTTGTAGGATTAGAATAGCGGTTTTAATATACTCACAACAGAGCCAGCCGGTTAGCCATTGAACTTTCGGTGAATTGGCCGGCTGACCATGTGGCACTGAGCTTTTATACAGGAGCTTCCGGGGGATGAGTCCTGGGCAGAGCCAAGGGAGAAGCCCCATACAACTCGAGCATTCCCAGAGCTACTCCCCCTGGAGGACAGGTAGTGCAACTGCACTTACAATACAGACATATGTATATACAAATTATAATCCGGTGTGAATCACATTCACCACAGTATGGTGTGGATGTGTGTCATGCATGTGCATGGCATGTGTGTTATGTGTGTGTCATGCTGTCGTTTGTGGTTACATATGGCATGGGGTGTGTCTATGTGTGTATGCTGTGAGGTGTGTGTCTGTATTTATGCAGGGACAGTGTCCATGCTGGGTAAATACTCTGGTAATTCTGTCCAATATAGCTGTGACTTGGCTGGGCCCTATTCTACACAGATCACCTCCCGACCAATGCATAGGCCGAGTTGCATTGGAAAGTGGGATAAATCCCATACTTACAACCTCTCTGCATGCTTCACGGGCAGGGAGATAATGAGCCAGACAAACTTTCATCGCCCACACAGTTGATCATCTGAGACAGCAATAGAATTGTCAGAATTGGCTTCAGCTCTTTTTGCGCGGAGGGATGATAGGGAGCAGGTTAAGACTCCCCATTGCTAATCTGTCATTGCTGCGGGAAGTGTAGATATCGAGTCAGGACAGGGATCAGGCTGGACCATGATGCCTTTTAGAATTCATCACTTGCCTGCTTTCACTCTTGAGGCGAGAGGAGCAACTGTTTGGAGAAGGTACCGGAAGGACAGGGGTCGCTCTTGGATTTATACCCCAGCATGAAGGCTTGTTTGCGGGAACAGAGTGGGAAATTTGGGAAATGAGGCGAAGTACAGCGTGCATTCGAAAAAATTCCAAGAAATGAAAGACCATTCTGAAAATAATAAATTGCCCGAAGCCTGTGAGGCAGCTGCTGAGAGGGCTCACAATAAACATAACAAAGAACAGATAAACATTGGCAAAATTCTGCAGCCATGAAGTTAGTGATTCTCTGTGGCATTTTAGGAAGTTCAGATACACATGGAAGCAATCTGAGTTCATGCCAAAGTGGAACCCTGCACATTTATTGACATTTTTTTTAGAATAGGAAGGCAGCATAGAATTTACTGTGTGGAGTGCAGCCTTAACCCTTTATTATCGGGGCATATAATTATGATCCCAGAAAAAGGCACCATCTTCATTAAAATGTGTCTCGTGAGTGGCTTTTAATTTGTTTACAAACACAGCAAAGTCTGCAAAGGGGAGACTCTCTGCTTGGACACACGCACGAGGTAGGCCAAAGCATCTCAGAGAATCCAGGAAAAGGGGGAGGAGGGAGCACTTTTCACCAGATACTTGGAGCACTTCAGTGTGGTCATGATTGAGGCTTAAGCTGTAACATGGGTTTAACTTACAGTTCGAGCATGGGGCAACGCAGTTGAAGTCAATACTGGCAGTATCTGACTGAAGGCTGGCGACGAAGTTGACCACCACTGAAAATAGCCACCAGCACTCGTCCAGAAGCAATGCAGCATTTTGGTGGATAGTGTCAACCTCAATAACGTGAGCTGAATAAGCAAAAGCAGTAATGTCAGTTTGAAGTGATGATGTGGAGATGCCGGCGTTCGACTGGGATGGGCACAGTAAGAAGTCTTACAACACGAGGTTAAAGTCTAACAGGTTTATTTGGAATCACTAGCTTTAGGAGCGTGGTTCCTTCATCGGGTGAGTGGAATCACTCACCCGATGAAGGAGCTACTCACTGAAAGCTCGTGATTCCGACTAAACATGTGGGACTTTAACGTAGTTTGAAGTGACACTGGGACATTTCCTCACTTCAGAATCTTTGCTATTGGAACAGTGGTGAGAATCTCCAACAAACATCAGGAGATTTTCTGGGACAGTTTGTCAAGACTTCACCCATACTTCAACAACATTTTTTCTGGAATCTCTCGGAGTAAGTGCTGTATTACTCTGTCTTATTGGAAACCCATAGGATTCGCCAGGAGAAAGAGAGTGCTGTGGAAATGAAAATCTTTGCTAGGAGTCCTGGTGATCTGCAGGAGGAGTGGGGCGGATGAGGTGAGGCCACATTGAGCCCCGCTCGCTCCTGCAGGAGAAAGGGACGTGTGGGTGAGGGGGCATGCCTTCTCGCTGCAGGTGCAGGATACCCCACCTCCACCACAACCTCCGGCGCCTTGCCTGACAATCAAGAGCTCTCCATCAGTCCATGAGCAATTCTGCAGTATGTCAGCCTAGGTACTCCATACCTTAATACCATAAATGGAGATGGAGACATGGTGCCCAGATTATCTGCTCTTAGATGGCCCTTCTACCTATGGGCTCCAGCTGAGGTACTTAGTTATTAGGCAGACTATAGAAATACTCTGGTACCTGCTGAACACTTGGTTATTAACACTACATCTAAACAGGTTACAGAGTAGGCACACAGCTCCTCTGCATTATTCCAAGCTCTTTCTATCTCACGTGAGAGAGAGAGTCCAACACATGACAAACTGATGTCAGTGATACATTATCAGCTGTGTCGTACATTAAGACATCCCCTTTTTTTAACCCTTTGTACAGAAATTGTGTCCAATCAGTAGTCGCGTGCCAAATTTGCCGATTTCTGATTGAGTTCCTCTGGGCAAGTTCAAATGACAAAAATCAGTGATTAAGACCAAACATGTGTGCGAAATGCAGATTTTAAAACAGATGTGTCTCACTAGCACAGCACCCATTTCGTACCTGCTCTCCCTCTTTGGCAGAAACACACCTTTAATCTTAAATTAGAGGGGAGGTATTCAGCAGTAAAATCGGGAAGCCCCTTCTGAAACTGAAGGCAGCAGAAACCTGGAACGCTCTCCCCAAAAAGTCTCTGGATGTTGGGTTGGAGTGAGATGCCAAGACTGTGGCTGATAGCTTTTTAGTAGGTCAGGGCCTCATGGAGTGAAGAAGGAAAATGGAGTTCAGCTGCAGATCTGCAATGATCTAACCCAATGGTAGAGCAGAATCGAGGGGCTGAATGGCCGATCCCCATTCCGAATGTTCCATTGTGTATCATCCAAACCAGTCCCCTGACAGAGCAATGTGTTAATCACATGATGATGGATTAACGTGCCATAGATGATTATGCCCTCCCTTCCATACACAGAAGAGACTTTGCCAGAGTTTGTTGCTAAGACAACGTGTTGAGGACGAACAAACAGCAACAAGATAGATATTCCACAGACCCTCTGGCAGTGGACTAGATTTTGCCAGATGTTGTGTTCACATTTTTCAACGGTTGTTCCTGAGACTAAGGGCTGCTGAACATTATGGGGATATGGATGGCTCGCAAGCCCCTCCTCCTCCACCTCCACGCACCTCCCTTCCAGCCAAGAGGCAATGTCAGTGGCGATCTGTTCCACATTGCCCTTCCCCACAGCCATAACACACTGTGGGCAAAACAAGGGCTAAGTGGGACCTCTGCACACCACCCACCCCCACCCACCCCTCACTGGAGAGGACATCCCGCCCCCCATCTGTTTTGGTGGCAGTAAGGGTGTGTTAGTGAGCAGTGCTGGGCCTGCACCAGGGAATAAGAAAAAGTACTAATGGATCCCCTTAAAGAGGTATTTCCGGGATCTCGGTCAGAAAGGTTTGGACAGGTTAGGAAGTTGGGGCGGGGAGGTGGTTGGAAGGGGTGCAGTCAGAGGGTGGAAGGTTTAAGGCGCTGCATGTGGGTATGAAGAAAGGAATGGTTCCATCTTATTGGGATTGCCCTCAATCTGCAAAGAGCAGCCACTGAAAATAGAAACATCCCAACTTCCTTCCTACCCCTTGAAGAATTCCCTTAGGAAAGTCGGGTTGCCTGTTCCCACCCGACTGTCCATGCCAAAGGTTGTGTGGTGTGGGCAACATATTTTCAGGGTCAGTTTGCTTGGAAAGAAACCTAATTGACCTTTCATTAGTCATTTACATTTGGCAGATGGGCCGCCCCTTGTATTATGGGGGTGAGCTTGTGTGTGGGTGGGTGGGTGGGGGCACATGCCCTACTTTACATGTCCCCTTACCAAAATGCAGCCCAAAGAGTTTCCAATCACAGAAGATATTGGTAGCCTGAAAGAGTCAATAAATGGCTCTTTTTATGCAGGTTTAAGTTTACCTCTCTGATTTTATATTCTACAGCCCGATTAATAAAAACTTAGACTCCCAAAACATCCATTCGACAATTTATCCAATGATCTTCCCACATTTAAAGACTTGTATCACTGAACTGCTAAGTCTAAACCTTAACTTAGTTGCACACTTTTGTTTATATTTCCCCTCTTAATCTTCCTCCCAAAATGTACCAGCTCAATTTCTTTACATAAGACCGAATTATAGGAGCAGAATTAGGCCATTCGACCCATCAAGCCTGTTCTGCCATTCGATCGTGCCTGACATGTTCCTCATTCTCCTGCCTTCTTCCCATAACCCCTGATCCCCTTATTAATCAAGAAATCCTCTTATTAATCAAGAACACCAGATTTGTGCTCAAGGTGCTGTTACCTGCAGGCTACAGACCAAGAGCTGGAAGGTGGAATTGGACAGAATAGTTCTTTCTCAGAAAATCAGAACTGGGTGCAGGAGTCGGCAATTTAGCCTCTTGAGCCAGCTCCACCGTTCAATACGATCATGGCTGATCTCATCATGGTCTCAACCCCATTCTCCATAACCCTTCAACCCCATTCCTAATTAAAAATCTGTCTAACTCTTCAATTTACTCACCGTCCCAGCATCCACCGCACTCTGGGGTAGTGAATCCCACAGACTCACGACCCTTTGGGAGAAGTAGTTTCTCCTCATCTCTGCTTTAGATTTGCTACCTCTTATCCTGAGACTATGACCTCTCAATATAGAATGCCCCACAAGAGGAAGCATCCACTGCATGTGTACGTTATCCATAACTTTTATCATCATATATAAGTCAATTTGATGTCCCCTCATTCTTCTAAACTCTCGAGAGTATAAGCCTAAATTACTCAATCTCTTTTCATATGACAGACTCCTCATTTCTGGAATCAATCTAGTGAACCTCCTCTGAACTGCCTGCGATGCCACTACATCTTTCCTCAAATAAGGGGACCTGTGCACAATACTCCAGGTGCGGTCTCAGCAATGATATTTATTGTTACAACAACACTTTGTTACCGTTATACTCTATTCCTTTAGCTATAAATGCCAACATTCCATTCGCTGTCTTTATTACCTGCTGTAGCTGCATGTTAGTTTCCTGTGACTCATGCACGAGGATACCCAGATCCCTCTGCACCGGAGCACCCCAAAGTCTCTCCCCATTTAGATAATAGGCTGCCTTCCTATTTTTCCGATCAAAATGCATGACCTCACACTTATCCACCTTAAACTCCATTTGCCACGTTTTGGTCCACTCTCCTAACCCATCTATATCCATTTGTAAGGTTCTTATTTCCTCATTGCAACTTACTGTCCCGCCTATTTTAGTGTTGTCTCTAAATTTGGCGATAGAACCTTCTACCCCTGTATCTAAGTCATTAATATAGATTGTAAATAGTTGGGGCCCAAGGACCGAACCCTGTGGCACCCCACTAGTTACATCTTACCATCCTAACCAAGGTAGCCCAGTGGTTAGCACTGTTGCTTCACAGCTCCAGGGTCCCATGTTCGATTCTCAGCTTAGGTCACTGTCTGTGCAGAGTCTGCACCTTCTCCTTGTGTCTGTGTGGGTTTCCTCCGGGTGCTCTGGATTCCTCCCACAGTCGAAAGATGTGCAGGTCAGGTGGATTGGCCATGATAAATTGCCTTTAGTGTCCAGAAAGGTTAGGTCGAGTTATTGGGTTACGGGGATAGGGGAGGTGTGGGCTTACGTAGGGTGCTCTTTCCAAGGGCCTGTGCAGACTCGAGGGGCCGAATGGCCTCCTTCTGCACTGTAAATTCTAAGAAATCCATAAAAAGACCCATTTATCCAAACTCTCTATCTTGTGGCCGTCAGCCAGTCTTCTATCCAAGCGAATAAATTACCCCTAACCCCATGTGATCTAATCTCGTGTATAAACCTTCTGTAAGGCACCTTATCAAATGCCTTCCAGGAGTCCAGATATACTACATCTACATGGTCCTCATTGTCCACTTTGCTTGTTACATCTTTGAAGAACTATAGTAAATTAGTCAAACATGATTTACCCTTCATAAAACCATGCTGACTCTAATAGATTACATTTTGACTTTCCAAATGCCCTGGTATTACTTCCTTAATAATTGATTCTAACAATTTCCCAACAACAGATGTAAAACTAACTGGTCTGCATTTTCCCACATTCTGCCTCCTTTTCTCTTTGAATACAGGCATTGCATTAGCATTTTTCCAATCCAGTGGAACTTTTCCCATGTTCAGGGAATTTTGGAATATTATCATCAATGAGTCCATTATCTCCACTGCAACTCCCTTTAACATCCTTGGATATAGGCCATCAGGCCCAGTGGACCTATCTGCCTTCAATCCCAATAGTTTGTTGAGTACTATTTCCCGATTGATGCTGATCATTCTAATATCTACCCTTTCGATTACCTCTGAATTGCCTGTTCCTATAGGAATGGTACTAGTGTCTTCTGTGGTGATATGCCTATGATTAATATTGTATGCACTTAGCAATGCGACCTCCAACCAGCAGGTGGCACCAAACATTGGTCATGTGACATCTGGCTATTGCCAGATGGTTGTAAGGCGTATATCAGGACAGTCGCACATAAGGGCAGTTCCAGAAGAATCCATGTGACTCAAATAGTAACTTAGTGTGTGTAGCATTCTGATTATTATCTTACCATGTGTAAATCAATGAACCATCATTCTAGTTAAGTCACCAACAGTTCTGTATGAATCATTGCAAAGAAAAGGTTGCAGAACACAACATCCTCCACCGTGAAAACTGAAACAAAATATTGATTTAACATCTCTGCCATTCCTGTGATCCCCACAATTAACTCTCCGGTTTCATCTACCCAGTAACAATATTTACCTTTGAGACTCCTTTTTATTTACTTGTAGAAGCTTTTGCTATCCTTTTTGGTATTGTACGCAAGCTTTCGTTCATAATTTACCTTAGCACTTTTTATTACTTTTTTAGTCTCTCTTTGTTTATGTTTGAAAGTTTCCCAATCTTCCAGCCTGCCACTGGCCTTTGCAACATGGCATACCTTAGTTTTTGTCTTTATATTGTCCTCAACTTCCTTACTTAACCCTGGATGATTTTCACCCCTCCTACCATCTTTCTTCCTCTCTGGAATATATTTTAGTTGTGAGGAATTGAGTATCTCATTAAACAACTGCCACTGCTCATCAGCTGTCTTACCTTAGCCTTCCTGCCCACTCTACTCGGGCCAAATCTGTCCTCATGCCGACGTAATTACCTTTGTTTAATTCCAGAACGCTTGAGAGGAACTCCACTTTCTCGCCCCCAAATTGAATTTTGAATTCTATCAAACGATGTTGATTATTTCCGAGAGGATCCTTAACTATGAGTGTAGTGATATCATGCTTGTGTTGTAATTCACCGACTGACCACTAGGTGTCTTAGTAGTATATAAGTGAATGTTAAAGTCAGCTGACCTCAGACTGACTGGAGGAAGTTGAAGAGAGAGGTTGCTTGGCATAATTATACTGTTTTTCATCTGTTGTCTTGTATAAAGTTTACCCACAGTTAATGTTAACAAATAGTTTATAGCATTAGTTACACATGTTCCTGTAATAAATTATGCCATCCGACAAGAACATGACAATGAGCTCATCAATTCATTCCTACTCATGTAGTGGGTTTGCTACCTGTATGCCCAGTCCACTGTTCTGTCTCAGTTCTCTTTACTTTTAACCACATTTCCTGTTTTAGGTCATCTGCCAATTTTGAAATTGAGCTCCCTGTACCCAAATCCAGATTATTTTAATAGAATTAGCAAGATGAAGATGCTCGCACTGAGTCTGGGGGCATATTACTGCCATAAGGAATGCGTTTTTATCATTTAATATTGGAATATCGTCAGGCTTCAAAATTACCCAATCTTCACAGCAAACATTGATTTCATATTCTTTGGCCGGAATTCTCCAGTCGCTGCAATTCACTTTCCTCACCGTCTGCGCACCCACACGCGTGGGTTTCTCAGCGGTGTGGGGGGTTTCAATGGGAAATCCTGTTGACAAATGGCGGGAAGATAGAATCCCGTGGGTATCGAACAGCTGCTGGTAAATACGCGGCTGGGGAACCGGAGAGCCCCGCCCTTTGTGTCTGGTAGAGGGGACAGATTAATAAGGTGTGCTTCAGTTGTGACACAGTGATTCATCATAAAATGATTTACAATATTGCAGTGTCACGCAGCTGGTTTGGATAGCATCATATTTAGGGTGTACCTGAATGATGTGCTGGAGAATCCCTCCAGTAAGTTCCCCGGGTTTACCCGGCAATTGCCCAGAAGTGCTAACTTCCTCCGGACAATTGCGCTGGGCTGAGAACCATCTGACGGAAGCAGTTTAAATTGCCAACGTTGGACGGTTACTCTGATAGTTACTCTGAAAAAGTTAGAAGAAAACAAAAATCACTTCTAACTCAAAATAACTATTTAAAAAACCGAGACCCAGCCTCGCACGGGACACCCTGCATACACAAGAACCCCCCCCAAGGGACCAACAGTGAGCTTTGCCCAGTGGGCTAGACCAGGCTTCTGCCCCCACCCTGAATGGATGGGTTATTCAGCCTTCCAATTCTATTCTGTCATTGAGTTAGGTCATAGCAGAGCTGCAGCCTAACTCAACTTTCCCATCTTTGTTCCGTGCAGCCCTGTCCGAGTACAAAGCTCTGAAGTTCAGTGTTGCCTTCTCACATTGACTCGGCATCCAGAGACTATGGGGGGGGGGGGGGGGGGGGGGGGGGGGGGGGTCAGCCGGAGACAGTCCCAGATTTCTGCTGTCTTTAGTGTGAAAACATGCTTCTTGATTTAATTCCTGAACGTTCTAATTCTAATTTTACAATCAAGGGGGTTATTTTGGCTCAAGGGTGAAAACAGATGTGAACGAGACATGGCTGTTTTAAAATCTGGATATAATACACATTTTTAGTCTTAATTGCTGATTACCATAATTTGAACTATCCCGGAGGAGCTAAGCCAGAATTCTGCAGTGTTGTCTCTCAAGTGCTGATTAGATGTCATTTTTGAGGAATGGTGTATGTGGCTTTGTGCACCCACTTCCAATGAAGACATTGAATATTCTGTCTGGTACACACCGTGGGAAGCAGAATACACGATTGCTTTCTAAAGAGCAGAAGCTAACAGAGAGTCAGTGAATTGCGACTAATTGGGTAGCTTTTACAGAGAGCTAGATCAACGCAATGGACTGGGGGGACCTTCATAGAATCCCTCTGGTGCAGAAAGAAGCCATTCGGCCCATGGAGTCTGCACCGACCCTCCAAAAGAGCACCCTACCTAGGCCCAGTCCCCCACCCTAACCCATAACCCCATCTAACCTTTGGACGGGGCAATTTAACGTGGTCAATCCACCTAACTTGCACATTGTTAGACTGTGAAAGGAAACCGGAACACCCGAAGGAAACCCACGTAGACATGAGAAGAACATACACACTCCACGCAGGCAGTCACCCAATGTTGGAATCGAACCGGGCTCCTTGAAGCTGTGAGGCGGCATTGCTACTGCTGCTGTTTATTTTTCTTGAGCTTTTGTTTCTTATTGATGTACAGCATCCAATAGATCATTGTTAGCATGGCGTGGAATTACAGAGAATGCAAAGCACAGAGACAAGGCCATTTGACCCCACTGGTCCATGCTGGTGGCTGTGCTCCACATAACACCCCTTTAATCTCTCTAACACTATCAGCACATATTTCCTTTCTTTATCCTGTCTTTATCTAGCTTCCTCTACAATGCTAAGTGCCTCAACTATTCCATATGGTGGCAAGTTGCACATTCTAGGAATTTAGGAGTAGGCTATTCAGCTTCTCTAACTGGACCATCGTTGACTCTCTGCCTCAACACCATCATCCCAAACTATCCCCGAATCCCATGATGCCATTGGTGTCTAGAATTCCATCAACCTCTGCTTGTAACATACTCAGTAACTGAGACTCCACTCGGAACTCAGTTCGAATCAGTCTCTGGGTAAAAAAGTGAGAGCTAACCAAGATTCTATAAATTTAAAATAATTTCTCTGCTTTTCAAGTCTCCCTTTTTAAAAATGATCCTCATTATTTGCTTGTACTTTTCTAAAAACAAAATAATTTTTATTCAAGATTTTCAACAACAAATTTTCTCCCCACGGTTAAAGTAAACAAGGTGTAAATTTACACAGAAACAGAAAAAGAAATCCCCCCGATACAAAGTAATAAATTAATAACGAACAACAATATAAGGAAGAAAAACATAACAAGCACACCATCGCAAGAACAAACCCCCCATACCCACCCCCCCGTACCATCCCCCCCCCCCCCCCAGGTTGCTGCAGAGACTGATCACCCTCTAATCTTTCGCCAGGAAGTCGGGAAAGGCTGCCATCGCCGGAAGAACCCTTGTACCGACCCCCTCAGGGCAAACTTGACCTTTTCCAGCTTGATGAACCCGGCCATGTCATTGATCCAAGCCTCCGAGCTCGGGGGCTTCGCGTCCCTCCACTGTAAAAGAATCCTACGCCGGGCTACTAGAGACGCAAAGGCCAGGATGCCGGCTGCTTTCGCCTCCTGCACTCCTGGCTCCGATGCTACCGCAAAGATCGTGAGCCCCCAGCCCGGCTCCACCCTGGAACCGACCACCTTGGACAGAGTCCCCGCCACCCCCTTCCAAAACCCCTCCAACGCCGGGCATGCCCAAAACATATGGGTGAGGTTCGCCGGGCCTCCCTAGCACCTCCCGCACCAGTCCTCCCCCCCAAAGAACCGGCTCATCCTGGCCCCTGTCATGTGCGCCCTATGCAGCACCTTCAGCTGAATTAAGCTGAGCCGTGCACAAGAAGAGGAGGAATTCACCCTCTCCAGGGCATCCGCCCACGTTCCATCCTCAATCTCTTCCCCTAGCTCCTCCTCCCACTTTGCTTTTAGCTCCTCCACCGAGGCCTCCTCCTCTTCCTGCATCAACTGATAAATTGCCAAAATCTTCCCCGCACCGACCCACGTCCCCGCGAGCACTCTATCCTGCACCCCCCTAGGCGGCAGCAGCGGGAACTCCGCCACCTGTCGCTTAACAAACACCCTGATCTGCATACACCTGAAAGCATTCCCTGGGGGGAGGCCCCACTTCCCTTCCACCTCCTCTAAAGTCGCAAACTTCCCATTGAGGAAAAGGTCCCCCATCCGCCTGATGCCTGCCCTGTGCCAGCTCCCAAACCCACCATCCATTCTCCCTGGTGCAAACCGGTGATTACCCCGTATCGGGGCCCACACTGAGGCCTTGACTTCCCACCTGTGCCGCCTCCACTGCCCCCAAATTTTGAGGGACGCCACCACTACCGGACTCGTGGAATATCTTGCCGGGGGAGTGGAAGTGGGGCCGTCACCAAAGCCTCCAAACTCATATCTACACAGGACGCCACCTCCAACCTCGTCCATGCGGCACCCTCCCCCTCCATCACCCACCAGTGAATCATTGCCACATTCGCAGCCCAGTAATACCCATCCAGGTTGGGCAGCGCCAAACCGCCTGCCTCCGTTGTTCGCTCCAGGAATACCCTCCTTACTCTCGGGGCCTTCCGCGCCCACACAAACCCCAGAATACTCTTATTCACCCTTTTGAAAAAAGCCTTCGGAATCAATATGGGGAGGCACTGGAAAAGAAACAAAAACCTCGGGAGCACTGTTATTTTAACCGACTGGACCCTGCCCGCCAACGAAAGCGGCAGCGCGTCCCACCTCCTGAACTCTTCCTCCATCTGTTCCACCAGCCTCGAAATGTTAAGCCTGTGCAGGGCCCCCCAGTTCCTTGCTATCTGGACCCCAAGATATCTAAAGCTCCTCTCCGCCTTCATCAACGGGTGCTCCCCTATCTCCCTCTCCTGGTCCCCCTGGTGCAACACAAACAGCTCACTTTTCCCCACATTGAGCTTGTAGCCCAAAAAGTCCCCAAACTCCCCAAGTATCTTCAACACCTCTCGCATCCCCCCAGCCGGATCCGCGACGTACAACAGTAAATCATCCGCGTACAACGAAAACCGGTGCTCCTTTCACCCCCGCACAGTCCCCCTCCAGTTCTTCGAATCCCTCAGCGCCATGGCCAAGGGCTCAATCGTTAACGCGAAGAGCAGGGGAGAACATGCCTCGTCCCACGGGAAAGCCGGAAGTCCTCCGACCTCCTCCCATTCGTCACCACACTCGCCACTGGGGAGCTGTACAGTAACCTCACCCAGCTGACGAATCCCTCACCAAACCCAAACCTCCTCAGCACTTCCCACAGGTAACTCAACTCCACCCTGTCAAAAGCTTTCTCCGCATCCATCAATGCTACTATTTCCACCTCCCCAGCCACCGGCGCCATCATCAGAACATAAAGAAGCTGCCATACGTTGACATTCAGCTGCCTCCCCTTCACAAACCCCGTTTGGTCCTCATGGATAACCATCGGGACCACATCTTCCACCCTCCGGGACAGTACCTTTGCCAACAACTTTGCATCCATGTTAAGGAGCGAGATCAGCCTATAGGATCCACACTACCCCTCCCATCTGATCCATGAACCTCCTCAGCACCGAGGCCGCCGCCGGCCTCTTACCCGTCCTAGACTTCGAGCGATCCAGAGCCGGATCCAGCATCGTATTAAAGTCCCCACCCAGGATCAAACCCCCCGTCTCCAGGTCCGGGATCTGGCTCAGCATGCGCCGCATGAAGCCCGCATCGTCCCAGTTGGGGGCGTACACATTGACCAGAACCACCCGCTCCCTCTGAAGTCTACCACTCACCATTACATGTCTACCTGCACTGTCCGCCACCACATTAGACGCAACAAACGACAAGCTCTTCCCGACTAAGATCGCCACCCCTTGATTCTTCGCATCGAGCCCCGAGTGAAACACCTGTCCTACCCAGCCTCGTCTCAGCCTCACCTGATCTGCCACCTTAAGGTGCGTCTCCTGGAGCATAGCTACATCTGCTCTCAGCCCCCTCAGGTGTGCCAAGACCCGGGATCGCTCCATTCAGCCCCCTCACGTTCCATGTGACCAGCCGAATCTGGGGGGTCTTCCCCCTCCCTCTGCGCCGGTCAGCCATAGCTCTCCCACGGCTCACCACGTGCCCAGGGAACCCCCCAGGCCCGTTCCCCATGGTGGCAGACCCCCCTCCCATTACGAGCCGTTTCCCTACGGCTCCTGCAGCAGCAACCCAGTACCCCTCCCGAGCCCCCCCCCCTGAGCTAGGGCCCCCCCCTAGCTGAGTAACTCCTAACATTGTACTTCCGTAAGTCAGCCGACTACTGCTGACCCCGGCTACTCCCGGCATACCGACGACCCCCCCCGATGCAACGCAACCACCAATCTCCCCTCCTAGTGCCGCCCCCGCCCCCAACTCCTCCAGCGCGGGAAGAAAGCCCGCGCTTCCATCCCGAACCCTGCCCCCCAGCCCAACACGCGGGAAAAAGACGGGCACATGACCCAGCGGGACCGCGAACAGCTCCCCAACCCTCCACCAGTGGAAAAAACTAAGAAGCACCACAGTAAATAAATAACAGCCCCAAAAAAACAAAGCAGCAGAGCAACAAAAAAGCAACATCAAACACAGCCAATAAAAACGAAAGGATACCAAGGAGGACAAAGCCCCTGGACAATGTACATCATTCCCCAGCCCCCCAGTCCTCAGTTCGAATCCAATTTCTCTGCCTGGACAAAAGCCCAGGTCTCCTCCGGAGAGTCAAAGTAGAGCTGGCGATCCTTGTAAGTGACCCAAAGGCGAGCCAGCTGTAACAGGCCAAATTTCACCCCCTTCCTGTGAAGCACTCCCTTCGCCCGATTGAAGCCAGCCCTTCTCTTTGCTACCTCCGCGCTCCAGTCCTGATAGATCCTGATCTCTGCATTCTCCCACTTGCTGCTCCTTTCCTTCTTTGCCCATCTCAGCACACCCTCACGGTCAACGAAGCGGTGAAAGCGGACCAGCACCGCCCTAGGCGGCTCGTTCGGCCTGGGCTTCTGCAACAACAGTCGATGGGCCCCCTCCATCTCCAATGGTCCCCGGAACGACCCCGCGCCCATTACCGAGTTCAGCATCAGGACCACGTAGGCCCCCAAATCCGAACCTTCCAGCCCCTCCGGGAGGCCCAAAATCCGCAGGTTCTTCCGACGGGAGCAGTTCTCCATCTCCTCCATCCTTGCCAGCCATTTCTTGTGAAGCGCCTCGTGCGACTCCACCTTCACTGTTAGGCCCAGGAGCCCGTCCTCGTTCTTCGAGGTCTTTAGCTGTAGCTTCCGGATCTCCGCAGCCTGAGCCGTCATGATCGTGTCCAGCGAGGCCTTATGCGGCTCCAGGATCTCAGCTGTTAGCTCCCTGAAGCAGCTCCTGCTGCTCCCGCGACCATTGCTGCCACGCTGCCGGTTCCCCGCCCGCCGCCATCTTGTTTTCCTTGCCTCGCACCTTTCTCTGCTTCGAAGTCGATTTTCTGACCGCTCCGCTCCTGGTCCAGCCCATCCACCGGCAGCTGAGCACAGTGGCCACGTTCCCACCCCGGGAAAAGTCGAACCAGCACCGCTGCGGGCCCTTAAAAGGTCCCGAAAGTCCAAAAATAGCGGGAGCTACCGAACGTGCGGCTTAGCTCCGCATCGCCGCAACCGGAAGTCGCTTGCACTTTTTTTAAAGGTCGTGTTAATCTGCAACATTATTTTTTAATAGTTTATTTATGTGTGCTCCTGGATACATTTACGTATTAATCTCTATTCTGTTAACTCTTTCTGCATAAGATATCTTGAAACAAGAGAAGTTTGCTTTGAGCATCTAAAATCGTGCTTTCACGCATTGTCAGCGACATCTCTTGCGCTTGTAGCCTCTGGGACTACACCAAGCAGCTATGGACCTGCTGGAGTGTCGCTGGCATCTCTCTCTGGATGTCCCCAAAGTCTCCATCAGCTCCGGTTAACCCTGTTCCACATTCTCAGCTTCAGTCTGGGACCTAGCTGGGTCCTGGAATGCAGCCGCCCTCCCACTGCTGCTTCGCCTGGGGGTTCCTGCCTCCACCTGATCTACATCAGCACCAGTGTGGTGCTCACCAGATTGCACCCCAGAAGCCTGTCCACTAACATTTCCCACCGAAGTGTGTGTATCTGCACTGGTGGGGGGGGTGGAGATGACTATTACGGCGACTATTACGGTGGGCATCCTTGGAGCTCTCCTCCGAGGTGGTCGCCTGGGAGGCACAAGAGGGTGACGCCCGGGATGGGCCGGCGCCGTCGGCTGGGGGACCTGTGGGAGAATGGACATGTGGCCAGTGGGAGGGATGGGTCAGTCAGTCAGTAAGGTAATAACAACTCACATTTGACAGATCCTGTGGCTGGGCCTGGTGGTTCCTCACCACTCCACCATTCTCCAGCCTCCACGTCGGTGATTGCTCTGTCCTCGGCCACACCGGTCACCTCCAGGGCCTGCTCCTCAAAGGAGGTGAGGATTCTGATGTCGGCCCGCCACAGCCAATCTGGGCCCTCTCCCGACAGTTTTGGGACAGTGTTCCCTGAGGAGACATGAGGAGGGCATAATTAGCCACATATGTGGTTCCCAGTGGTGGTGGTGGTGGTTGGGGGGGGGGGGGGGGGGGGGGTGAAAGAGGGGCTGCAGGGCTTGAAGGGTGAGGGGGTGGAGGGAGCATTGGGAGGTTGAAGTGGGAGGGGGTAGATGCTCCCATGGGGGCGGTGAGAGGTTGAGGAGGGTGGGTGGGATGGGGGACGTTGGTGTCTACTTACTCGTGCTGCCCGGTGCAAGTAATTGACCTTTTTCTGGCACTGGAGGCCAGTCCTCCTGGTCACACTCCCGGATTGCACAGCCACCACCACCACTTCGTCCCAGGCAGCACTGGCTGCCCTACGGCACACCCTCTGGGACCTTCGGGAGAACAGGACACACCTCCTGGCCTTCACTGTGTCGACCAACCGCCCCAGATCTGCATCCCTGAATCTTGGGGCCGGTCTTCTGGGCGACATTGTTGCAAGCTGGCTGGGGCTGGCTGAGCAAACACTGCTTAAATGCTGCTCAACCTTGTTGGTGGGGGGCTGGCGAGCGCGGTGCTGGCGAATCAGCTGGCAAGCCTTCATTTGCGGTGAGAAGCCTGTGAGGCCTCGTTAAGTGGACCAATTAACATTGAGTAGCGTTGCCGGCCTTGCTGGGCCGTGCGCATGGGTGCTCCCGCCAATTCCCGCTCACTACCACACTTAGAAACCTTGCCAGAGAATCACGCCCAAGTTGAACATAACTTCCTTACCTTTATATCTTCTGCCTTGCTGTTCTCAGTTTATTCCAATTTATGGGCAGTCACTTACGCTTGTCAGTATTACCATGATTAATGGTGCCTAAAACTCCAATGTACCTGGAGTGAAAGGATTGCTGTCCAGTGATCGATCGGCCTTTTAACGCTTTTTATCTGAACTCAACGCCGACATCTGCAACTCTCACAGCTAATTGGCAGTGTCTGCTGGCACTGATAAAACTCAGCTGGGATTTGGAGATTAAACCCTCGGCAGAGATTAGAAACAAATTTAAAGGAACGTTGCTGAAGTTGAATAAGGTTACCTGTGAGATGGTTCTGAAATAAACCAAAGATCTGGCTCAACTTTATGCATCTATGTGACGATAGAAAATGCGTATAAAATGATGAAAAACATTTTGTTACAGATGTGAACCATGAACGGAAATTGCTCCGGTTTTCTTGATTTTGACTTCTCTGCTGTGATTCCTGCTCACATAAAGCTTCATTGTTACCCACTGGTACACGAACAGTGTGCCCACTTTACAGTGAGCATTGGCAGCGGCTCCATGTGTGATAGAGCCGTCAAACCAGCCTTTATGTTCGCTGTCCTAAATGCTGTTCGTCAAACGCCACCTTGATTTCAACAGGTCTTCAGGCCCAGGTGCCAGCCAGGCCTCAATGCTAACTGAGCCAGAAGGCCAGAGGTTCAACTCCCGCTCCTGAAACGAGGTTCTCGAATCTCATAGAATCTAGGCTGGCACTCCAGTGCAGCGTTGAAGGGCGTTCCAGAGGTGCCCTCCATCAGAGGAGACATTAAACTAAGGTCTAGTCCACCAACTCATGTGAACGTAAATGTTCCCATCGGAACTTTTCTGAGGCACAGTAGGGTGCCTCGGCCAATATCCTTCAATCAGCAGCATTTGTCTCGTTAGCTTTTGTGGAATCTTGCTGTGCCCAAACAGACTGTGGCAGTTTCCTGCTTTGCAACAGTGAGTACAGTTCAGTGATGGTAACTTTCAACATATATCAAAGCTTGACCTTTCGCACCTTGGTTCAGAAATGATAGAGAAAAGTTGCAATGTAGGAAACGTGCACAGCAATGTCAATTCCTGATCAAATTCTGCTCACCGAATTGAATTAATGTGCAGCTTAGGGACGCCAATGCTCCGGGATTGGCCTGGAGTCTCCAGCAATTGACGATCAATCTCCAGGACACTGCCTTCTGCAACCCCAGTTCTTTGCGCTCTCTGGGACTAGGGAACCTGCAGTGGGGTGATTGCCGTCAGCGGGGCTGTAAGATCACGCCATCAGGAACAGCCAGAAAATCCGCCCCATATCTCTGGCTCAAGCAGACAATAAAGCATCGAATGGCATTATTCTGTATGGGTGTTCTTCCCGGTTTCCTGGCCAGTAATTATCCCAAAACAAAATCCCAAAACACTACAACAGATTATTTGGTTCTCACCTTGTATTTTTGTGGGAACTTGCTGTGCATGTTTCCTCCATTGCAACATTGTTTCAATTTGTTAATTGGCTGTAAAGGTGTTTGGGTTGCCCAGAGCGGAAAGGCACTATATAAATGCAAGTCTTTTGTTATAGAGTTTGTTGTGGGGCATCCTACACTTGATTAAATATCTATAAAAAAGTGAATTTTTCCACTGCACTCATGGAGTTAGCTTGAAGCAAGTCAGAACCACAATGTTCATGTGTCTATAGACAGACCAGAAATACTTGAGGTTCCAGTAAATATACTTGCTGAGATGTTGTTGAAACAGACTGCTTGTGGGATTGCTTTTGTTTGAGCCAAATCCAACTGATCCACCACATGATACAAGATCACGGAGTGTTGGATTGACCAATGTATCACAACAAACAACACAGTCCTATCATCAAAGAGGAGACCATGGAACTCCCCACAGCACTGTATTTACAATTACTGCCAAACCAATAAGTGGCTCCACTCACTGTTGCAGGCCCGGTGATCAAACTACCCCTTAACCTCCTGGGCACTCTCGGTACTTCATTAGTGATACACCCAGAGTACAAGAAGAATATGTAAGCGAGTAGCCCTCACATTATTGACAAAATGTGGAGATGCCGGCGTTGGACTGGGGTGAGTACATTAAAACCAGGTTAAAGTCCAACTGGTTTGCTTCGAATCACTAGCTTTCGGAGCACTTGCTCCGAGGTGTGAATTCCCTCAAGCCAGGACAGTTGGTAGGATTGCGAAATGCTACCAACTGTCCTGCCTTGAGACAATTCACACCTCTTTAGCCTGTGATTATCCCTCTCTCCAGTTGCTCAGTCTGGACCTGTAGACTTAATTACCTGCAAAGACTCGCATTCAAAGTATCTTTGACTTTGTCTATATATATGTTTCTGGAACCCACCTCTTCATTCACCTGAGGAAGGAGCAGTGCTCCGAAAGCTAGTGATTCGAAACAAACCTGTTGGACTTTAACCTGTTGTTGGAAGACTTCTTACTGTGCTCACCCCAGTCCAACGCCGGCATCTCCACATCATTATTAACATAGGCACACAGAAGGACTGAGAAAAGTCCATCCTCATTCTCTGCCCCAATGTCTTTGAATAAATTCCGGTGTATCTCCCCTGTCACTGCGAATACGTTTGGAGCATTACATTATCCAATATATGGGCAGCACGGTAGCATGGTGGTTAGCATAAATGCTTCACAGCTCCAGGGTCCCAGGTTCGATTCCCGGCTGGGTCACTGTCTGTGCGGAGTCTGCACGTCCTCCCCGTGTGTGCGTGGGTTTCCTCCGGGTGCTCCGGTTTCCTCCCACAGTCCAAAGATGTGCGGGTTAGGTGGATTGGCCATGCTAAATTGCCCGTAGTGTCCTAAAATGTAAGGTTAAGGAGGGGTTGTTGGGTTACGGGTATAGGGTGGATACGTGGGTTTGAGTAGGGTGATCATTGCTCGGCACAACATCGAGGGCCGAAGGGCCTGTTCTGTGCTGTACTGTTCTATGTCTATCTTCTATGTCTATATAACAGTATCTCCGACAATTGATAGGCGGTTGGCTAACTAAAAGAAGACTGAAAGTTGGGATAAGAGGGGCATTTTCAAGATGGCAACCAGTAACCAGTGGAGTGTCACAGGCATCAGTGCTGAGGCCACAATTATTTTCAATATATATGAATGTCTTGGACAAGGGAAGTGAACGTACTATTGCCAAGTTTGCAATTGACACAAAAATAGGTGGGAAGGCAAGTGGTGAGGATGTCACAAAGAATCTACAGCGGGATTTAAACAGGTTAAGTGAGTGGGCAAAAACCTGACCGATGGTATATAATGTAAGAAAATGTGAAGTAATGGACTTTGGTAGGAAGAATAAAGGGGCTGAATATTATTGAAATGGGAAAAGGCTGCAGAAAACTGCAGCACAGAGGGATTTGGGGCCCTCATGCATAAATCACACAAAGCTAGCATGCAAGTTCAGCAGATAATAGATATCATAGATTATCATAGAATTTACAGTGCAGAAGGAGGCCATTCGGCCCATCGAGTCTGCACCGGCTCTTGGAAAGAGCACCCTACCCAAGGTCAACACCTCCACCTTATCCCCATAACCCAGTAACCCCACCCAACACCAAGGGCAATTTTGGACACTAAGGGCAATTTATCATGGCAAATCCACCTAACCTGCACATCTTTGGACTGTGGGAGGAAACCGGAGCACCCGGAGGAAACCCACGCACACACGGGGAGGATGTGCAGACTCCGCACAGACAGTGATCCAAGCCGGAATCGAACCTGGGACCATGGAGCTGTGAAGCAATTGTGCTATCCACAAGGCTATCGTGCTGCCCAATAGGGAAGGCAAATGGAATGTTAGCCTTTCTTTCAAAGGGAGTGGAGTATAAAAATAGGGAAATCCAGCGAAAACGATACAAGGTACTGACTAGACAAACACCTGGACAATTGTGGTCCCCTTATCTAAAGAAAGATGTACTGGCATTGGAGACAGTCCAGAGTATGTTCACTAGATTGATCCCAGGTATGGAGGGATTTTCTTATGAGGAGAGGTTGAGTATGTTTTGACTGTACTCTTTGGAGTTTAGAAAAATGAGAGGCGGCCTTATTGAGACATACAGGATTGTCAGGGGGCTTGACAGGGTAGATACTGAGAGGATGTTTCCCCATGTGGGAGAGTCTAGGACCAGAGGGCATAATTTCAGTTAAGAGAGTGTTGAGATGGAGTTTTTTCTCTGAGCGGATAGTGAATCTATGAAATTCTTTACCACAGAGAGCTGTAGAAGCTGAATCATTAAGCATGTTCAAGGCTGAGCTAGACAGATTTTTATATTCTTATAATAGTGACTACTATTACTTTGATTAATTAACTGACTGTTAAGAGCCTTGGGTTGACCTGAGATTGTGAAATGTGTCACGCTGGTACAGGCATAACATATTATTAATTTTCTGTGAATACTTTTAAATAATGGACAAACACAAGCTGATACGATTGCTGCCACAAATCATGTGACTTTCAGCATTTGGACTACAGCTGGTATCAAGTCTTTGGTGAATACCTAATTAAACATGGACACAATGGAGGGTACCTCACAGTCATTTGTGGAATTCACACATCTCATTGTTTAAGGATGGACCGACATCTAAAGACTATGGAGTTTGCAGATTGCCTGTCTCCAAGTTTCATACTGAACAAAGGGGAAGGTTACACTCATAGTCACTGTCAACTTCTCAATGTATCATCTTGGCCTCTCTCATCTAAACTATACTGGGTGAGCTTCAGAAGTATTAACCCAGTGGTCTTGAAATCTAAACTCATTTCAGGGGCTGCACATTTAGCACCTCGCAGCCCAGCAGATTCATCAAAATGATCCGTTATCAGCTGAGAGCCAGACTCTGAAACTAGCTGCAAGTCACCAAACAACCAAAGTATTTAACCTGTTCCCTGGTCAAAATTTATCTGAGAACCAATCTCCTAGAAATTCAATTACAAGAAAACTCTCACCCTGCTGTGAACCCTTCACTTTACAAAACCCTCACTTCAACTTCAAATCATCAAATCAATTAAAGAAACCATAGGCCAGCCGAGTGGGAAACCAGAAATAGTAAATCAGAGACTGAATTAACTTGAATTTGTAAAAGTGTGCGTTCTATATCTGTATACAAACTGTGCGCAGGTGTGTATGTGTGAGTGTGTGTGTGTGTGTGTGTGAGTGCGCGTGTGTGTCTGAGTATATATGCGTGAGTGAATGTGTGTATCTGACTGTGTGGTGTGTGTATATGTAGGTATGTGAGTGTGTGTGTATATGTGGGTGTGTGAGTGCGTGAATCAGTGTGTGTGTATGTGTGCGTGAGTGAGTGTGTATGTGTGTGTGTGTATGTATGTATGACATAATGGGTATCATGAAGGTCAACGTCAGAATCCCCATTTGAATACATTTAAATGCTATTCTCAGGCAGATACACCTTTTAATTTCCCCCCCTCAATAAATTGTCCATTCATATCGGTGTGGGGGCATGCCCGGTCCCTCATGACATGCACCTGGCGAGCAGAACCCGTCAGAGGCATACAAGTGATTATATTCCCCAGGTGGGAGAGGATCATGCCCGGGCAGTACTCTGATGCCCCGATCTTTCAAAAACAAAAACTGCTGACAGGGTGAGCTCAATAAAAGTGTGACATTGTGGGACCCGCCCCTCAGCTTTTTTTTCCACTGGGAGTTCTGAAAATCCGACGGTGGAAGCAGTTCTTGGAGCTGGCGGCTTCCACCCGTTTTTGACACCTGCTGCGACAATCTACAAAAATCCAGATAATTCTGCCGGAGGGTGTGGCATTGTGTTAGTTCAGGATAAGTGTGTGAGCATAAATAACCTTCTTGATTTAAAACTCATGGAAGCTTGCTGCTGGATTATTTAGTTGAATACAGCAGTGCTAACCACTGCGCCGCCTGTTTGGCCCAGATGGTCAAGTTCAAAACTCAATCATCACCGAACCCATCAATTCGACTTCAGAACCGACTGAAGTCAAAAGTGCAGAAGACGAATGCAAACACCTGGCAGGAGTTTAAAACAGCTTCACCACTCCCCAATCACCATATAAATAAGATTTACCAAGGTACCAAAAACCAAATTATCTGACCCATGAGTTGTAGAAACAGCCTTCAAAGGGTGAAGGCGTGTACAAGCAGGGCAACCCTGCAGTGGCAGAAATTTGCATGATGTAAGCATTGCTCTTCAACAGCCTATAGAATCTAATTCTTTCCAGAACTGCAGAATTAAACAGGACATTCTATTCACCCTGCAGCTTGTCGTGGGAATGTCACTTTAAGAAATGTTTGTCTTCTCAAGTGGCTGCAGTGATGTTATTGTGTGGGCGGAGCTGGGCTCTGGCTCTGATTTTTACTTTCGTTTTGAGCTGGAAGCCTTTTGTGGCTCTGAGTTTTACTTTCGGTTTTCAGTTGGGGAGCTGCATCCAAACCAAGTCGGTGTATTTTTGTCTCTCTCTCTGCATGCTAAAGAATGTCTCCAGATCACTTGATAATTTCAAAGTAATACCTGTTTCTGGAAGGAATGCAAACCTCCTGTTCGGTAGGATAAAAGGATGCTTAGCTTATGGATGTTGTTTGAAAAGTTTCTCAGGGTTACTTATAGAATACTGTATCTTTGGGGGGGGGAGGGTATTTGTGTTGGTAGCTGATAAGATGTTTACTGTGTGTTTATAAAATGTTAACTGGATTCATAGAATAAACATTGTTTTGTTTAAAAATACTTAAGATCTCTGTTGCCTCACACCTGTAGAGTGGGCCCTTGTGCTCCCCATAACCAAAATCTATTAAAAGTTGTAGGTCTGGTGAACTCCATGATATACTTTGGTGCTCTCTAAACTCTGGCCCATAACAAGAAGACCAGATATCACGGGATGGATTCTCCACAGGCCAATGCCGAAATCGCAGCTGGGTGGAGAATCCAGTTTGACGCCGTAATCAGGCCCGGCCTCACCACGGAATACCCCGCGCCGCCGGGGGGCCATTGCCAGAGGCCCGCCCAGCAATCCTCCGCTCCCAACGGCATGGAACTAAGCACCTATTGCCGGTCGGGATGCTCATGTGGTGGCTGCGGACTCAGCCTGCGGCTGCCCTGGTCGGGGGCGGGTGGATCGGAGACCAGGAGGGGGGTCTTATAGGTGGCCGGGGATGTAGCGTGCAGGGGTTGAGGCTCGGGCGTGCGGCCGATCAGGGGGGGGTCTCTTTCTTTGGTCTGGCTCCGTGGTCCGAGACCGCCATGGAACACGGCGCGACAGCTGGAGGCCACCGCCATGCGCATACGCGGCTTCTGACCTGGAAGTGCGGGGGCCCGTATCTGCAGTAAAAGCTGCGAGATTCACTCCGGGTCCCTGCTAGCCCCCTGCAGGACACTGAATTCGTTTAATTTCTTTGCAGGAATTTCAGGAGTAAAACCCCACCGTTTTTACACCGGCGTGGGGACAAAGTCTCTAGAATGGAGAAATCAGCCCCACATGTCTGCCGGCGGTTAAGTTTTCCAAGGACTCCAACTAAATGTGAATAAAAATGCTGGCCTGCTCGGAGGAACAAAGCTGGGAATTTCAAAAGGAGAAGGGGAATGAAACAGCAGAGCTCTGAACACGAGCTTTCTTCGAGTCAGATCCCAACACTTGGTGAAAAGTTGATTATGTCTGAGCTTCAGCCTAAGAGGAGTGATGGGAATGTAAGCTTGAAACAAAAACTGTCAGAGACAATTAGAGTTTAAGAATAACATATGGTGGGCAATACGAGCGTCAACTGCATGATGCTGGCTTTCCTGCTTTCCGAGTACACACTGCTGCAACAGTGCGTCGGTGGTCGAGGGAATGAATGTTGGAGATGGTGGATGAGGGTGCCAATCAAGCGGGCTGTATTGTCCTGGACGGTGTCAAACTTCTTGAGTGTTGTTGGAGCTGCACTCATCCATGTAAGTGGGGAGTTTTCCATCACCCTCCTGACTTGTACCTTGTAGAAGGTGGACAGGCTTTGGGGTGTCAGAAGGTGAGTTACTCGCTGCAGGATTCCCATCCTGTGATTTGTTCTTGTGGCCGTAGTATTTATATGGCTTGTCCAGTTCAGTTTCTGGTCGATGGTAACTCCCAGGATGTTGATAGTGGGGATTCTTTTTAATAATCTTTTATTGTCACAATTCAGTGATGGCCATGCCATTGAATGCCAAGGGAAGATGGCTGGATTATTTCTTGTTGAACATGGTCATTACCAAGCACTTGTGTGGTGTGAATGTTACTTGCCATTTGTCAGCCCAATACTGAATGTTGTCCAGGTCTTGCTGCATTTGGACATGGACTCTTTCAGTATCTGAGGAATCATGAATAGTGCTGAACATTGTGCAGTCATCAGCCAACATCCTCACCTCTGACATTATGGTGGAGGGATGGTGAAGTTGAAGCAGCTGAAGATGGTTGGGTTGAGAACATTACCCTGAGGAGCTCCTGAAGTGATGTCCTGGGGTGGAGGTGGTTGAACTTCAACAATCTCAACACCTTCATTTGTGTCAGGCATGACCTCAACCAGTCGATACTTTTCCCTTAGATTCCCACTGACACCGATTTGGCTAGGGCTCCTTGTCAAATGCAATCTTGATGTCAAAGACAGCCACTTTCAGCTCACCTCATGTTCAGCTCTTTTGTCCATGTTTTAGCTTAGGCTATATTGAGACCTGGAGCTTGGTGACCCTGGCACAAGTATTCAGTATTATTGCCAGAATATTGTCAGGACCCAAAGCCTTTGCAGTATCCAGCTCCTTCAGCTATTTCTTGATATCTCATGGAGGCAATCGAATTGGTGGAAGAGTGGCATCTGTGTTGCTGGGGACCTCCGGAATCATACACTCGGCACTTCTGGCTGAAGGTTATTACAAATGCTTCAGCCTTATCATGGCATGGCTTCCTGCACTCTTTATTGAACCAGGGTTGATCTCCTGGCTTGGTGGTAACGGTAAGGTGGGGACATGCCGGGCAATGAAGTTGCAGATTGTGGTTGAATACAATTCTGTTGCTGCTGATGGCCCACAGCGCCTCATGGATGCCCAATCTTAAGTTGCTAGTTCTATTTAAAATCTAACCCATTTAGCACAGTGGTAGTGCCACACAACATGATAGAGGGTATCCTCAATGCAAAGGTGGGACTTTCTCCCCACAAAGCCATGGTCGCTCAATGCATCTGTGACAGGTACATCGGTAAGGATGATTCAAGTAGATTTTTCCTCTTGTTGGTTCCCTCATGACCTGTCACATCTACTCCTGGTGATGAACATCAATGTTCCCTATCCAGAGTACATTCTTGCCACCTTCACTTCTTTCTCCAGCTGGTGTTCAACATGGGAGGAAGCACTGATTTATCAGCTAAAGGGTTGGCGCATGGTGGCAGAATATGGTAATCAGCAGGTTTCCTTGCCCATGTTTGACATGATACCATGAGACTTCATGGGGTCTTAGTCAATGTTGAGAACCCCCAGGGAAACTCCCTCTCGAATGTATGCCATTATTGATTGTCATAAAAACCCATCTGGTTTACTGATGACCTTTAGGGAAGGAAATCTGCTGTCCTTACCTGGTCTGGCCTACATGTGACTCCAGACCTACAGAGAAATGGTTAACTCTTTCTGATGCCACCTTTGCTGGATGGTGATGGTGGCGTCTGGGATATTGCTTGTAAGATATGATCCTGTGAGTATGACTATGTCAGAATATTGCTTATGAATATATGAATTAGGACCAGGAGTAGGCCTTTTGGTCCCTTGAGATTGCTCTCCCATTCAGTAAGATCACGGCTGATCCGATTGTAACCTCAACCCCACATTCCTGCTTCCCCTGATGACCTTTCACTTCCTTGTTTTTAAAAATAAATTTAGAGTACCCAATTATTTTTTTCCAATTAAGTGGCAATTTAGCGTGGCTAATCCACCTAAACTTTCACATCTTTGGGTTGTGGGGGTGAAACCCACGCAGACACGGGGAGAATGTGCAAACCCCACAGGGACTGTGACCCAGGATTTGAACCCGGGTCCTCAGCGCCGTAGGCAGCAATGCTAACCACTGTGCCACGTGCCGCCCATTTTACCTCCTTGTTAATCAAGATACTATTTGGCCCTGCCTTAAAAATATTACAATATTCTTCTGCCATTGCCTTTTGAGGAAGAGAGTTCCAGAGACTTGGGATCCTCTGAGTGAAAATAATTCTCCTCACCTGTCTTTTTTTTTAAATGTCCAATTAATGGGCAATTTGGTGTGGCCAATCCACCTACCTGCACATCTTTGGATTGTGGGGTTGAGACCCAGGCAGACATGGGGAGAATGTGCAAACTCCATATGGATAGTGACCCAGGGCCCAGATAAACCGGGTCCTTGGTGCCATAAGGCAGCCGTGCTAACCACTGCACCACCGTGCTGTACTCTCATCTCTGTCTCAAATGAGCAACCCCTTATTTTTAAACAGCATAACCTCCCTACTTTTGTAATCAATTCCCCTCACAATAAATAATAACATTCTATTAACTTTCCTAATTACTTGCTGTACCTGTATACCAGCCTTTTGTGATTCAAAAAGTTTATTGGATAAGCATATGGATGATAATGGCATAGTGTAGGTTAGATGGCCTTTAGTTTTTGACTTCCCATGTCGGTGCAACATCGTGGGCCGAAGGGCCTGTACTGCGCTGTATCGTTCTATGTTCTATGTTCTATGCACGAGATCACCCAACTCCTCTGCACTTCAGAGCTCTCATGCTTTTTAAAAAAAATATTTTTATTCTCCTCCTTTTTCACATTTTCTCCTGAATTTACACCTACCAACAATAGACAATAATCAGCAACAAATATGTCAATCCCCATAACAATAACAACGATCCCATCCTCCCATCAACCCCCCAAACATCAGCCCACATGTTTACATAAACAAATAACGAAAAGGAATCAGGGATTACCCATAGTCACCCTTAATACACACAGCCCCCTCCCCCCCCCAACCCTCCCACCCACCCCCCCAACTAATGTTCGATGTTATCCAGTTCTTGAAAGAGCATAATGAATAATGCCCATGACTTGTAGATTGCCTCCGTCCTTCCCTTCAGTTCAAACTTAACCTTCTCAAGGGTCACAAATTCCAACCGGTTCCCCCACCACAGGGTAGAGAGGCTGCTCTCAATCCCAGCAGGATCTGCCTCAGGCGATCAATGAGGCGAAGGCTACGATGTCTGCCTCCGCACCCGTTTCCAACCCTGGCTGGTCCGACACCCTGAATATGGCCTCCTGGGACCCGGGTCCAGTTTCACGTGCACCATCTTGGAAATTACCCTAAAAACCTCCTTTCAGTACTCCTCTAGCTTTGGACAGGAGCAAAACATATGAATGTGATTAACCCCCCCCCCCCCCCCCGGCAACATTCACACACATCTTCTACTCCTTCAAAGAATCGCCTCATCCTCGCCCTCGTGAGGTGTGCTCTGTATACCACCTTCAGTTGTATCAGACCCAACCTCGCACATGAGGTGGAGGCATTCACTCTCCAGAGCACCTCACACCAGACCCCCTCCTCAATATCCTCTCCCAACTCTTCCTCCCACTTTGCTTTGATCCCTTCCAGTGGAGCCTTATCCTCTTGCAAAATAGCTCCGTACACCACTGACACTACCCCCTTCCCCAGTCCCCCTGTCATCAGCACCTCCTCCAGCAATGTGGAGGCCGGTTCCTCCGGGAAGCTCTGTATCTTCTTCCTGGCAAAATCTCGAACCTGCATGTATCTAAACATTCTCCCTGCTCCAGCCCATATTTCGCTTCCAGCTCCCTCAATCCTGCAAACCGACCCCGAAGAAACAAATCTGTTAGAGTCTTAATCCCCTTCTCTTCCCATTTCCGAAAACTTCCCTCCCACCTCCCTGGCTGAAATCTGTGGTTCCCCCGAATCGGCATTTCCCTTGACCCTGCCCCCAACCCGAAGTGTTGGCGAAACTGCCTCCAGATTTTCAATGAAGCTATTACTACCGGACTCCCTGAGTATTTCCCCGGAGCTATCGGGAGCGGTGCTGTTGCTAGTGCTTTCAGTCCCGACCCCCTGCACAAACTCTCCTCCATTCTGACCCACTGGGAATCAAACCTTCTGACCCAGCTCCGCACCTTCTCCACATTCGCCGCCCAGTAATAATACATCAGGTTCAGAAGACCCAAACCCCCTGCCTGCCTTCCCCTCTGTAGCAGCACCATTCTAACTCTGGCCAACTTCCCTCCCCATATGAAGGAGGTAATGCTTCCCTCAATCTCCCTGGAAAAAGCCTTTGGCAGGAAAATCAGTAGGCATTGAAAAATAAACAGAAATCGCGGCAACACATTCATTTTAACCGCCTGTTCCTGACCCACCAGTGACAGAGGGAGACCATCCCACCTCGCCAGATCGGCCTTCACTCTCCCCACCAAACTAGTGATGTTGTACCCGCGAAGCCTCCCCCATTCCCGGGTAACCTGCACCCCAAGATACCTAAAGTGAGTCCCTGCCCTACGGAATGGCAGCCCCCCCCCCAACTCCTGCCCCCACCCCCGGCCGAGACATCACAAAATACTCACTCTTGTCCAGGTTCAGCTTGTAGCCCGAGAACGACCCAAATACTCGGAGTAGCTCCAATATTCCCACTATCGATCCACTTGGTTCCGACACATACAGCAGCAAGTCGTCGGCATATAAGGATACCCTATGCTCTATCCCACCCCCCCCCCCCCACCCCCCTGCACTATTCCTTTCCATGCTCCCAAACTTCTTAATGCGATGGCCAACGGCTCAATCGCAAGTGCAAACAGCAGGGGGGACATAGGACATCCCTGTCTTGCAGAGATCTCATGCTTGACCAGTCTGTGAGACAGCTTTCCCAATTTTGGCACAGGCCCCCAGATGCCAGCAAGGAAGATTTTGCAGTGTCATCAGAGCTGGGCTTGCTGTGGTTATTACATAAGAACATAAGAACTAGGAGCAGGAGTAGGCCATCTGGCCCCTCGAGCCTGCTCCGCCATTCAATGAGATCATGGCTGATCTTTTGTGGACTCAGCTCCACTTTCCGGCCCAAACACCATAACCCTTAATCCCTTTATTCTTCAAAAAACTATCTATCTTTACCTTAAAAACATGTAATGAAGGAGACTCAACTGCTTCACTGGGCAAGGAATTCCATAGATTCACAACCCTTTGGGTGAAGAAGTTCCTCCTAAACTCAGTCCTAAATCTACTTCCCCTTATTTTGAGGCTATGTCCCCTAGTTCTGCTTTCACCCGCCAGTGGAAACAACCTGTCCGCATCTATCCGATCTATTCCCTTCATAATTTTAAATGTTTCTATAAGATCCCCCCTCATCCTTCTAAATTCCAAATTGTACAGTCCCAGTCTACTCAACCTCTCCTCGTAATCCAACCCCTTCAGCTCTGGGATTAACCTAGTGAATCTCCTCTGCACACCCTTCAGTGCCAGTACGTCCTTTCTCAAGTAAGGAGACCAAAGCTGAACACAATACTCCAGGTGTGGCCTCACTAACACCTTATACAATTGCAACATAACCTCCCTAGTCTTAAACTCCATCCCTCTAGCAATGAAGGACAAAATTCCATTTGCCTTCTTAATCACCTGTTGCACCTGTAAACCAACAGGTGTGTAACTTGATGTTGGGTGGTCCATCCAGTTTCTATGCTTTTTTGTAGATTGCATAACAGTTTAGTACAACGGAGTGTCTCGCTGGGCCATTTCAGAGGGCATTCAAGAGTCAACCACATCGCTGTGGGTCTGGAGTCACATGTAGACCAGACCCGGCAAGAATGTGACCGAACAGGGGTCCTCGGCGCCCTGAGGGAGCAGTGCTACCAATGCGCCACCATGCTGTCCCTCAATTCTGTCAATCATGAAAGGGATTTTCTGCCTCCAACAGAGTAAGACCCTAATTCCGAGATAAAATAGAGCAGACATCATAGCCTAGTACCCTGAAGACACCGTGGCAGAGTGTCCTGAAGCAGGGATCCTAATAGCGCAGATTTGAACTACATAATAAGTCCCAGCTGTTCTGACAGAATTACAGATGTAGGAATGATTGAAACCACACATTGGTACAGTCCAGCCCTGCTAACGGAAACCAGCAGGCTGCCGCAAGTACAGTGTCTACGGCAGTCTGCCACAGTCTGCCCAATTGTCGCAAATCTCGTTAAAAGCAAGTGTAATTAGTTCAAACCTGAAGCAAGCTGGTCAATGAGCAAGAGCAACTCTTTTATACGGACAGTATCAGTGAGCAGAAACTAAAGAGCTACAGGAAGAGAATTAAGGATTAGTTACTTTCAGAGATCTTAATAGAAATGTACACACTTGTCAGGATTACAATTTAACCACAGATTTCTCCACAAGCCAGTTGTGCAATGCGCTAATCTTGGCACCAGAAAATAGATAAAACCCTCCCAGTTTACGGGAAGGGACTGTTTTCCTGAGAAGGGAGGACCAGGTCCAGAAGACATGACCGATCTTCAGATATTGGGGCAGCACGGTAGCATGGTGGTTAGCATAAATGCTCCACAGCTCCAGGGTCCCAGGTTCGATTCCCGGCTGGGTCACTGTCTGTGCGGAGTCTGCACGTCCTCCCCGTGTGTGCGTGGGTTTCCTCCGGGTGCTCCGGTTTCCTCCCACAGTCCAAAGATGTGCAGGTTAGGTGGATTGGCCATGCTAAATTGCCCGTAGTGTCCTAAAAAGTAAGGTTAAGGTTAAGGGGGGGTTGTTGGGTTACGGGTATAGGGTGGATATGTGGGTTTGAGTAGGGTGATCATTGCACGGCACAACATCGAGGGCCGAAGGGCCTGTTCTGTGCTGTACTGTTCTATGTTCTATGTTCTATATGGTTTTCTGCATAGAGTATGCATTCGCTCCCTAAAAATGATGATCTACAATTTCTGTGCTATTACTCATAGACTGAGAAACATTGGCAAACACTTTACAGGCACAGATAGGAGGAGCCCTAACCCTAACCAGTGGAGAAAGAAGGGGAACAAAGGGCCAGGGAACAGGGCCAAGGAACATTGTCAAAGAGTGGAAATGTTGCAATGTAACAGGGCAGAGAATTCTAGAGGGTGTGGAGGAAGCAAATGAAAGATTCACTAAGCACAGGTGAGGCAGTAAGGGAGGGAAATAAGGTATGAGAGGAACATGTGAGGCAGTGATGTTGATGAAGGTCACTGCAATAGGCTGAGGCGAGGATATTTGGGCCATGATGTCGTAATGTAAACTTGGGGGAGTACAGGGAGCCTGTGATGCCTCAACAGGGAGTGTGATAAAAGGCAGTATTAGGTTCTCTTGACCAGAAAGGCGAAGCTGGGCAATGTTTCAGGTGAGGCAGAGGACAGGAGCTCAGTGATGGGCTGACAAGGACATTAAGATTCTGCAGCTCTGAATAAAGCCGGGGAGGAGTGGGGTGGGGGGGGGGGGGGGTGGGGTGGGGGGGGGGGGGGGGGGGTGGGGGTGGGGTGGGGGGGGGGGTGGCAGATAGGGGGGGTGGGGAAGTTGGGATACGAGAAGAGGTGATGGCTCAATTACATTAACAATGCACTGAGTGAGATACCCTCAATTACGACACAGGAGAGAAGATAGGTAATTCAAAGGCGTTAATCATCTGAGAACTGAACAGCAGCCGAGAAGTGTGCTCATCACATGCTGCCGAGTGAGCCTCATCTTATATACCGTTTCCTGGGGGCGGAGCCAGAGGCGGAGTCCCCCAGGGTTCCAAGCCCGGTCTTAAAGGGCCAATGCATTAAAGGTAAGGTACCGTTACAGCAGCTACTGATAACATTCATAGAACATAGAACATAGAACAGTACAGCACAGAACAGGCCCTACGGCCCTCAATGTTGTGCCGAGCCATGATCACCCTACTCAAACCCACATATCCACCCTATACCCGTAACCCAACAACCCCCCCCCCCCCCCTTAACCTTACTTTTATTAGGACACTACGGGCAATTTAGCATGGCCAATCCACCTAACCCGCACATCTTTGGACTGTATTCATCACACTGAGGAAAATATCAACTCATTCAGAACTTAATGCCAGGAAGTTAAGTGGAGAATACACAAGCAGCAGATGAACATAGAACATACAGTGCAGAAGCCCTTGGTATAGAAGGACATCACTGGTATAGATGGACATCACTGGTATAGATGGGCATCATTGGCATAAGTGGGCATTATTGGTATATGTGGGCATTATTGGTATATGTGGGCATCATTGGTATAGGTAGGCATCACTGGTCTAGATGAGCATCATTGGTATAGTTGGGCATCATTGGTATAGTAAGAAGTCTTACAACACCAGGTTAAAGTCCAACAAGTTTGTTTCAAACACTAGCTTTCGGAGAACTGCTCATTCCTCAGACCTGAGGAAGGAGTGTTTGAAACAAACCTGTTGGACTTTAACCTGGTGTTGTAAGACTTCTTACTGTGCTCACCCCAGTCCAACGCCAGCATCTCCACATCATCACTGGTATAGGTATAGGTGAACATCATTAGTATAGGTAAACATCACTGGTATAGGTGAGCATCATTGGTATAGATGAGCATCATTGATATAGATGAGCATCATTGGTTTATCCTTGTTCTGTGAGAGAGGGGAGAGGGCAAGGGTGTGGTAGATGGATGCACGCTGTTGAAGGCCCTGTCAACAACTGTATTTCTCTCCCTCCCAGAACAAGGATAGAGTCCCCCTCGTTCTCACATTTCACCCAGCCTCTGTATGCAAAGCATGATCCTCCGCCATTTTCGCCAACTCCAATGTGATGCCACCACCAAACACATCTTCCCTTCACTCCCTCTGTCAGCATTCCGCAGAGACCGTTCCCTCCGAGATAATCTAGTCCACTCCTCCACCACACCCAACTCCTCTCCCATCACCCATGGCACCTTCCCGTACAGCTGCCCATTTACCTCTTCCATGCTTAACATCCCAGGCCCAAAACACTCATTCCAGGTTAAGCAGCGTTTCACTTGCATCTCTTCCAATTTGGTCTATTGCATTCGCTGCTCCCAATGTGGTCTCCTCTATATCGGAGAGACCAAACGCAGACTGGGTGATCGCTTTGCTGAGTAGCTTTGATCTGTGCGCCTTCAGGACCCTGATCTTCCTGTTGCTTGCCATTTTAACACAAGACCCTGCTCCCATGCCCACATGTCTGTCCTTGGCTTGCTGCAATGTTCCAGTGAAGCTCAACGTAAACTGGAGGAACAACATCTCATCTTCTGGTTAGGCACGTTACAGCCGTCCGGTCTGAACATCAAATTCAACAACTTCAGATGATCAGCTCTACCCCACCTCGACCCATGTGTTTTCATCCCATTTCATTTTAACTGTGGTTTACCATTTCTTTCTCTCTTGTTTTTCTTTATATATATTTAAACCCCATCTTATCCACCTGTCCTTACCCTTTCTCCCCTTTGCTTCCCCCTTCCCCTCCCCCCACATTTACATCTGTCACAGTTTACCCTCTGATGTTAGATTCTCTGCTGTTTGGCCTTTCACAACTTTTGTTTCTCTCTGGGGTCTGCCATTAGCACTCTTTCCCCATAGCTTCTGTGGCTATTAGCACCCCGTTTCTGTGGCTATGACTCATCTTTCATTCTCACTCCACAGTATAAGTATTTCCCACTTTCTCTGTTTTATAGCTTTGAAAAAGGGTAATCTGGACTCGAAGCATTAGTTCTTTTCTCTCCCTACAGATGCTGCCAGACTTTCCTGCTGAGATTTTCCAGCATTTTCTCTTTGGTTTCAGATTCCAGCATCCGCAGTAATTTGCTTTTAGTTAATAGGTGGGCATCATTGGTATGGGTGAGCATCATTGGTATAGATGAGCATCAGCGGTATAAGTGGGCATTATTGGTATAGGTGAGCCTCATTGGTATGGTGAGCACCACTGGTATAGATGGGCATCATTGGTATAGGTGAGCATCATTGGGAAAGGTGAGCGTCATTGATATGGTGATTATCA
Source organism: Scyliorhinus canicula (assembly GCF_902713615.1). NCBI lineage: Eukaryota > Metazoa > Chordata > Chondrichthyes > Carcharhiniformes > Scyliorhinidae > Scyliorhinus > Scyliorhinus canicula. The sequence goes on along the minus strand of NC_052161.1, from coordinate 99,129,848 downwards.
TAGGTATAGGTGAGCATCATTGGTATAGGTGGCCATCATTGGTATTGGAGAGCATCACTGGTATAGGTGGACATCACTGATATAGGTGGGTATGATAGGTATGGTAAGCATCACTGGTGTAGGTAGGCATCACTGGTAAAGACGGGCATCATGGGTATAGATGGACATCATTGGTATAGGTGGGCATCACTGGTATAGGTAAGCATCACGGGTATAGATGGATATCATTGGTATAGGTGAGCATCATTGGTATAGGTAGGCATCACTGGTATAGGTGCAGCATGGTAGCACAAGTGGCTAGCACTGTGGCTTCACAGCACCAGGGTCCCAGGTTCGAATCCCAGCTGGGTCACTGTGCGGAGTCTGCACATCCTCCCCGTGTGTGCGTGGGTTTCCTCCGGGTGCTCCGGTTTCCTCCCACAGTCCAAAGAAGTGCAGGTTAGGTGGATTGGCCATGCTAAATTGCCCTTAGTGACCAAAAAGGTTTGGAGGGGTTATTGGGTTACGGGGATAGGGTGGAAGTGAGGGGCTTAAATGGGTTGGTGCAGACTTGATGGGCCGAATGGCCTCCTTCTGCACTGTATGTTCTATGTTCTAGGTGTGCATCATTGGCACACGTATGCATCATTGGCATTGGTGGATATCATTGGCATTTAAGTTGACCCTGTGCCTTGAGATGATGGCACTTAAAGGTTGCATGTAACTGATGAAGAGGGGAGAACTAAATTGTTTTAAAAATTCACTTACTGGATGGAGGCATCACTGGCCAGACCAGCATTTATTGCCAATGCCTAATTATCCTTCAGAAGTTGGTGGTGAGCTTCCTTCTCCATGTGCTGTAGCTACACCCACTGTGCTCTAAGGGAGGGTGTTCCAGGATTTTGACCCAGCGACAGTGAAGGAACGGCCGATATATTTCCATGTCAGGGTGGTGAGTGACTTGGAGGTTAACCTGCAGGTGGTGGTGTTCCCGGGATGAGAGAGGGCATAATAATAGACACAGAAAACTCATCCGATATAGTCTTGATTAAGTAACGCATATTAGAAGCCATAAAATGTGAGTTGTAAATGGGAAATGGATAAGAGGCAATAGGAGAGGGTTCAGAATTAATGTCAGAGATCCCATAGTGGAATATAATTGACAAAGGAGTAACGGCGATATATTTCCAAGTGAGAATGGTGAGTAGCTTGATGGGGAAAATCCAGGTGGTAGTGTTCCCAGATATCTGCTGCCATTGTCCTTCTACTTGGTCGTGGTTGTGGGTATGGAAGGTGCTGCCTAAGGAGCCTTGGTGAGTTCCTGCAGTGTATCTTGTAGATGGTCCACATGGTTCTCACTGTGGAAGGAATGAATAATTGTAGATGAGGTGCCATCAAGTGGGCTGCTTTGTCCTAGGTGGTGTCAAGCTTCTTGACTGTTGTTGGAGCTGCACTCATCCAGGCAAGTGGAGAATGTTCCAACATGTTCCTGACTTGTGCCTTGTAGATGGTGGTTGGGCTTTAGGGAGTCAGGTGAGTTACTCGATGCAGGATTCTTAACCTTTGACCTGGTCTTGTAGCCATAGTATTTATATGGCTAGTCCATTTCCTTTTCTGGTCAATGGTAACCCAAGGATGTTGATAATGGGGGATTCAGGGATTCCAGCAATTGTTGCCCATCCTTAATTGCTCTTTGGACTTGGCCTTTTCAGAGGGCAGTTAAGAGTCAAGCACATTGTTGTGGGTCTGGAGTCAAATGTAGGCCAGAACGGGTAAGGACGGTAGATTACCTTCCCTAAAAGGACATTAGCAAACCAGATGGGTTTTTAATGACAATCGACAATGGATTTGTGGTCACCATTACTGAGGATTACTTGACAATGGATTTATTCATTGAATTTATATTTCACCATCTGCCACAGTGGAATTTGAACCCATGTCACCAGAATAATATCCTGGGCCTTGGGTGTAGACTGCATTCTACACACCTACCGTCTTCCTGCCACTGTCTTCCCTCTCACCCTCGTGATCTGCCTATTTTTAATGCTCTTATGAAAGTGGTTATTGGCTGTACAGCTCTTTGGGACCTGGTGATCGTTTGGAAGACACTGGCCCGAATTCGAACTATTGAAATTTCCACTCATGTCTGTGGGATTGGAAGATTCCACTGATATATGAATGGCTGCAAAATTCTGATCATTATATAAATAACCTTCTGAAATCCTATATCACCTTTCTCATTACAGCACTCCAACGTTGATTCTGTTGCATTGAACATCCACTTGTCTAGATCCCCATGGAGATCTCTCTCTCTCTCTCACTCTGGATACCAACCTCTAATGATGACCATTGACCTCCATGTTAATCTTGTTCTGGAGGCATGGATCATCTTCTTTGATGATACATTTATCCAGTTTCTGAGGCTCTTTGAAAAGATAATTCTTTGTTTATCTCGATCTCTTTTCCCCTCGATTTTTACCATTAGCATCAGGCTTTCGAACTCGTGATTTTTTATTACATGCCCAAGAAATTCCAACATTTGCTCCCTGATCTTGGTTGGCAGAGTTCTTTCGGACTGAGATTTTACTCACACATCTTCATTGCTGGTGTGAATTGTCCAAGGTATCTTCATTATTCACCGCAACCATAGAGGACAATACCTTTATAGAGATAATAGAATTTCCAGGGACTGACTGAAAGGATTTCATGGCAAGTTTTTAAGACTTTTACTGCAGCAAAGAGACTAAAAGCAATATTGTCCAAACATAATTCAAACAAGTAGGAAACATATAGGCTAAACAACAGAAAATACATTCCTCATTAAACTTTTAGCATGATTGAAAATTTCCTGCTAAGGTTAGACTTTATGCTCCCCTTAATTGGACACTGTAGCCAAATTCTTCTGGCTGCTCTCGGTGGTCCCGCCGTCTGCAATCCTCCACCACAGCAGTGGGGAGTGCATAGAACGGGAAACGCCTTTGACAGTGGGGGTCAATGGTGGGCTACCTCCACCACTGTGAACCACACCACGGGAAGCACCGGATCGCCTGTCTTTCATACTCCTGGAACAACCAAAGTTATTCTCTGCACCTGATGACCTGCTTCTTTTGTTCTTTCCCAGTCAGTTAACTTTTAATCCCAGAACTGACTTCCACTGTGAATATTTCATTGGTGGTTCCTTCGCTCTAAAACAAGCTGGATGAACCTTCAATCTGAAGGCAAACGCCCACCTGTGTTCTGTCTGGGGACCAAAAGGAGCAATATTGTCACTGCTTCAGGCACAGGACAGGCTGACTCCATTACTCGGTCTCTGTCTGTCAAATGGTTGTAGAATAGCCTCTTGTTCGTAACACACTCCTCCTATCAATTCTTCTGGGATCCATTATGACTGACTCACAATAAGCAAAGGTTTTGTTTTGGCAGCAAGGTTCAGAGAGGAGTGGTAGAAACTTACTGGGCTGGATTCTTCTCCCCGCCCACCGCAAGATCGCCAATTGTGGGACGTGGACCATGTATAGGTCCATTGACCGAGGGCAGGTGCGGCCGCAGAATCCCACCCTCTATGTGTATATTCTAATGGTCTTGTTCACTAACAGGTTTGCATTGAATGGACAGGGGTCACAATCCTTAGATTGCTCAGATGTCTCAGCTCATCAAATAGTAGCTGACAGGCTGCAGTTGATGGGGAGGGGAGCCGTCTTGCTTTGTGCCAGCCCACCCCACAGCCATAATGTGATGTTGGTGGGCTAACTTGATGGAGGGTGGGACCTCTGCACCCCTCCTTGAGAGGAGGTGAGACCTTTGTGAGCTGCAGGACAGTCTGATCGGCCGACTGCTCAGTTAGTCCTGGCCGCGCCAGACCGTAGTATTTTGGGAAGAAGGCCAAGACTTTGGGAAGAAGGCCTGATGGTGGCCTGAAGATGGCCACGTCTGCCCTGAGAAGGGGTTCCCAATGTTTCAGGGAAGGGACAGGATCCCATTTCTCAGTAAGGAGGTGGGTTGGGGAAGAGGGTGGGGGGTGGGCAGGATCTGTCAAGCAGACAACATGGAAGGAAGGTGGGGGGTGGTGATGGCGGTTAGCATCTTGGAAGTGGTGCCCCCAATGTGCACAGGGCACCCTCTGAATGATGTGCCCTTCTTTCTTTGGCCACGTAGGCCTTTAAAAATGGACTGCTCACTCCCGCCTGCCTGACCATGCCAACTGCCTCATGACATGGGAACGTATTATTTAGGTCAATATTCTTCTTAACAGACCTAAGTTATTTCTTACTATTTATTTACATACGGTGGGAGAGCTGCCGATTTCAGTGCCTGCCCACCTAGCTTATTGTGGGTGTGGGTGGGACATGATGGGCTAGCCACCCGGCCTATTTCACATGCCCACCGTCTCCTTCCTCAGCCAGAAACATGCCCAGCGGGGGAGGGCATCTCCAATCCAGCCTGGTATTTCTCAAAATCAGCCGGAATACCAGGGGGACTGTTGCTCTTTATTCACTCCTCATTTGCACCAAGCACTCTGCACATACTCAGCGAGCAGAGTAACTCCAACAACCCAATAGGTAGGACAAACATGTGCTCTGAGGGATTTGTTGTGTTATGCTGCTTCGGATAACACAGGCTGCTACTTGATGCAGTCTTAACTAAAGGATGCTCCAGACTCTGAAATGAGTTCAACGTGTTTATTGAACTATTAACACAGTTGTCAAATGAGTTCGACTCTCTGCTAATCTAACTGTAGTAACTCAGTCTAACTGTACCAGCTTGCTCTAAGCCACGTGCTGGGGTGTGATGCTGCTGATCAACCCTGTCTAACTCTCTAGATGTCTGTCTGTGGAAAGAGGCAGGGCGTGAGTGTCTCATCCCTTTTATAGTGTTTATGTCATACCCCCTTGTGGTGATGCCACCTCTGAGTGTCCTGACTGCCCATTGGTTGTGTCCTATTCTTAGTGTTCATTGGTTGCACGTTTGCACATCATGACAGGATCAACAAAAAACTTGAGAAGAAATTCTTTTGGGCTTCTTATTTCTGGGAGGGGATGCACCAGAAAGCATCTGCCAGGGTCCGCACTTAAGGAGCATGGAGCAGACTGGGTTGATCCCATGTAAACATCTGCTTTCCAAATTAATGCCCGTCTTTTTGTGGATAGACTCTGGGCAGCAGAATGCCGCTCCACAAAATAGCCACATTCGAGTCCACAGCCTGTGTTTAAAAAATGTCACAGAAATGTTTCTGGGATTCTCGTTGCATTTTTGTTTTGTGTGGTTCAGCCAGTCAGCTGTGCTGTTGATGCTTTTAAAAGAAGCAGGTCGATCAGGCTTATGTTGGGAATTGTGATACAAGGTGTAAGAGCTACTGTGACAAGAGGTTGGCACGTTAACAAGCTCATTAGGTAAAGGCATAGCATTCATTTGTTGTAGTGTTAATGTCAGCAACTTGTCAAACTTGGCAAACGGTCTTCCTGGGTTTTTTTCCCTCTTTCTTTCCTTTTGCTGGGTTGATCTCATCTTGTTTCTTTCTTTATCCCTTCAAGTTGCACTCAGATGGTTGCTATCTCGACATTCACACCTCAATTTTCTTTCTGGATTTTCTGTCACGGATAGAGGATTTGGGGTGGGGGGGGGGGGGGGGGGGGAGGGGGGTGGTAGGGGTGGTGGGATCAATTTAAAATGCCCTGATTTCCCCACTCTCTATCCGTCCATCAACAATGCTATCAAGTGGTGCTTAGCACGGTAGCAGTGGTTAGCACTGTTGCTTCACAGCGCCAGGGTGAAGCAGGTTCGATTCCCGGCTTGGGTCACTGTCTGTGCGGAGTCTGCACGTTCTCCGCGTGTCTGTGTGGGTTTCCTCCGGGTGCTCCGGTTTCCCCCCACAGTCCAAAGATGAACAAGTTAGGTGGATTGGCCATGATCAATTGCCCCCAGTGTCCAAAAATAGATTAGGTGGGGTTACTGGGGAAAGGATGGAGGTGTGGACTTAAGTGAGGTGCTCTTTCCAAGGGCCGGTGCAGACTTGATGGGCCAAGTGGCCTCCTTCTGCACTGTAAATTCTATGATTCTATGAAACCCAAACTGAGTGTCAGTAAGCAGGTTATATAATAATGATCTTTAGTGTCACAAGTAGGCTTACATTAACACTGCAATTAAGTTATTGTGAAAGCCCCTAGTCGCCACATTACGGCACCTGTTTGGGTACACAGAAGGAGAATTCAGAATGTCCAAATTACCTTGTTTCGACAGGGTCACTCAGCCCTTACTTCATTACAGCCGTGGTTCAAGCATAGACAAAAGAGCTGAACTCCAGAGGTGAGATGAGAATGACTGCCCGTAACACCAAGGCAACAATTGATCGAGTATGCTATCAAGGAGCCTTAGAAAAACTGGAGTCAATGGGAATCGGGGGGGAACCTCTCTCCTGGTTGGAGTCATACATGGCACAAAGGATGATGGTTGTGGTTGTTGGAGGGCAGTCATCTCAGTCCTGGGACACCACTGCAGGAGATCCTCAGGATAGTGTCCCAGGCTGCTTCATCAATGACCTCCCTTCCAACATAAGGTGAGATGTGGAGATGTTCGTTGATGACTGCACAGTGTTTAGCACCATTCACGTCTCCTCACATACTGAAGTGGTCCACGTTAAAATGCATCAAGACCTGGACATTATCCAGGCCTGTGCTGACAAATGGAAGGAACATTTGCGCCACGCAAGTGCCAGGCAATGACCATCTCCATTAAGAGAGATTCAAACCATCATCCCCTTGACATTCAGTGACATTACCATCACCCAATCCCCCACTATCAACATCCTGGGGGTTACATTGACCTGAAACTGAATTGGACCAGCCCTATAAATACTGTGGTTACAAGAGCAGATCACAGGCGACTAAATCACCTCCTGACTCTCCAAAGCCTGTCCACCACCTCCAAGGCACAAATCAGGAGTGTGATGCAATACTCTCCATTTGCCTGGATGAGTGCAGTTCCAACTTAACTCAAGAAGCTTAACACCATCCAGGACAACACAGCCGCTTGATTGGCACACTTTCCACAAACGTTCACTCCCTCCACCACTGACGCACAGCAGCAGTCATGTGTACCACCTACAAGGTGCACTGCTGGAACTCACCAAGGCTCCTTAGGAAGCACCTTCCAAACCCATGCCCACTGAATCTAGAAGGACAGGGGCAGCAGACTCATGGGAACACCACCACTTAGAAGTTCCCCTCCAAGCCACTCACCATCCTGACTTGGAAATATATCGCCATTTCTTCATTGTCACTGGGTCAAATTCCTGATACTCCCTCCCTAACAGCACAGTGGGTGTACCTACACCACATGGACTGTAGCAGTTCAAGAAGGCAGCTCACCACCACCTCCTCACAGGCAATTAGGGATGGACAACAAATGCTGGCCTTGCCAGCAAAGCCCACATCCGATAAAAAAATTAATTAAAAAGAAGCCAGCATGTGACCAGCCAGGGCCATCTTGTCAGCTGAACAATTGTCCAGCAGAAATAAAAAACACTTTAGAAAGTAATCCAGCTGAGGAATAAATATATATATATATATATTTTTTCCATCAAGTCTCGGCCGTGACAATACTCATTACCACTCTCTTTGGCTGTTACACCATAAAAGCTTTTGTTATTTAATCTCTCCTGTTCATCCACCCTATGGGCAGCACGGTAGCATTGTGGATAGCACAATTGCTTCACAGCTCCAGGGTCCCAGGTTCGATTCCTACTTGGGTCACTGTCTGTGCGGAGTCTGCACATCCTCCCCGTGTGTGCGTGGGTTTCCTCCGGGTGCTCCGGTTTCCTCCCACAGTCCAAAGATGTGCAGGTTAGGTGGATTGGCCATGATAAATTGCCCTTTGTGTCCAAAATTGCCCTTAGTGTTGGGTGGGGTTACTGGGTTATGGGATAGGGTGGAGGTGTTGACCTTGGGTAGGGTGCTCTTTCCAAGAGCCGGTGCAGACTCGATGGGCCGAATGGCCTCCTTCTGCACTGTAAATTTTATGAAAAATAACAGACGTTCCCCTTTATTCATCCTGCCCGCTCCCCCTTTCCACTGGTTTAAAAACTTACAGTTCTATCTTTCTTCAGTTCTGATAGACCTGAAAAGTGAATTCTGTTTCTCTCCATTCGTGCTGACTGACCTGCTGAGTGTTTCCATCATTTTCCGTGTTTATGTTAAATATTTGGTGCCAAGTTGCCGCTGGATGCCGATCAACTGCTCGTTCCACCCCACCTGATTTTTCCTTGCATACGTGGTCACAAATGTTTTGTTAATTATGTTTGGTGAATTTTGTATTTAGGAAGGGAATGTACTTTGTGGTGATTGAACAGTTCCCCATATCAAGCACAAGGTGAGATGTAGCACAGTGAGATTCATTGCGGTAATTCCCTTTACTCTGTTCCAACAAGCCTCTTCACCTCAGAGGAGTAACTCTTACTGTTGTGAGATATATCCTTCTGATTTGGACTCTGGGCCTGGAACTTGGTTCATAGACTGTGTCTTGGACAAGAATAGAGGATGCTGCAAAAACTCAGCAGGTCTGGCAGCATCTGTAAGGAGAGAAAACATGGTTAATGTTTGGAGCCCTTTTGACTCTTCGTTAGAACTGAAGAGAGGGAGAATGTGTCAGATATCAAAATGTAGCTGGGCGAGATTGCAACAAGATGTAGCAACTTTAAGAACAGAAGACGGATGGCTCATTGGGGGAGGGAAATGTCAGAGGATGATCCTTTGAATACAAATGCTAGCGGGGTGAAAAGTGAAGGCAAGTGGGACCCTATCATGGTTCTAGGATGGAGGGAAGGGGGGGAGGGCAGGGACATGGGAAATGGGTCAAACACAGTTGACTGCATGGAAAACTTGGTTAAGGAAAAAAAGAAGACATGTCAGAAGCACCATCTTTGAAGGGGACATCATCAGGTCAGATGCAGAGCAAAGCAGATCCTTAAGCAAAGCTAAGAATACCTCCGCTAAAACCCCTACACCTCCTCCCTCTCAATACTAAACTGTTCAATTAGATCACAAACCCCTCACTGCTTTCTATCCTTCTCCACAGAGTACACAGATACAAAATATTCACTTGATACCTCACCTATGTCATTCAGCTCCACACACAGATTGACAATTTGATTCCTAATGGGCCCTACCCTTTCTCTGGTTATTCTGTTGCACTTAATGCACTTATAAAATGCCTTGGAAAATGTGTTCATTTTACCCAACAGTGTCTTTTCATGCCCCCTCTTCATTCCCCGAATTTATTTTTTGTGTACCTCCCTGCACTTTCTATACTCCTCTATGTTAGTCTTTCTTTCCTGAAGATATTCCTTTTGTACAGTTAGTTTCCAGTAGAACTTCATGCTCTTTTAGAATCCTTACAGTGAGAAAGGGGCCATTTGGCCCATCGGGTCTGCTCCGACCCTCCAAAAGAGCACTTTACCCAGGCCCATTCCCCACCCTATTTCTTTAAACGCCCCCACCTCCCAACAGGACTAGCAAACCTCTCCGCAAGGATGTCGGTCTCATTCCAGTTCAAGTGCGACCCGTCCGACTTGTACTAGTCCCACCTTCCCCAGAAATGACCCAGCGATCAAAGGAACTACAGCCCTTTCTCCTGCACCATCCCTTCAGCCACGCATTCATCTGCTCTACCCTCCTATTCCGACACGCATTGGCATGGGGCACCGGTTATAATCCAGAGATTGCAACTTTTGAAGTCTTGCTTTTCAATCTGCCACCTAAGTGCCTAATTTCTTGCTTCAGGATCGCCTCCCTCTTTCTCCTCATATCGTCGGCACCAATGTGAACCATGACCTCTGACTCATCACCTTCCTCCTTCAGAATGTCCTGTAGCCGTTCATGTGACATCCCTGACCCTGGCACCAGGGAGGCAACGCGCCACCCTGGAGTCACGTCTGCGGCCGCAGAAATGCCTGTCTGTATCCCTCACTATCGAGACTTCAACCACTATTGCTCATGCACTTCTACTCCTCACTCCTTGTGCAGCTACGCCAGCCACAGTGCCGTGGGCCTGGCACTGGCTGCAGTCCCCAGAGAAATCATCATTCCTATAGTTTCCAATGCAGAAAAATGGTTCTTAAGTGAGATACATCCCAGAGCTTTTCTAAACACCTGCCTGGCCCCCTTCTTCTGACTGGGGAGGTCACCCATGACCTCTCTGGCTGCACTTCCTTAAGATGTGGGGTTACCATGTCTAAAAATGTGTTATCCACGTAACTCTCAGCCTATGATCATCTGTGACTATGGTGACCTAACTAACTCTTACCTGGATTTCATGCTGAGTTCCAGGCTGCCTGGGAAAGCCAAGTTAAATTGCAAAACCCAGCTTAATTGTGCTCTAATTGAGTGAGTAACGTTTTGAAAGTGCGAATCCACCTTTCCTGAGGGAGTTGCACACTCATACAGCTGAACAATTTGAAGTGAAACGCAGGGGCAGCTTCCCAAAATGTTTATGTTTTTCCTGAATTTCGCCTCCCCACTTCCACCCACGTGCTCAGCCATGTGAACATTCTCCTCAGTTGGACCTGAACTAATATAATTTCATCCATTTGATTTTCCCTTTTTTGTTCCCTGTCTCAACACCCCCCCCCCCCCCCCTCCCCCCTCCCACCTGTTTTATTTATCCCTTATGGCATCCAGGTACTTTGAGAAAAGCAGTCAGAATCGACCACAAAGTTCTTCATATTTGCCTGTGGTTGTGGCTGGCCTTTTTCTTTTTACAAAAAAAGTGTGGGATGGGTGTGGAAACCACACCTCTGCTTAGTGGGCTGGTCTGAAGTGAGCTCAGGGCAGACATGGAAATCTCAGAGGAAGCCGAGCCTTCTAAAAATGGGCACTAAAGACAGCACGATAAGCAGCCAAAACCCAAATTTACTCACCAGGCACTGCACTGGCTAACTCATTGAATTGATGTCATCTACAGGCATACAATAATTAAAATTTACAGGCAATGCAAATAGTGGGTTTTAACCCAGAGTAACTTGGGGTGGTGGTAAATGAACGCATTGAACGTCTGAAGCAACCCTCCGAGAATAATTCTTTCACACATGATGTAAAAAAGTGAAGTCGCCATTTACGCATAAGCTGCTTTCCCCTTGGGAGGTGGGGGTGGGGAGGCTGACTGGTGGTGATTGAACCTGTGGGTCACCATACCTCAGGCGAGGGATAGGTTTGAGAAGGCAGGGCCTTCATGAATAATCTCAGCCGGTACGGGAATTCAACCCACCCTGTTGTCTTCGCTCTGCATCACGAACCAGCTGTCCAGCCAATTGAGCTAAACCGGCTCCCACACACGATGTACAATGGACTCCAATATGAAATCCACCCCCTGTATGTGATTTTTGTTTAAATTATCTTATGAGAAGTGGGTAGCACTGTGCCAGCCTTTATTGTTCTTGAACTGAGACCACCTCAGAGACCATTTAATAGACAGCCACATTGCTGTGGGTCTGGAGTCACATGTAGGCCAGACCAGGTAAGGGCGACAGATTTCCTTTCCTAAAGAATATGAGTGAACCAGGTCGGTTTTTACGACAATCGACAATGGTTCCATCGTCACCTTTCAATTCCACATTTTTGTTGAATTTAAATTCCTTGGTGGGATTTGAGGTCCACAGAGCATTGCCCTGGGTCTCTGGATTACTAGTCCAGTGACAATATAATTACACCACTGCCTCCTGAGTTGCAAAGTTTAGCAAATTTCTTCCCGAGCCCCCAATTAAATTGGACGGGTGACTGAAAATTGTGAATCACTCATAGGCTGATACTGCATGCCCCAATTTCGTCTCACGTGATCGTTAATTGTCCCCAATCTAAATTGTCCTGTCCACCTTCAGAAATGCAGTGGAGATTGACAAAAACAGTGAGAATGCAAATGTGAATTTGATGAGGAGTTGGGAGCCATTAGGGCCAAGGGGATAGAATCTATCGAAAGCAGATAGCCAGAAGTACACAGTCAAGGCAAGAGGAAAACCTTGAATTGCTCCTTCAGGCATGGAATTTCAACATGCTCAACATTTACTGCAGAGTTTCAGCATTGGCTTGGAGGATCTGATAAAAGCAAGACTTGCCGGTCATATATTGATCTCATAGCTGGAGTGCTAAGTCCAAGTTCGGAGAACTGGTTTGAGGTCCAAAGCAAGAGGATCCTCCAATTAAAATCAATAGGCATTGGGGCCAGTCATGAACCATGGCAAACGTGATGGGCAATGATAGGATATTCAGTTTTACTTCAATGTAAATTAACAGAAATATGGAGAGAATATGTGGGACACCTCTAAGAAAACAATGTTAGTAAGGAAACTGTCAATAGGCAAGTCTTATTCAGTCACATCTGGCTGTGCTGAACAACAGCTTTTGTCGCTACTTTCCAGAGGAAAAGTTTCAGATTTTGAAAGAAAGTGAAGAGATGGGTGAAAGATCCTTTTGAGTTTGAGACCCCAGACTCAATTATTAATTTACAGCTGACTCCAAATGAAGAGGCTGAATCTCTGCGCCTCACCTGTGACTGTGCATTACAAATATGACACAAGTCCATGAGGCTGTCAACATTCTGGAGTAGTGTCTCCGAGGAGTATCAAGTGCTGAGTAAAACAAGCATTTTGTTGCTATTGTCATTCACGATGATCTACCTGTGAGCGGTTGGATTTCCCGTCCTCACAAAGATGAACACAGCACAAAGGAACTGGCTGAACTCTGGCAGGTTGGTAAATTAGGTCCCGGGAAAAAAACATTTGAAAAACACTGATTTAGAGTTTAATACATTCGGTGAAAAGAAGGATTAAGTGCAGTATGGAAATAGAAACTCCTTCATTCCACAGGAATTCCGCAAGTCTAATAAGGGCTTACTCTGAACACTCTCAGTACAGAAGGGAGGCCCGCAGTGTCGGAGGTACCATCATTCAGATGAAGCTCTGTCTGCCCTCTCGTGGATGTAAAACGTCCCATTGCACGGTGTTAAAGAAGAGCAGGGGACTTCTCGCAGGTGTTCTGGTCAATATTTATTCCTCAGCTAGCATCATTATTACATTGATGCGTGTGGGATCTTGCTGTGCACAAAATGGCTGCTCCTCTTCCTACCCTACATCGATAGACATCCTGTGGTTATGAAAGATGATAGATACACCTGCCAGGAGGGGCTCCATATCATTGAATGGGGCTAAACACAAGCGATGAAGTGCTGTGTTGGATTGAACACACTGGGCTGCATTCTTTGCTTCCCCTCCAGCCGCGTGTTTCTTGGCGCTGCGCTGCTCGCTGGTGGTGGGATTCTCTCCTCCCGCCGCTTGTCAATGGGATTTCCCATTGAATCCACCCCCGCCTCCGAGAAACCCGCAGGCAAGTGCTCGCTGCCGGCGGGAACTGAGTATCCCAACGGCTGTAGATTCCGGCACTCATATCTATCCACTGATGTAAACATTCCCAGGTCCATTAGCTGCCATTTCTGTATCCTTACTAAAAGACTTGATTGGAAATTAAGAAAAGCCATTCACAACTCTGATTTTCTACCCGAGCAGATGCCACAGCGTGACATCACTTTCAAATGTTTCTCAATGTGCATGATTTCTGAAGCTTAATAGTTGCTGTTTGAAATATTAATTATAGAGTAGGTTGACTATTTGTTTATTCAAAAAGTCTGACACCAAGCAGGACAGCAGCCTGCTTGAACAGCATCACAAACATTTACTCCCTCCATTACCGACGCTGCGATTGAATATAGGTGACAGGGGTCTCACTCACCCACGAGATGCCCAGTGAGAGATCACATCCTCTCCTTTCAGGAAGGGTCACTGAATTAAGGTCCATCAGGCACTTAAGTGGACAGCAGTGGGGCCTTCCCTGGAGATCAAGGAGCCCGGGTGGAAATCCTCCGAGAACTGCTGGCCAGTAGGAGGCAGGCAACTGTGCATTGTAGGCAGTGCCAGTGGTTGTGATGCCATCTTCTGCAAAGCACCCGTCAAGAGGTGACAGTGATGCTGCTTCAATAGGTCCATTGATTGTAAGCACTTGGGTCTTCCAGGGATTGTGAAAGATGCTATGCAAATGCAGGTCCTTCCTTATTTTCCTTGGAGATGAAATGATTGAGAGGAGATTTGATGGAGGTATTTAAATCATGAGGTACCTGGACAGATTAGGTAAGAACAAAATGTTCCACTGGTGGAAGAAGGGTCGAGAACAAGAGGGAAGAGACTGAAGATAATTGGCATAAGAAACAATGGTGACACGAGCAGAAACATTTTCAGGCATTGAGTGGATCAAGTGGGGCATTCCAAAGGGAACTGGATTATTATCTCAAAAGGAAGAAAGGGCAGAGCTACGGGGGAGAGGCAAGGGAATGGCATGAAGCGAATTGCTTCATCAGAGAGCAATCACAAACACAGTGGTCCAAATGGCCTCCTCCTGTGCTGTAACCATTCTATTCTTTACATCCAAGGTGGGATTCTCCCGGATCAGCGAGGTGGCCCAACGCCAGCGTAAAAAACGGTGCGAACCACTCCGGCGTTGGGCCGACCTGAAGTTGCGGAATTCTCCGCACTTCCGGGGGCTAGGCCGGCGCCGGAGGGGTTGGCGCTGCACTAGCTGGCGCCGAAGGGACTGCGTGAGTTAATGCATGCGCACAACCGCCGGTGTGGTTTGGTGCTTGTGCAGTGGGGTGTCATCTCCGCGCCAGCCATGGAGGAGCCGTCAGCAGATTGGTGGGCCCTGATCGCGGGCCAGGCCACTGTAGGGCGCCCCCCCGGGGTTGGATCCCCCCGTGACCCCCCCCCCCACCCCCCGAGGACCGCACTAGCCGGCCTACCAGCTAGGTCCCAGCCTGTAGGACCATGTCCACTCCACGCCAACGGGACTGGCTAGAAACCGACGGCCGCTCGGCCCATCGGGGACTGGAGAATTGCCGGGGGGGCTGCTGCCAATGGCCCCCGCCCGAAAACGGGTGCCGGAGAATACGGCAGCCGGCGTCAGAGTGGCGGGGCGTGATTGACACCGCCTCCCAGGGATTCTCCGACCCGACAGGGGGTTGGAGAATCCCGCCCCCTGTATTTTGTTCAATGGACATCGAGCACACAGCAGTGCTCAGCAGAGCTTTTCAAACAGATGAGGGTGGTTTTGCAAGTGAGTTTCTGCTCGGCAAGATAAACAGCTAATGGCATATCAGTCGCACTGCTCATCTTCCCCACCAACCCCAGCTCCCCCGCCCCGTCCCACTCTCCAACAACCTGACAAGATGTCAGTTGCAAACCAGCCAATTTTTAAAAAGGCGTTCCACAGCAATGAGATGCTCTGCATGGCCTTAACAAGCTAATCTGATTGGTCAGCAGCTCTTGCAGTCCTTGCAGAGTGTGGTGGGTAAGGCTAGAATTGTGGATGCCCCGGGAAGAGGTGCCCAGGAGATGGGTGGGAAGGGATTGGGGATTCTAGGCGAGGGAAGTGAGAGGGTGGGGTGGGGAAGGGAAGGCTTCGGGGACCAAACAGGGAGGTACAATGAGTGGGGCTACGACCTTAGAGTGCTTGCCCCTGATATGCACAGGGTCCCCCCCCAAACTGATGCATCCTGGTTCCTTCCTGACTTTTCAAAAAACAGCCTTCGCCCACCTCGCACTGCCCAATGTGATATTCCCGTGGAGGTGGATCGAGGTCCTTAAGTAGGCATACATTGGCCACTTAAGGGCTTCAATAGGCCGAAGGGCAGGCGGGTTAGTGAACACCTTACTCTCCTTCCCTATTGAGGGGGCCAGGTCGAGAGTCAATGGGAAGGCGATAGGCTGCCCAGCTCTTATATTTTCCTGGCAAAACCATGCCCAGCAGTGGGCGGGGTGTGGGTGGGGGGGGGGGGGGGGGGGGGGGGGGGGGGGCGTAAAGGTCCTGCCCAACTTTCCTGTTAAAATCCCAGGCAATATGGCTGATCATTTTAAGTCACCAATCTCTCCTGCACTAAAAACAAAGTGAGAAGTTTCAAATGGTTGGAATCACATGGCATTAAGTTCAAAGGTTATAGTTCAAATGCGTTTTCAGCTGAGGCAGAATTTAAAACGTAACTTCACAAATCATGTACAGAATGGCTTCCCCTAATGAAAGTTGATCCCCGGGGTAAAGCCCTTTGATTTGAGTTTCCTTTTCGGGGCAGTTAGTCTTAAAGCTGGTGAAGTGTAGAGAGAGTATCGTTAACGAAAGGGGGCGTGAAATGTTTTGCCCAGCAGCAAAGATGAACCAGATGCCTTTTTAAAAAATAAAAGTCCAAAATGAGCCCTTGGTTGTTGTGGTGAATGTATAAGGCATAATTCACACTGTGTATCACTGTGTCCCTGTGGGCTCCGTCTGTGAGCCGTTGCGCGATCTGCCCACAGGGGGAGATGAGGAGCTTGTACAGGGCTCCACCCTTGGCTCCGCCCATGGCCCCTCCCACTACCGGAAGTATAACGTGCTGAAGCCTTATGTGTTTGCCCTCAGTTCTTCTGGTCGCAGGCAGGCTCAGTTTTAAGTCGATTAAAGCCACAGTTTACTTCCTCTCGTGTCTTGAGTGAATTGATGGTCGCATAGGGGCTGATTTAGCTCACTGGGCTAAATTGCTGGCTTTGAAAGGAGACCAAGCAGGCCAGCAGCACGGTTCGATTCCCGTACCAGCCTCCCCGAACAGGCGCCGGAATGTGGCGAATAGGGGCTTTTCACAGTAACGTCATTGAAGCCTACTCGTGACAATAAGCGATTTTCATTTCATTTCATTTCATCAGTTGTGGTGATTTGACAAAATAGGTGAGCTGATCATTTCTAACCAAGACTTCATGAATCTATTCAGAATCAAAATACTGCAAATGCTGGACCATTTAACGTTGGGGTATTTTACAATCAATTACATCCGTTGCCTCAGAAAAGAATGTGAAAGTGAGGTGGATCATCAATCCACACCACTTCCTCAATATTCACCTGCTTCCTAAGCCGTTTAGCCCCACCGATTACAAACATTCAACAGTCAAACTGTTCTCCAGCTGCGAGAACAGCTCTTCATTAGGTGTTTCTCCCTGCAGTACAACTGAGTTGTGCTCCCTGGGATAGATCTGGACTGGTGCGTTGGTGTGTAAAAATGTGTAATAGCAAGTTGGCTGACAGTTTTCCTGCACTCACTCCCCGTGTTTACTTACAACAGAAGTAACACATTCACACAAAGTCAATATCTGCCCCTTTGTGTTAGAACATAGAACATAGAACAGTACAGCACAGAACAGGCCCTTCAGCCCTCGATGTTGTGCCGAGCCATGATCACCCTACTCAAACCCATGTATCCACCCTATACCCGTAACCCAACAACCCCCCCCTTAACCTTACTTTTTAGGACACTACGGGCAATTTAGCATGGCCAATCCACCTAACCCGCACATCTTTGGACTGTGGGAGGAAACCGGAGCACCCGGAGGAAACCCACGCACACACGGGGAGGACGTGCAGACTCCGCACAGACAGTGACCCAGCCGGGAATCGAACCTGGGACCCTGGAGCTGTGAAGCATTTATGCTAACCACCATGCTACCATGCTGCCCTCAAAAGCATCATCATGGAACCCCTGTGCAGACTGACATTGAATGGTTACATTACAGCAGCATTTAAATCGTCTGTTTCACTGACATATGGTTATAAAAAGAATGATGTGACAGGGAATGCGATTGATTCAAGGTACAGATCAGCCATGATCTAATTGAAGGGGCTCGAGGCTGACGCCCCGTTCCAATGCCATTGTCGCGTGTGGACGTACAGACTTCGGAGATAAGAAAATCACCGTGGATATATTAGCATTTGAATAAAGTTTTACGTTTCAGTGAACTCTTTTCTCAGTTTCAAATCAGAACAAGGTGTATTGAAACAAACAGAGAAAATGGAAGCAGGAGGAGGCCATTTGGCCCTTCGAGCCTGCTCCGCCACTCATTATGATGATGGCCGATCATCAAGTTCAATACCCTGATCCCACCTTCCCTCCATAGCCCTTGATCCCTTTAGTCCCAAGAGCTTTATTTAACTCCTTCTTGGAATTACAGAACGTTAGATCAGAGCAATTCCACTAAAAACAGAGATTAATCCGAGAGATAAATCTAGCCAGGTGGTTTTAAACAAAATGAGGCCTCGGCTATGCTTCACCCTTCTTCAGATGACAAGCTTCTGGTTTAGCATTTCTCCAAACTTTAATTCATATGGGATGGTCCTCTTAATCAGTGATCCTCAGATTGGGCGCTGCAAGCCCCTGGGGGTCCATGGTGACTTCCGGGGAAGTCTGCAAGATAATTGAGCTGGGGCCAGTCGTAGGGAGCAAGTGGAATGTGCTGCTCAAAATGGACTAACCGCATTACCTCAGAGTGGGGCACACATGGAGGGGAACTGAGAGTGGCACCAACACCAACAGTTACCCACAGTTACTAAAGCCGCGGTAATTGTGGTGATACCATGGTTGTGTTGTAATTCACCGACTGACCACTAGGAGTTTCATGCGTATGTAAGTGAATGGTAGAGTCAGGTGACCTCAGACTTACTGGAGAGCTGGAAGCGAGAGGTTGCTGGTGCATGTTGTTTTGTATATAGTTGACCCACTGTTAATGTTAATAAATCATTAATAGCTTTAGCTACAAGTGTTCTTGTAATATAAATCAGGCCGTCCAACAAGAACATTACATCGTACCAGGGCTGGATGGTATTAAACACTGAAAAAAAACTATTAGCCTGCCACAAGGTCCACAGAGATTTGAAGATTTTGCAGACTGCCAGAATTAACAAGATGGAGTCGTTGAAGCCACCAATAAGTTTCAGATTTCATGGTAATGTGGACAGCAACTGCCGTGTGTTTAAACTACAATGTAATCTGTTCATTACTGCAGTAAATTTAGGAGATCAATCAGATTTACGTAAGGTAGCGATGATCCTAACAGCGGCCGGGCTGTTTATGGATTTAGCTACAAATGTTCTTGTAATATAAATCAGGCCATCCGACAAGAACATTACAGTAGGCACTCTGAATTCAAGTCTATTTGAGAGAGAGGAAGATTAAAGAAAAAATGTAAATAGCTCTTGCTGTTCATAAGCAGCCCTGCCCATCTCAGTGACAACTATAAACAAATACCTGCTTTTTTAAAACCACGTTCAAAGCGTGTTTTCATGCAATGCTTTCATATTACAGTAGTCCCCCGTTATACCGCGCTCCGCAATACCGCGGTTCGCGATATACCGCGGGGGGGCTTATGGACCCCAACTGTCAGTTGTGTCAATTTCAGCGGCCGGCTGATTATTTCAGTGAGAGCAGCTTCCCTCTCTGGATCAAAGTGAGCCGGCCGCTGAAATTGACACTGCCGGCTGCTCTCTCCCTCCAATCAGAAACATTAAAACTTAAAAGTTGGATTGGAGGGAGAGAGCAGCCGGCAGTGTCAATTTCAGCGGCCGGCTCACTTTGATCCAGAGAGGGAAGCTGCTCTCTCACTGAAACAATCAGCCGGCCGCTGAAATTGACACTGCCGAGGGGGGGCGGGTGTTGGGGGGGGAGAAGAGGGGGGGGCGGGTGTTGGGGGGGGGGGAGAAGAGGGGGGGCGGGTGTTGGGGGGGGAGAAGAGGGGGGGCGGGTGTTGGGGGGGGAGAGGAGGGGGGCGGGTGTTGGGGGGGAGAGGAGGGGGGCGGGTGTTGGGGGGGAGCGGGTGTGGGCGGGTGTGGGGGAGACCCCCCTGTGGGTGTGGGGGAGACCCCCCTGGGGGTGTGGGGGAGAGAGGGTGGACCTGCAGGTGTTGGGGGAGAGAGGGGGGCCCTGCGGGTGTTGGGGGACGGGGGAGGAGAGGGGGGGAGGGGGGCGAGCCGGAGGGTGTGGGGTGGGGGCGAGCCGGAGGGTGTGGGGGGACAGGGGGCGAGCTGGACGCTGTGGGGGAGAGCAGGAGGGTGTGGGGGAGAGGGGGAGAGGGAGCGAGCCGGAAGGTGTGGGGGGAGAGGGGGCGAGCTGGATGCTGAGGGGGAGAGCAGGAGGGTGTGGGGGAGAGGGGGAGAGGGAGCGAGCCGGAGGGTGTGGGGGGAGAGGGGGCGAACCGGAGGGTGTGGGGGGAGAGGGGGCGAGCCGGAGGGTGTGGGGGGGAGAGGGGTCTAGTTGGAGGATGTGGGGGGAGAGGGGGCGATCCGGAGGGTGTGGGGAGGGGGCGAGCCGGAGGATGTGGGGGGAGAGGGGGCGAGCCGGAGGGTGTGGGGGGAGAGGGGGCGAGCCGGAGGGTGTGGGGGGAGAGGGGGCGAGCCGGAGGGTGTTGGGGGGGAGAGGGGGCGAGTCGGAGGGTGTGGGGGGAGAGGGGTCTAGTTGGAGGATGTGGCGGGAGAGGGGGCAAGCCGGAGGAAAAAGAAAGAAATTGACACTGCCGGCTGCTCTCTCCCTCCAATCAGAAACATTAAAACTTAAAAGTTGGATTGGAGGGAGAGAGCAGCGGGCAGTGTCAATTTCAGCGGCCGGCTGATTTCACTGAGAGCAGCTTCCCTCTCCGGATCAAAGTGAGCCGGCCGCTGAAATTTTAATTGGATCCACGATGGGGGTTTTAACTTTATTTAAAAATCTATGCTAGCGCTTCCCATTGTGAGTCTACGGGGGTCTGACCTCTCCCCCCGCCCCCCCCGTAGACTCACAATGGGAAGCGCTAGCATAGATTTTTAAATAAGTTTAAAACCCCCATCATGGATATCCGCGGCTCGGATACAACACGGGTGGCTGTCTTGGACCCCAACACCCGCGTTATAAAGGGGGACTACTGTACCGTGGAACACAATGTAAAATGTAAATGTTACCACAGTCTCAGAGGCTGCTCTCCCCTTTGAGAGCTGACTGGTGGTGATTTAGCCAAAGGGTCATTACATCTTAGGTGGGCAGCAAGGTTCAGAAGGTAGGTACAGCTCAGCTGGGACGGGGATTGAACCCGCGCTGTTGGCGTTGCTCCGCATCACGAACCAGTCGTCCAGCCAGCTGAACTAACCGATAAAACAAACTGCGACTAAGTGTTGATGCCAACGGAGAATCCGTGGGCCTTTACAATGCTGCACCGATTCTGCTCCCTGTGAGGGGCTAGCACCGGTGCCGTGTGGAACACCATCGTATCCCATGAAAAATGGTGCGTGCTTCGCCGGGTCCGTGATCGACACTCGCAAGGCTGATAAGCTGCAGCCGCGCATGAACATACACTCCCAAACACACACTTGTCGAAGCCGAAAAGATGCAACAGGTTGTGCTGGGGCCCCCTTACAGCTGATGGGCCTGCTGGGGCCAGAGGGCACCCAGGGGGTGCCTCGGGGGTGGGGGGGTGGGGGTCACCTTTACAACCCTGGGCACCAGGTTTAGAGTGGGTTGTCAGCAGCACGTGCAGCAGCATGGTTGCCTTGCCAGCTGCGGTAATGGTGTTGCATTCCCACCCACCTGACCCCACAGCCTATCACCAGGACACCCCCCACTACACCCCCCCCCCCCGGCATCTCCAGCCCTGGCAGAAGCCCCCGGCCTACGACACGACTGTTGACAAGTATAGCGGTGTTGGACACTTTCCGAACGCCCCCCCTCTCTCTCTCATCAGCCACCATGCCAGGTTCATGATTTTTGAGAACACACATGGACTGCACCATAGGGAACAAGGCCCATCGAAGGCGGAGAATCACGGGGGGGGGGGGGGGGGGGGCACCAATGATATACAAATGGTGTTTAAAGTATGCGCAGCGCCCATCGCATTGACGCCGTTTTTGAGGTGACAGAGCATCGTGATTTGGCATCAAACCAGTGCCTGCTGCGCTTTTGGCGCCCACTCACATGCCCTGAACTTGGCATCAGCTAATGGAGAATCCTGCCCCATGCCTAAGTTAACCCAAAATATGAGACAACCCCATTCACCCAGCGCCAAATATGTGCTTAGGCCTGTACTTCGCAAATAAGTCTATTCCCCATTTTTGAGCTAATCACCACATCATTTTGGTTACACTTGCCTTATCAGCCTATGCATTGGGATCGAGCAGGTGTTGCCAAGACGATGTGTGCAGGTTTCAGATGAACGCACACAGGGTAGACGGCGAACGGTGAATAGAAATGGGCAAAAGAACGAAGTTGGAAGCTACCTTCAGTCTCAAAGTCGTAACATTTGTTAACTCATCACGTAACTGTGCTGCAGTGGCGGAATTCAGCATTAGTGAACAATTGATGTGAAAATGGCAGGAGCAGGAATCTGTCCTGAAAATGGCACCCGAGAACAAATGCACCATGGGAACCGGGATCAGTTACTTGTCTGATCTTGAGAAACATTTAATCGGGATTAGCCGTCAAAATACCTAGGGTGGGATTCTCCAGATGCGTTTTCCTACGCTGCACCTTCCGCCGGCAGCAGGGTTCTCCGTTCCCCCAGCCCACCAATGGGGTTTCCCATTGTGGCCACCCCACACCATTGGGAAACTCACGTCCGGGGGGTGCGCTGCTGGCCGATAGGAGGATCCTGCCGACGGAGAATTCCGCTGCTAGTCATGGGATGCGGGCATCACTGGCTGGGTCAGCCTTTGTTGCCCATCCCTAATTGCTCTTGAACTCAGTGGCTTACTGGGCCATTTCAGAGGGCAGTTAAAAATCAATCACATTACAGTGGATCTGGAGTCACATGTAGGCCAGGTTACGATCGCAGATTTCCTTCCTTAAAAAGGGCATTGGTGAACCAGATGGGTTTTAAAAATGAAAATTGATGATAATTTCATTGTCACCATTACTGAGATTAGCTTCCAATTCTAGATTTTAATTGATTGAATTTAAATTCCACCAGCTGCCATGGTGGGATTTGAATCAGCGTCCCTCGAGCATCAGCCTGGGCCTCTGGATTACTAGCCCAGTAAAGTTACCACACACCACCTAGTCCCCCAACTCCCTTCATATCAATCACCAGAAACACAATGCATTTCCACACAATTAAGTGGGCAAAATCAAACCCTGATTCCTGCAAAGATTGCAGAGCAAGGGTAACTGGTGTCACCATTCCGTGGAGTGAACATGTCTGGCATTGCGACAGAAGACCAAGGTCAATCAGGGACCAACAAAAGATCTTGAGGCATTCATCATTAGACAGCATGACTATCCATTGCCTCACATCGACAACATGGAGTAAACATCTATGAATTTCAATACGCCTAACAAACAAACCGGAAAGGCTCAATAGTGGTTCCTGAATTGGTGCATGGATGGTTGACGGAGGAAACCAAACTTCAGAAAGAATGGACATGTGTGCTACCCCACTTGTGTGGTGGCTTCATCATCGAGTCGTGCTTTAAATGCGCTAAGTCCCATCGGACCATTCAGACAAATGTGGAATAGCTAATTCAGTGGATGGGGAGATTTGTTGTGGAGGAATGATTCTGAAACAGAGAGACTCGTCTGATTCAGATTGGGATCCTTGCGGTGGCATAGCGGTTAGCACTGTTGTCTCATGGCGTCAGGGTCACGGGTTCAATTACGGCCTTCGGTGATTGTCTGTGTGGGGTTTGCACGTTCTTCCCGTGTCTGCGTGGGTTTCCACTGGGTGCTCCGGTTTCCTCGCGCAGTCCAAAGATGTGCAGGTTAGGTGGATTGACAATGCTGAATTGCAACATAGTGTCCAGCGATGTGCAGGTTAGGTGGATTGACAATGCTGAATTGCAACATAGTGTCCAGCGATGTGCATGTTAGGTGGATTGACAAAGCTGAATTGCCACATAGTGTCCAGCGATGTGCAGGTTAGGTGGATTGACAATGCTGAATTGCAACATAGTGTCCAGCGATGTGCAGGTTAGGTGGATTGACAATGCTGAATTGCAACATAGTGTCCAGCGATGTGCAGGTTAGGTGGATTGACAATGCTGAATTGCCACATAGTGTCCAGCGATGTGCAGGTTAGGTGGATTGACAATGCTGAATTGCCACATAGTGTCCAGCGATGTGCAGGTTAGGTGGATTGACAATGCTGAATTGCCCCATAGCATCCAGGAATGTGTAGGTTAGGTAGACTGACCATATTAAATTTTTCCATAATGTACAGGGATGTGCAGGTTAGATGGGGTAACAGGGATAGGGGAGGGAGTGGGTCTAGGTCGGATGCTCTTTCAGAGGGTCAATGCAGACTCGATGGGCTGAATGGCCTACTTCTGCACTGTAGGGATTCTATGCCATAGCCAAAGTGAGTCAGGTTGGATTTGCTAAACACTTTGTGTCAGACGAGAAAGTGGATAAATCTGAGTTTTATAAAATGTTACAAATAATTGGTTTATTGAAAATTTTCGTGGTGGCAGAGGATTAATTGTGATGACGGTGCAATTTAGACAAGCAATCATAATACAGGACTTAGCTATGGACAAGCATTAAAATTAAAGTGTAAAATAATAGAAGGATTACACAGTTAAAAACATTTTGGTGGACAAATAATTGCAATACATTGCAAATGTACGTTTCATTTAGAGTAAAAATGAAATGTCCACCACCAATTCAAGTCAATAGATCATATGTTGTCAGGTTGAATTAATTAAATTCTCAATCATTTACATACTATTTATGAGTTTTACAAAGCAGTGGATTGGGCTGTCTCGAGGTCTATTTGTTCTATAATCGCATTTGTGGAATGGTGTCTTTTCCCACTTCATGATTGTGGTTCAAATGATCCTTGTCGAATTACTTTGTAACGCATTGATTTAATTTGGATCGCTGGCGTTATGTATTTTTTCTTAAAACACGATTCAAAATTGCAACAACCTTGTGCCAACACCGGTGGATCACATTTATACTCAGTGTAGAGGTCGACCCCAGTTTAAATAAGGATTTTTCAAAACTTCTAAGGTTGACTTTATGCTATGATCTATGCTATATAGTATTCTAATTTATTTGGGAGAATCCAGGATTACTGATCCATTTCAAAAAGGGGAAAGATGTTTCTCTGAATTTTCGCCTGCTGCGAGTTATATAAATCACTCAGAAAGCATAGGCTGGAGGCTCTTGCTCGCAACGTACTGAGAGGAGGTGCAATGTCACCACCTAGAGATGGCTGTAGGTAATGACATGGGGAATAAAGAACAATAAAGTCTTCCGAATAAACCTGACTTTAATCAGTTTCACACAGAGCAATGATGCAGACATTTTCCAACATGTTCTCCCGGACAAAAAAGACACAAATCTTAAAAAAAAAACATTCCACTGGACCCAATTGGAAGTGAAACCTTGAGTATCTGTAGTCCAGTTACACAAACACTATTGCCAACCCCACCTACACCTGGAATCATAGAATTTACAGTGCAGAAGGAGGCCATTCAGCCCACCAGTCTGCACTGGCCCTTGGAAAGAGCACCCTACTTAAGCCCACACCTCCACCTACCCCGTAACCCAACCCAACCTTTTTTGGATACGAAGAGCAATTTAACATGGCCAATCCAGCTAACCTGCACATCTTTGGACTGTGGGAGGAAACCAGAGCACCCGGAGGAAACCCACGCACACACCGGGAGAACATGCAAACTCCGCAGAAACAGTGACCCAGCTGGGAATGGAACTTGGGACCCAGGAACTGTGAAACAACAGTGCTAACCACTGTACGATCATGCCGTCCATTATTGTCACCTCGTCACCACATCACCCACAGTCCCGTGACCCCAAACCCCGCACTCCCGTCACCCCAAAACCCACGCCCCCCGTCACCTCAACACCCGCGCTCCCGTCACCCCAACACCCCGTCACCCTAACACCTCGTCACCCTAACACCCCCGCTCCCATCACCCCAAAACCCACGCCCCCGTCACCTCAACACCCGCGCTCCCGTCACCCCAACACCCGCGCTCCCGTCACCCCAACACCCCGCCACCCTAACACCCCGTCACCCTAACACCCCCGCTCCCGTCACCCCAAAACCCGCACTCCCATCACATAAACCCCAATACCTTAGCCCCAACACCCACACTCCCGTCACCTCAATACGCAAACCCCAAAATCCACACTCCTATCACTCAAAGTCCAACACCCACACTCCCATTGCTCAACCATGGATATGCAAACCCTGAATCTCCCGTTGCCCACACAGTTATTGTCAGCTCTGTTAACACACCCTCCAATATTTGTGGAGAAATTGATACCAACTGATCAAGAGAATATAAGAGGATCAAATTGATCACCTGCTTCATAACTCAAGGGAGATTAGTTTCAACTGAAGTCAACAAGTTGAAGTAAAATCAGGACAGAGTATAAATGGGAAGTAAAAATTGGGACCGGGTGGTATTCCAGACGGGGTGTAAAGTGATGTTATTCACAACCAGAGATTATGGTGGAAGAATCAATCCCGTTTCAACTTTTTGGTCAAGCTTGTTTTATTGTGAGAAACCTCCACACAGCTACTAACCCATAATAAGCTCTCACCCCAAAGTGTTCCAGCTGTCTGTATTTATAGGATAATCAATGTCACATGCTTAACAAGCAATTCCCATAAGGTATTTGACATACACAGTAGTTATTAGTACAATGCCAGAGTTCTTCATTTCCTTAACGAATATTCCTTTGAATCTAAACAAAAGTTAATGATCCCATAACACGTCCTTATACCAACGCCAGTGTTTCCACAGCTAAAGTGCTTTCTCTTTATTTTCTTGGCACCCCCCCCCCCCCCCCCCCCCCCCCCCCCCCCACCCCCTCAAAAGCCAATGGACAACACTTCTCATTTTTTCCCACCAGGAATATGATAACCATTGCTGTGCTAGCATACCCATTTGGGAGGTCAGAGTGTGAAACATCGCTGAAAATGACCAACCTCTTATCTCCTAGCTCACCCAAAGCTGGGAACTTGAGCCGCATCTTTCCAAATGTAACTGTTAGTGCTCAGAATCTCCTCAACTGACAGATGCTTCATCCTGGTACTTAGCTCTAACACATCATCGCTAGCGTCAGGTCTAGTTTGTGTGCACAACCAGATCAACTGCCCAACCAAACCTCAGTTGTTCAGTTTCTCCCTTGGCAACTGGCTCTTCTTTTTCTGAGGATCTAAACCAAGTTTTTGGGGATATGATTAACACTTTCTGGATAAGATTGCTGATTCAGTGTCACTCCTGACTTGTTTGACTTAATGTCTAAATCTATGTATTTAAAGGCTCCTGAAGCCTGATCTCCGACCCTGGATTCCTTCTTTATCTACTCGATTACCCCTTGCTCAAATTCAACACAGCTTCCCCACAGGAAATCTTCAACATGCATGATGTGGTAGTGGCGTAGTGGTACTGTCACTGGGCTAGTAATTCAGAGACCCAGGGCAATGCTCTGGGGATCTGGGTATGAATCTCATCGTGGCAAATAATGGAATTTGAATTCAATAAAAATCTGGGATTAAGAAGTCTAATGATGACCATGAAACCATTGTTCATTGTCATTAAAAACCCATCTGGTTCACCAATGTCCTTTAGGGAAGGTATCTGTTGTCCTGTGACTTCAGATCCACAGCAATGTGATTGACTCTTAAATGCCCTCAGGGATGGGCAATAAATGCTGACACTGAGGGAGAATTCAGAATGTCCAATTCACCTAACAAGCATGCCTTTCGGGACTTGTGGGAGGAAACCGGAGCACCCGGAGGAAACCCACGCAGACATGGGGAGAACATGCAGACTCCGCACAGACTTACATCATTTTGCCAACGCATAGATTTTGCCTCTTTTCCACCTTCCTGCACATTTCACTAATTTTTGTATTTTCCAGAGGTTTTCTCTGCTCTTCCCATTGTAGTAGCCTCCCTCCACACACTGGTCCCTTCTGGCATGTATCTTACCTTTGTGCCCACTTTAGGTAATTGCCCTTGTGGCAAAATGGCCAACTGCCTAAAAAGCTAGGCCAGATATAGAATCTAAATTAAACAGCAGCCAACAGCTTGAACCACCAGGCCTGATGGGAATTCAGACAGGCCTAATAAACACAGACACTGAAGAGAGGCTAACAAGGGTAAGTCTGAACTTGTCCTGTAAGCCAGAACTAGAGGTGATCGGCCTTGACCAAATAAGGTCAGTATTTTGTGCATTGGCTAGTATCAGCCAGACTAGCAAGTACCTCAGGTCATGGTGGCATAGTGGTTAGCACTGCTGTCTCACAGCACCTATCACTGCTGTCTCACAGCACCAGAGACCCGAGTTTGATTCCGGCTTTGGTTGACTGTGTAGAGTTTGCACGCTCTCCCCGTGACTGCTGTAATTGATAATATGGAAAGATGTGTCATTTGAACCATGGAAGTCTGGCAATATCTGGTCTGAGAGAAACATAAGAGGATACAGGGAAAGATCCCACGAAGGGTTAATAGCAGCTGCAAAGAGCAGGATTATAAAATGCAGATTCCTTCTCCCAAACAAACAGGATTTTTGTATGAAGCTAAAAACAATGGCTCACACCTTCATTGAAAGTAACTATCTTAGTAAGCATCTGGAAAAGCATGGATGAGGGTTTCAGTTGAGCTAGGTGATAAATGTAAACCTTTCAAGTAATAACCAAGTGAATTTTTAGCATACAGCTAAAAGCAATGTTTCACACCTTCATTGAAATTAACTATCTTCGTAAGCAGCTGGAAAGGAAAGGATGAGGTTCAGTTGAATTTGGTGACAATTCTAGGTGTGAAATTCTGCTAACACCAGGTAAATTAAAAGAAAATTTGAGACTATCAGTCTACGAGAAACATAATTTAAAGCTAAAATCAAAGTCAAAATTATGAACTGAGGGCACAATTGGAAAATAAAACTATAGAAATGACAGGAACCAAACCAAAATTCACACCCCTATTGAAACCAAAGCATTTTTGAATATCACAAAGGAACTTTGAATATCACAAAGGAAACAATTGTAATCAGAGACCTGAGAGATGAGGTCATGTCAAAATGAATACTTAGTTGTATTGGAATGTTTAGATCAAAGATACTTTTTACAATCAAAGTGAAATAAAAGTTACTTTACAATAAAGTCATAAAAACTTAATACCTGTTAGAAAGAGAATATAAATCCAGAGACCAGAGCAGGAACTACCAGAACTCAGAGAGAGGAGAGAAGCAGAGAAGGAACAAGAGAAGCAAGCAGAGTCAGCTTACAGGCAGCTCGGTCATGGGAAAGATAAGACATAGCAGCCGAGCTAAAACAGCTAATACATCTAAGGAAGACTAGAATTTAAAGAGGAGGCAGAATCAGCTCAGAGTCAGTTCAGAGACAGCCAGCAGAGCCAGCTCTCACAGCTTGGTACATGGGAAAGATAGGACATAGCAACCGAGCTCACCAGCGAATACATCTAAAGAAGACCAGATTTTAAAAAGAAGATTGATTGTCAAGTTGGGCCTGAAGGTCCCTTCAACCAACCAGAAGGATCCAGAAGCAAGATCTTTTTACCTTTCTGTAAAGAAAGTGATTGTAGCTTTTAAAAGAAAAAATATAATAATAAAATAACTTAATTTAACCTGACACAGTGGTTATTCCTAAGTCTACTTTACTTACTTAGCAATGCGGGACCCAGGATCGATGCTACTAAGTGGGAAGTAGATTAAATCTTCTGTGAAGATATGGGTTATACCGGGGGATAACTTGAAAACATTGTTTGACCTGAATAGCACCCACCGAAGCTTGCATCGGAGTCAGGGAGTGAGAATCCCTGTTCACCATTTAGAATATCGATCCTTTTTTGTGTAGGGGGAATTCTAAGAATAATGGTGAGTTTTCAACAACACTGCGTGGCCTTCCTCCAGGTGCTCCGATTTCCTCCCACGGCACAAAGATGAGCAGAATAGGTGGATTGGTCATGCTAAATTGCCCCTTAGAACAGGATTGCAGGAACAGGGCAGGGGTTTGGCCTAGGCAGAGTGGTCAGAATGGTTTTTCGAAGGGTCAGTGCAGACTCGATGGGCCAAATGGCCGCCTTCTACACTGAAAGGATTCAATGAAATATCGATCAGACTCAACACCATATATGGAAAGGACTACGTGCACTCCGTACAACTGAGAATGGACCCCTAGGTGGCTCCTGGCATCTTCCATACATGGAATCAGCAATCCCATTGGGTGCTGTGCCCCCCCCCCCTCCCCCTCTAGTAACCTAATTGGCTGGAAGCCAGAGAATCTTCCAGAAAGGTGAAAAAGAGAGAAGGGAGATGGCATAAGAAGAGATACCTGGAAGCCACCTCCAGCGAAGGCCCCACCTACAGCGAAGAGATGACACAGCGACAGGAGAGGGCCTGCGATACTCACCTTCGCGAAGAAGGCCCTGAGTTCAAGAAGCAAGTTAATCGGAATCAGCAATGTTCAGCGAAGAGTCGTACCCGGTGAAGCAGCCTGACCAAGCTCAACTGCACAGGTAATTTCTGAGTCTCAGATAGACCACTATTTATAAGTTAATTTAAAGATTTAGAGTCGTTGTATGAATAGAGTTTGAATAATAAGGTTCAGTAATAAAATTGGATTGAACTATGAATCTACTCTTGTCCTTTGTGAGTAAGGGCACCCGGACGGCACAGTGGCTCAGTGGTTAGCACTGTTGCCTCACGGCGCCGGGGACCCGGGTTTGATCCCGGCCCCGGGCCACAATCCGTGTGGAACTTGCACAGTCTCCCCATGTCTGCGTGGAGCTCACTCCCACAACCCAAAGATGTGCAGGGGAGGTGGATTGGCCATGCTCAATGCCCCTAAATTGGAAACTTTAAAAAAAAACGAGTAAGGGAACTGAGGTAAACAAGTTTTACGATAACTGGTCGAAGTGTCGTACAGACAACATTGGCGTCCCTGGGTGGGACTTCGATAAGAAGTGACCAACCATTGCTCCGAGGTGGAATCCACCAGCCTTGTATTCTCGGACATCCAGCCTGAGGTTGAATTGAACGGCAGTCACCCCTGGATTCAAGTGGGCAAATAAGGATAGAGCGATCAATCAGTAATTGGGCCATAATCCAGATGCATCATAGAAGCCGAGAATCCCGACAGTGCAGAAGGAGGCCATTTGACCCATCGAGTCTGCCTTTGAAAGACCACCCTACCTAGGCCCAATCCCCTGCCCTATTCCTGCAGCCCCACCCTAAAGGACAATTTAGCATGGCCAATCCACCTAACCTCCACATCTTTGGAGTGTGGGAGGAAAGAAGAGCACCCGGAGGAAACCCACATAGATATGGGGAGAACATGCAAACTCCACACAGATAGTTCCCCAAGGTCAGAATCGAAACCATGTCTCTGGCGCTGCGATGGAGCAGTGCGAACCATTGTGCCACCATGCCGCTCTCTGTCTGTAAAGTGAGATGAACAAACAGCAGGATTTAAAGTAATAAAGGTAGTAAAGGTAAACTCTGCAAGTCAGCCCTGAGGGGTGCTAGGCATACCTCTTGTGTATTGGCTTGGAGGGACTGGGCGGGAATTTAGCGTAAGCTGAACCCTTACCCTAGTTACTTTGCATACATCTTAGACAAACCTGGAAAGAAAGAAATGACAAGTTGCCCAGAATAGGATGAAGTCCTGAGGAAATAGTTAAATAAGAAATGGTCTATGTAGTGTGCTAAGCTTGCATCATGTCTGGGTTCTAAGGGACAGAAGTGTTGAGAAGAGGTGCACAAAGGATGAGGGAAGCGTGCCTCCAAATTGAGTAAGGCTATAACAATAGCCAGGTGCATTGAACAGTTAAGAGATAAAGAAGTGGAGAATTTCACCCTTTTGAATAAATAGCATCATTCTGAGCCTCAATATTACTCTGTTCAAAGTCTGTCAACCTTGTGTCTCCCATCATCTGCTCCTTGTGACTAGCTAGTGTATATATGTGAAGTGCATGGTGCCTCCTCAGTTACTTATGTTCTGTTCAGGACCTGTGAATGTATAGTCAATACCAATCAACTGTGAAGAATGTCCCATTACTTCTTTCCCAATACTCCCTATTACCTTGCCAGACCCTTTCCATTTATTTTTGGCCTTCCCTTTAATAATGGACCACATCTCCTTGCCAAAATTGTATTCCCAATGGCCTTATCATAGATGTTATCGTAGAATTTACAGTGCAGAAGGAGGCCATTCAGCCCATCGAGTTTGCCCCGGCTCATGGAAAGAGCACCCTACACAAGGTCAACAACTCCACCCTATCCCCATAACCCAGTAACCCCACCCAACACTAAGGGCAATTTTGGACACTAAGGACAATTTATCATGGCCAATCCACCTTACCTGCACATCTTTGGACTGTGGGAGGAAACCGGAGCACCCGGAGGAAACCCATGCAGACACAGGGAGAATGTCTATGAAGAGCAGTATATAAACATCCCTATTCTTGTCTCAAACTTAAGTTAATTGCCACTGTGTTGTTAAACTCCCTGGCCTATGGCAAGCTTGCAACAGGACGCGGTGGTATCTTGTGATATTTAATGCAGATTTCATATTGATTTGTTCAATAAGGCCACCATGTCCTTTATCCAGTACTCTTGCATCTCAATCTCAGTCTTCTGTTTCTGCAGGGCTGGGTGTGCAAACTGTGTGTGTAATTTCAAAATTATCTTATTTTTGTCTACTAAATTCTTATTCTCAGTGGTAATGGTGAGAAATCTCTGACTTCCTTCTTGGTTAGCAATAATGGCCAGCTCGAGTAAAATGCAGATCCACATATTTTCGAACACAATGGGCGGGATTCTCCGAGCCTGTGCCGGGTTGGAGAATCGGCAGATGGTGCACAAATCCCGCCACTCCGCTCCAACGCCGGACCACCGGACAACCAAGGGGGCTGCCTTGGTTGGGGGTGGGGGGTGGGGAGCTGACTCTGGTGCGGGGGGTGGGGCCTCAACGGTGGCCAGGCCCACAATCGGGGGCTTCCGATCGGCGGGCACGTTAATTTGGGGGGGGTCTATGTTCCTCCGCGCTGGGCCCCGTAGGTCTCCGCTATGTTGCCTGGGGGTTAGTGCGGAGATGGCCATATAGGGCCGGCTTTCGGTGCCGGAGAAGCGCACAGCACTCTGGCACCGTTCTAGCCCCTGAGGAAGGGAGAATAACTGGGCCTGGAGACCTGTTGACGCCGGCATTGACACATAGCCGAGATTTTGGAGTATCCCGGCCTGCAGCTGAATCATTCTTCATATCTAGCAACATCTGAGCCTTCCTTCATTGCAGATCATCTTAATTAGGGGCAGCAGGGTAGCATGGTGGTTAGCATAAATGCTTCACAGCTCCAGGGTCCCAGGTTCGATTCCCGGCTGGGTCACTGTCTGTGTGGAGTCTGCACGTCCTCTCCCTGTGTGCGTGGGTTTCCTCCGGGTGCTCCGGTTTCCTCCCACAGTCCAAAGATGTGCGGGTTAGGTGGATTGGCCATGCTAAATTGCCCGTAGTGTCCTAATAAAAGTAAAGTTAAGGGGGGGGTTGTTGGGTTACGGGTATAGGGTGGATACGTGGGTTTGAGTAGGGTGATCATGGCTCGGCACAACATTGAGGGCCGAAGGGCCTGTTCTGTGCTGTACTGTTCTATGTTCTAATAGCAGTACCTCGGCAGAAGCCACATCAGTTCTGCTAAACGGATTGATCCCTTCAATCTTACAAGGGAGGACTACCCTTTTGGAGGATGTTAATGTGCTGTCATCTCCGAACCTGAAATAGGTGTCACTTTTGTGCTCCCTGACCTTCTGGTGGTCTGTCTCCTTGCGAGACCCCAGATGGCAGTTAAGCCAGTCCACACCATGCACTGTGGAAGTGCAACCACTGTCCAACACTGTACGGTTGAAGGAATCGACCATCAATATGCTCATTACTGGATTCAAACTCTCAGTGACTGATCCAATTCCATCATTGCAGTCACCAAAATCATTTTCAGTCTCCGATAAATCTGTCTCATGGGTTACTTCGAAATCATGGTTTGCACAGTTGCTTCACAGCTCCAGGGTCCCAGGTTCGATTCCCGGCTTTGGTCACTGTCTGTGTGGTGTCTGCACTTTCTCCCCGTGTCTGCGTGTGTTTCCTCCGGGTACTCCGGTTTCCTCCCACAGTCCAAAGACGTGCAGGTTAGGTGGATTGGCCATGATAAATTGCCCTAAGTGTCCAAAAAGGTTGGGTGGGGTTACTGGGATACGGGGATGGGGTGGAGGCGTGGGCTTAAGTGGGTTGCTCATTCCGAGGGCCAGTGCAGACTCAATGGGCCGAGTGGCCACCTCCTGCACTGTAAATTCTATGATTCTATGATACTGGAAATCACGCCCGAAACATCGATTAATCAAGGTCTGTGCATTTCTTGGGTTTAAACACCTATACTCACTGTCCCAGGCATGCTTTAAGTCCCAACTTTCAAACTAGCTAGGGCTATGACCATTGTTAAACCTCCTGTCATTCATCCCATTTCTGTTTTGGAATTTCTGTCTCATGTTTGGGTCGACCTTGGAATTGAACCACCATTGAATACTTTATAAAAGCAAATTACTGCGGATGCTGGAATCTGAAAGGAAAGGGAAAATGCTGGAAAATCTCAGCAGGTCTGGCAGCATCTGTAGGGAGAGAAAAGAGCTAACGTTTCGAGTCCGATGACTCTTTGTCAAAGCTAACAGACAGAGAAAGTGGGAAATATTTATACTGTGGAGTGAGAATGAAAGATGAGTCATAGCCACAGAAACCCAGGGAAACCGGATGCTAATGGCCACGGATACCAAGGAGAAAGAATGTTAATGGCAGTCCCCATTGAGAGGACAAAAGAGAGGAAACTAACATCAGAGGATGAACTGTAGGTGTGGGGGGAGGGGAAGGGGGAAGCAAAGAGGAGAAAGGTGCAGGAAAGGTGGATAAGATTGGGGGGGGGGGGGGGATTAAATGTATATTAAGAAATAAAGAAATGGTAAAAGACAGTTAAAATGAAATGAAAACAAATGGGTCAAGCTGGGCCTGATCATCTGAAGTTGTTGAATTCGATGTTCAGGCCGGAAGGCTGTAGCGTGCCTAACCGGAAGATGAGATGTTGAGAATGCTTGAATACTTTATGCTTGTTTTCCAGCATTTTTGCTTGCATACGCTAAGAGAGTAGCTGGGAATCACTGTTTTCCCAGGAATTTATTTTAGGGTGCAGCCATTTGATCTCGGTCAGATTATTTTTCCTGGAATTGAACCCTGTTAGTACCAGAAGACATTCAACATGGGAAATGCGAGAATAGTCCAGTAATTTAAGTGAATGTAGATTTGGAATTTCAAGTCCAAATCGCTGTAGTCTCTTGTAACATTTATCAAAATCCATAATATATTCTTCCATGGATTGATCTTCTGATTTCCTGAAGCTATCAAAGATTGGCACGGCTTCATGTGCTTCCAATAATGTGCCCTTTTCGCAAAACCTCTCCAAACATTGTAACAGAAGGTCCAATCCCTCATCTTGAACCAGGTCACTCATCTTCCATTCTGACAACACCTCATTCCTTATTTTAGTTTTGGATGATAATGATAGGGCTAATGCCACATCTTCCTTCTTTCAGGGTGCGGAAGTAACCCGGGTCCACATTTCAACTTTCCATTGCTGATGTGCTTCAGTCAGAAAGAATTGGTAGACATTCAAACCTTGCAATTTTACACCGTCCTTCGGCTATTTAAATTGTCAGTGACAGTACACCTGTTTTCCTCAGAAGAGTGAGACAAAGGCTTAATTTACAGTAGTCAATCACCAAGCCCGAAGCTCATCCTCTGCTACCATTGATTACTCACAACCAGCGGTTACAATGGAGCAATCAATGCAACCTCCTCTTCAAGGTTCAAGCTTGTTTTATTGTGAGACACTTCCATACAGCTGCTAATTCACAATAAGCGCTCACCCCAAAGTGTTCCAGCTGTCTGTATTTATAGGATAATCACCGTCACAAGCTTAACTAGCTGTTCCCTGAACAAGGTAATAGACTTACACAGTGATTAATTGGACATCAACAACTGAGACCGCTTGAAAACTTGGCAAGGACGTAAATCGGGACTGGGTATAAATTGGGACTTGGTATAAATCGGGACTGGACGTAAATTGGGACTGGGTGAAAATCGGGAATTGGTGTAAATCAGGACTGGGTATAAATCGGGACTGGGTATAAATCGGGTCTGGGTATAAATCAGGACTGGACGTAAATTGGGACTGGGTGAAAATTGGGACTGGACGTAAGTTGGGACTGGGTGTAAATCAGGACTGGGTGTTAATCAGGACTGGGTGTTAATCAGGACTGGGTGTAAATCAGGACTGGGTGTTAATCAGGACTGGGTGTAAATTGGGACTGGGCATAAATCAGGACTGGGTGCAAATCAGGACTGGACGTAAATCGGGACTGGGTGCAAGTCGGGACTGGGTGTAAATTTGGGCTGGACACAAATCGTGACTGAGTGTAATTCGGCACTGGGTGTAAATCGCGACTGGAGTTAAATCACAACTGGGTGTAAATCACAACTGGGCGTAAATCACAACTGGGTGTAAATCACAACTGGGCGTAAATCACAACTGGGTGTAAATAGCGACTGGATGTAAATCGCGACTGGATGTAAATCGGGACTGGGTGGAAATTGGAAAATGGTGTAAATCACAACTGGGTATAATCGTGACTGGGTGTAAATCGGGACTGGGTGTGAATCGTGACTGGGTGTGAATCAGGACTGAGTGTAAATCGGGACTGGACGTAAATCGGGACTGGGTGTGAATCGGGATCAGGGGTAAATCGTGACTGGGTGTAAATCGTGACTGGGTGTAAATCGTGACTGGGTGTAAATTGGGACTGGGTGTAAATCGGGACTGGGTGTGAATCGGGACTGGGTGTAAATCGGGACTGGGTGTAAATTGGGACTGGGTGTAAATCGGGACTGGGTGTGAATCATGACTGGGTGTCAATCATGACTGGGTGTGAATCGTGACTGGGTGTAAATCGGGACTGGGTGTAAATCGGGACAGGGTGTAAATTGGGACTGGGTGTAAATCGGGACTGGGTGTGAATCGTGACTGGGTGTGAATCGTGACTGGGTGTAAATCGGGACTGGGTGTGAATCATGACTGGGTGTGAATCGGGACTGGGTGTAATTCGTGACTGGGTGTAAATCGTGACTGGGTGTGAATCGGGACTGGGTGTAAATCGGGACTGGGTGTAAATCGGGACTGGGTGTGAATCGTGACTGGGTGTCAATCGTGACTGGGTGTGAATTGGGACTGGGTGTAAATCGTGACTGGGTGTAAATCGGGACTGGGTGTAAATCGGGACTGGGTATAAATCGGGACTGGGTGTGAATCGTGACTGGGTGTGAATCGGGACTGGGTGTAAATCGGGACTGGGTGTGAATCGTGACTGGGTGTAAATCGTGACTGGGTGTGAATCGGGACTGGGTGTAAATCGTGACTGGGTGTGAATCGGGACTGGGTGTAAATCGGGACTGGGTGTAAATCGGGACTGGGTGTGAATCGTGACTGGGTGTAAATCGTGACTGGGTGTGAATCGGGACTGGGTGTAAATCGTGACTGGGTGTGAATCGGGACTGGGTGTAAATCGGGACTGGGTGTAAATCGGGACTGGGTGTGAATCGTGACTGGGTATAAATCAAGACTGGGTGTGAATCGGGACTGGGTGTAAATCGGGACTGGGTGTGAATCGTGACTGGGTGTGAATCGGGACTGGGTGTAAATCGGGACTGGGTGTGAATCGTGACTTGGTGTAAATCGGGACTGGGTGTAAATCGGGACTGGGTGTGAATCGGGACTGGGTGTAAATCGGGACTGGGTGTGAATGGGGACTGGGTGTAAATCGGGACTGGGTGTAAATCGTGACTGGGTGTGAATCGTGACTGGGTGTAAATCGTGACTGGGTGTGAATCGGGACTGGGTGTAATTCGTGACTGGGTGTGAATCGTGACTGGGTGTGAATCGTGACTGGGTGTGAATCGTGACTGGGTGTGAATCGTGACTGGGTATAAATCAAGACTGGGTGTGAATCGGGACTTGGTGTAAATCGTGACTGGGTGTAAATCAGGACTGGGTGTGAATCGTGACTGGGTGTGAATCGTGACTGGGTGTGAATCAAGACTGACGATTCGCGCCTGTCGCGGGGATTCTCCGGCCCGGCTCAGGGCTGAGAGAATCCAGCTCCATTTGTTTGATTAAAAACCACTGCGCCGTGTGTCTTCGAATGTTTTATTATGGTGAAGGCATTGTGAGCTGGATTCTCCTGTCCCTCAGCCATATGGTCCTTGGCGGCAGGCTGCTCGCAGGTGATGAGATTTCCCAATGAATCCACCCCGTGGGCGATGGCGGACTCCCTGGAGGGGAACAGGGAATTCCACCAGCCGGAGAATTTTAAATGCAACAAAAACAGAAAATGCTGGATAAACGCAACAGGCCTGGCAATACCTATGGATAGAGAAACAGAATTAACGTTGTGAATTTAACCAGCATTTTCTGTTTTCATTTCCGATTTCCAGCACCCACAGAATATTACTTCTGCTTTTATTTCATTAGTGCTGGTTATTGTTGAGTCATTTCCCATGTGGAATTTCTTGTAGATTTTACAGTTGATCCAAATGGGAATTTAATCTCAGATTGCAGTTCAGTTGTGTACTCAGCAGCTCAGCTATCTATTGGAAAGAAGAGCCAACCTCATACAAGGGGGAAATGATAAATCACAGTGTGAAGCTCACTTTATACCTCACTCAATCAGCGGAGGTTGGCACAGCCCAGTGTTTGCCATTTAACAGCAATTACAGCTATCCAATTACTGAAGGAAATTTTTTTAAGGAAATATTTGCTCAAGCTTGGAATGTGTTTTATACATTCTGACAGAAAACCTGCCGGACAGAAAGGAACACTGTGTACTGTGGGCTGCCACTTTCTATCTGTCGCAGGATTATAAAATGTAATAAACCGATGCAATAACAAGACTGTTTAATCTTGATTGACCAATTACAATGTCGCTCTGCGTGTGTGGTAACTGCCAATTCAGCTCCTCTAAAGAATGAAGCCTGATGCTCAGCGTGAAACTAAACACTCTCCATCTCCACGACTAGCTTATCATATAGTCGCTCCCTCCAGTATAGTTTTAGTCAACATACTGCCAAGTGACACTGATAC
The DNA here is from genome assembly GCF_902713615.1 of Scyliorhinus canicula. Classification (NCBI taxonomy): domain Eukaryota; kingdom Metazoa; phylum Chordata; class Chondrichthyes; order Carcharhiniformes; family Scyliorhinidae; genus Scyliorhinus; species Scyliorhinus canicula. The sequence goes on along the minus strand of NC_052161.1, from coordinate 99,090,814 downwards.
CATAAAATACAACAAAAATATCTTTAACCCCCTTCATCCTTGCAATCTATCGCCCCCATCCCCAACCTCCTTTTCCTCCCCAAAGACTTTGAATGTGTTGCCACCTCCTGTGTCTATGCCCATCTTCCCTCCATTTCTATATTTCAGCCCCTCTAATCTGCTTCACCAGGCCTGTCACAACTCTTCAACGGCCCATTGTTAAAGTTATAAACCACATTCTGTGTCGCGATGGCAGTGATAAACCCTCCCTTCTTATCATTCTTGACCTGTCGGCAGCCTTTGACCACTGTCGACCGCACTATCCGATTTCGGTGCCTCTCTTCTCTTGTCCAATTGGTTCTAATCCGATTTATCTACACATAGTCAGAAAATCTCCGGCAATGGCTTCTCTTCCTCCCCCTGCATGCTCACCTCTGGAGGCCTCCCCGAGGTTCAATCCTTGGCTTCCCCCATTTTTCTCAACTACATGCTGCACCTTCCTGTCATCAAAAAGAAACATCAGGGGCGGAATTCTCCGACTCCCGCAGGGTCGGGGAATCGCCCGGGGCCGGCGTAAATCCCGCCCCCGCCGTGGCCGGAATTCTCCGCCACCCGGGAATCGGCGGGAGCGGGAATCATGCCCCGCCAATCGGCATGGCCCCCATGCCGATCGGCATGCCCCCCGCGGCGATTCTCCGGCCCGCGATGGGCCGAAGTCCTGCCGCTGACAGGCCAATCCCGGCGACGTGGTTTAAACCACCTCTGGTGCCGGCGGGATTGGAGGCGCGATCGGGCCCCCGGGGTCTTGGGGAGGGGGGGGGTGCGGGGCGATCGGACCCCGGGGAGTGCACCCACGGTGGCCTTGCCTGCGATCCGGGCCCACCAATCGGCGGGCGGGCCTGTGCCATGGGGGCACTCGTTTTCTTCCGCTGCCGCTACGGCGCCACCATGGCAGAGGCGGAAGGGACCCCCCCCACAGCAAATGCGCCGGTGGTGACGTCAGCGGCCGCTGACGCACGGCGCATGCGTGGACTGGCGAAGGCCTTTCGGCCAGCCCCGACGCCGGGCGGCATAGCGCCAAAGGCCGTTGGCGCCAGTTCGGGTAGGGGAGAAACCCGGCCCAGATTTTACAAATACATGACAACACCTAACTCCACCGATTACCACTTCTCCATTCCACCACTGCCATGGATTTGCCTGCCATCTAGGATGTGCAAAATGTCTTCCAAATAATCAGACCATGAGAAGATTCAAGTCATTGTCTTTAGTATAGTGTTAGTGTTCAATGGTTCAATTGTTCTGTGTTTGATTGTGCTTGATTGGGTAAGCCTAGGTGATGACTCGGAGAGATCTTTGAACCATAGAATCCTGACAGTGCAGAAGGAGGCCATTCGGTCCATCGGACCATCCCTCTGAAAGAACACCCTACCTAGATCCCCGCCCTATCCCCATAGCCCCAAAACATCACTAAAACATCTTTGGACACTATAAGCCAATTTATCATGGCCAATCCACCTAACCTGCACATCTTTTGACACTAAGGGGCAATTCAGCATGGCCAATACACCTAACTTGTGCATCTTTGGACTGTGGGAGGAAAGTGGAGCACCCGAAGGCAAGGGGAGAATGTGCAAATTGCATCATCTGCCATGGTGGGGTTTAAACCTTGGGTGTTCAGGATTATTAGTCCAGTGACAATAACACTAGGCCACAGCCTATCCTAGGTAGCAGCAACCATAATATGATTGAATTTTGCATTCAGTTTGAAAGAGAGAGGAGTGGGTCCAAGACTGAGGGTTGGATTCTGCGCCCGACGCGCCCATTTCTGTTTCACCCCGCTGGCGGAATGCTCCATTATGCTGGCTGGTCAATGGGGTTTCCCATTGTGGGGCAGCCCCACGCCGTCGGGAAACCACCGGGCTGCCGACAAAACGGAGCATCCCGCCGGCGGAGAATCCAGCCCACTCCGGTGTCGAGCCGCCCTGAAGGTGCGGAATCCTCCGCCGGAGTGTTTGGCGCCACACCAGCTGGCGCGGAAGGGCTTGGCGCCATGCCAGCTGTTGCCAAAGGGTCTCCGCCAGCCGGCATGAGTTGGCGCATGGGCGGGAGCGCCAGCGTGTGCTGTCGTCATCCCATCGCATGCACAGGGGGGTTCTTCTCTGCACCGGCCATCGCGGAGGTTGACAGCAGCTGGTGCGGAGGGAAGAGTGCCGCCACGGCACAGGCCCGCATTGGTGGGCCCTGATCGCGGGCCAGGCCACCATGGGGGCACCCCCCGGGGCCAGATCCCCGTGCCCCCCCCCCCCTCGAGGACTCTGCAGGCCGCCCGTGGAGCCAGGTCCCGCCGGTAAGGACCTGTTGTGATTTCCGCCGGCGGGACCCGACGAATATGGGTGGCCACTTGGTCCATCGCGGGCTGGAGAATCGCTGGGCGTGCCGCTGCCAGCAGCCACCGACCGGCGCGCCGCGATTCCTGCCCCCGCCAAAACCCCGGCGCCGGAGAATTCCACAGCCAGCGGGGCCGGGATTCATGCCGCCCTCCAGCGATTCTCCGACCCGGCGGGGGATCGGAGAATCCCACCCCCTAGGATTGGGGAAGGTCCCATTATATTGGAAGATAGCAAATGTAGCTCCTTTAATCAAAAACAGAGGATGACAGAAAGAGGGAAACTATAGGCCAGTTAGCTTACTATCTGTCATTGGGATAATATTAGAAGCAATTATTAAAAAACCTATAGCAGGACATTTGGATAAAGTCAAACTAATCAGTCAGAGTAAACGTGATTTTGTGAAAGGGAAATCATGTTTAATATTGTAGTTTTTGAGTAAGTAACATGTGCTGTCGATAAAGGGGAACCGGTGAATGTACTGTACTTAGATTTCCAGAAGGCATTTGGTAAAGTGCCACATTAAAGGTTATTGTGAAAAATAAATTCTCATGGTATAGTGGTTAACATATTGGCCTGGATAGAAGATTAGTTGGATAATAGGAAGCTGAGAGTAGGCATAAGCGGGTCTTTTTCAAGTGGGCAAAATGTTGCGAGTGGTGTGTCACAGAGATTAGTGTTGGGACCTCGACTGTTTGCAATTTATAAAAATGGCTTGGATGAAGCGATTGAAGGGATGGTTGCCAAATTTGCTGATCACACAAAGATAGATAGGAAAGTGAGTTGTGAAGAGGACACAAGGAGGCTACAAAAATATATAGGTAGGCTAAGTGAGGGGGCAAAGATATGGCAAATGGAGTTTAATGTAGTAAAATGCAAAATTATCCATTATGGCATGAAGAATAAAAAAACTTATTATCTAAATAGTAAGGAATTGCATAATTCTGAGGTGCAGATGTATCTGGGTATCTTAGTGCATGAATCACAAAATGTTAATATGCTGGTACAGCATGTAATTAGGAAAGATAATAGAATGTTAGAATTTATTGCCAGGGGAATTGAATACAAAAGAAGGGAGATTATCCTTCAGTTTTACAGGGTTCTAGTGAGACACATTTGGAGTATTGTGGATAGTATTGGTCAGCTTACGTAAGGAAAAATATAAATGCATCGAAAGCTGTTCAGAGGTTTACCAGACTAATACCTGGAATGTGTGGGTTGTCTGATGGGGAAAGGTTGGATAGGCTAGGCTTATATCCACTGGAGTTTAGAAGAGTAAGAGGCAACGTGATTTAAACATATAAGATCCTGAGGGGTATTGACAGGGTGGATGGGGAGTGGATGTTTCCTCTTCAGTACTTCAGGAAGCAAAGTACTGTACACACCTCTGTCTGCATCAATGGGCCCGAGGTGGAGATTGTTAACAGCTTCAAATTCCTCGGGGTGCACTTCACCAAAAATCTGTCCTGGTCCACCCACGTCGATGCTACCACCAAGAATGCGCAACAGCACCTACGCTTCCTCAGGAAACTAAGGAAATTTGGCATGTCCACATTAACTCTTACCAACTTTTACAGATGCACCATAGAAAGCATCCTATCTGGCTGCATCACAGCCTGGTTGGCAACTGCTCAGCCTAAGACTGCAAGAAACTTCAGAAAGTTGTGAACACAGCCCAGTCCATCACACAAACCTGCCTCCCATCCATTGACTCCATCTACACCTCCCGCTACCTGGGGAAAGCAGGCAGCATGATCAAAGGCCTCTCCCACCCAGCTTACTCACTCTTCCAACTTCTTCCATCGGGCAGGAGGTAGAAAAGTCTGAGAACACACACGAACAGACTCAAGAAAACAACTTCTTCCCCACTGTTCCCAGACTCCTAAACGACCCTCTTATGGACTGATCTGATTAACACTACACCCTTGTATGCTTCACCCGACGCCGGTGTCATGTGAGAGCGCCTTTAAGAATTGGATGTTTAAGAAATGTACCTTTAAGAAATGAGGCTGGTCATATTACTGAAGTGATGTCACGGGGGGAGCTGAGCTCACTTCTGCTTTTTGGGAGTCTTTAGTTTCAGTTTGAAGAAAGCTTGGGTGTGACTGTGAGTTGCATTGCTGGTGATCTCTGCCATGAAGGACTATCTCTTAATCCTTTGGTGAAATCAGCATTGTAAAAAGGTCTCAGTATTGAATATAAATCTAATGTGCTTCTGTTTGAAGGATTTGTTAAGTCCTTTGGATGTGTAAAGGAACAGTTTGCAGGATTGGGTAATGTTGTATAATTTTCGGGGTTATCTTTGAAGTAGGGGATGTTAAGAGATCCAATGTTTATTTAAAAGGTTAATTTGAGTTCATGGAATGAACATTGTTTTGTTTTAAAAAGCACGTGTCCATAATTGTAATACTACACCTGGGGAACAAGCCGTGTGCTTCAAAAGCAACAATCCATTAAAGGTGAGGGTTGGTTGAACTCCATGATACATTTTGGGGTTCTGAAAACACCTCTCTGTTATGTAGTTACATTGTGTACCTTGTGTTGCTCTATTATGTATTTTCTTTTTATTTTCTTTTCTTTCATGTACTTAATGATCTGTTTGAGCTGCTCGCACAAAAATACTTTTCACTGTATCTCGATACACGTGACAATAAACAAATCCAATCTTGTAGGAGAACTTAGAACAAAGGGGGTCACTGTTTGAAAATAACGGGTCATCTATTTAAAGCAGAAGATCGGGGGACTGGAGTTTGAACTTGACAACCTGGAGAGAGGGAGGGAGGAAAGGTGGATGGGAGGGCGGGAAAGATTGGTTGTTGGAAAGTGGGAGGGTCAGTTGATCATGGGACATTTGGCTGAAACCATTTGGTTGAGGGCAATAAACAAATTGTGACAATGAAAAGAGGCTGTGATTGATGGAAGGGTTGCTGGAGGGGAATGGGGGAACACTCCTGTTCATCCTGGCCCACGTGAAGTGCTGCAAAAAAAAACCCTAACCAGCTTGATTCAGCTGCTTTCTCCTCCATTTTGCTGCTGTGCTTCATGAGCCTTGGGGAAACTGGCTGAAAACTCTTTAACTGAAATCATTCTGCACTGAGGGAAAAGGTTTAAACAGTTTTTTAAAAAAGTTTTTGCAATTAAGGGGCAATATAACGTGGCCGATCCACCTACCCTGCACATCTATGGGTTGTGGGGGTGAGACCCACGCAGACACAGAGAGAATGTTCAAACTCCACATGGACAGTGACCCGGGGTCAGGATCGAACCCGGGTCCTCGGAGCTGTGAGGCAGCAGTGCTAACCACTGCACCACCATGCTAATGAGGTGTCCCACCTCCCAAAATGGAACATTTGCACGTAGCGCACTCCGGCACATATAAACGTATCGTTTGATCCCCAGGGCCTATGTGGCTCATTGAGCAGGAGGTTTAACATTGATCACCTTGCCTCTGTTTCTCTCTCTCTCTCTCTCTCTCTCTGCTGCTTGAACTGCTGTGTTTTCCAGAATTTTGTGTTTCTATTTAAGATTCCCCACATCCACTATATTTTGCTTTTAACTCATATTATTAACAAGAGGTTTAAGTTCAATCATTCGCTTGATGTGCATTGCCGAGCAAGACTGCAGGAATATTCTACAAATAAATAAACCGCAAATACTTCAGGAATAATGTGTATAAATATGTCTCATTTTCAAATAAATAAGCTTTGCTTTGGAGAAATTTTCACTGACCAAAAGCATCGCACATTTAACAATCTTTCCTAATGACACAACACTAGCATTCAGTGATGTGGCTAAATATAATCTCCTACTATATCGTAACCTGTGTTGTTTAATATTATTTAGAAACACATGAGTCACAGTGTTGATATAAATCTTGTGCTGTTTGTGGATATTCCTGATGGAGACACTGGCAACCGCATTGACTGGGGTCGTGCTTAGAGTGTTAATATCGTCTACATGGGCTATTCTGGTTTGAATCAGCTGCCATCCTACCAGTTAGTCCGTAAGAAAATATATCAATATGGACCTAATTACATTACACTTACTGGAAAAAAATATACCACAGCTCTTGATAAAAACATAAGCAACATTCTGACTGAATAAACGCTATTACGGACTTCAAACCCATGCTGAGCTGGTGCATTACCATTGGCGGGCGGCACGGTAGCACAGTGGTTAGCACTGTTGCTTCACATCGCCAGGGACCCGGGTTCAAATACCAGCTTGGGTCACTGTGCGGAGCCTGCACATTCTCCCTGTGTCTGCGTGGGTTTCCTCCAGGTGCTCTGGTTTCCTCTCACAAGTCCCCAAAGACGTGCTTGTTAGGTGAACTGAATTTTCTGAGTTCTCCCTCAGTGTCCCCAACAGGCGCCAGAGTGTGGCGACTAGGGGATTTTCCACAGTAACTTCATTGCAATGGTGATGTAAGCCTACATGACACTAATAAAGATTATTATTATCTGCACCAAATATTTGAAACTATACCACATATCTCTAGAAAAGAACAATTCATTTTATGCCCACTTAATTAAGTTTATTAAATTGTGTCCTTCTACAGTGTCAATTATAAATTGGTAAATGGAAATTGCATAATAATGCTTTTAATATATTATATGTATAGCTTATAATTTTGTAACATTGCTTAACGTATCTGCAAGTGATCTCAATAACCAATAGCTGCATGCTCCCATCAACCTGCCTCCTGACCCTACTTCAGATGAAGTTTCTGTCACATCAACTGGTCAGTTGGGTTAAGTGACTACATGATTCTGGAATCGTGTGTCTCTGTGATCCTGGATGTGTTCCTTCAAGGCACCAGGAGAGCTATTGTATTGTCCCAGATGTTCTTTATGTTTCCAGATGTGTCTGTATAATTCAAGACATTCTTCTGAATGCTAGCAGGTGGATTCCCGCACGGTTTTCTTTTGTACGATTTCAGATATTGCTGCATGGTTTCGGACATTCATTGTATGGTTCCCATTGTGCACCTGTGCCTGTATGTGTGTTGTTTAATTAACCCACCCTTGATGATCTTCCTTTAGCTGTCAAAACCCTGAGTTCTGAAAATGTCGCCTTAAACTTCTCTAAACCCCAACCCCTATCCCCTCCTGTAAGAGTCTCTTCAATCCTACCTCTTTTACTATTGGCAGTTTTATGGTTACGTCTCCTATTCTGACACTCCACCACCAGAGGAATTGGTTTCACTCTATGGGCGGAATCTTACCAGAGTTTGGCAAAGTGTCAGGCTCACGCAGAAAATTTGCATGTAACTCTCCAGTTCCACACTAGTTTCCTCACGGAATCTTGAGCCTCTTTGCCAAAACAATTGAGTGGCCGTGGTTTATGCCGTCACTCTGTTGGGGCGGAGCCTTGTAGAGCCGCCAACCGGTTCCAAACCGATCGGGCCGTCCTTCAAAGTTGATCACGACCTGGAACATTCATTCTGTTTCTCTCTCCACAGATACAGGCAGACCTGTTGAATACTTCCAGCATCTCTGGTTTTTATTTCAGATATACAGCAACTAGCTTTTAGATTAGGTTTGAAATTACTTAAATTAACTTTCTGCGGTGAGTTGATGGCTTTTAAAGCAGACCAAGCAGGCCAGCAGCACGGTTTGATTCCCGTACCAGCCTCCCCGGACAGGCGCCAGAATGTGGCGACTAGGGGCTTTTCACAGTAACTTCATTGAAGCCTACTCGTGACAATAAGCGATTTTCATTTTTCATAGTACAGGAAAATCAAGCTGATCACTACATTTCAATGATGAGCTAGGCAGCCAGAGTGGCTGCTTCATTTTGCACCTACCCTTGCCTGAATGTTCAATGGCATTTGCACATAAGTAACATAGGAACATAGAAAATAGGAGCAGGCCATTCGGCCCTTCGATCTGCTCCACCATTCAATAAAAACATGATGGATCCTCTATCTCAACGCCATATTCTCCCACTCGCCCTGTATCCTTTGTTGACCAAGGCCATTGCTCAGGGCAATTGATAGACACAACAACTTTATCTTTTAATTTAATCATGACTTTGTTAGTGTAGTAATCCACGGGAGGCAGGAGTTCCGTCACCACACCAATATTTATTTACAATAACGATATTACAGGAGCAGCTACGAACAGTGCTGCTAGCAGTCCAGTCAACTTAAGACTGCTCACAAAGGTGATTATATGGGCCCCCTCAATGAGCTATCATTGAGGGAGCTCATACTCCAATTGGCCAACCAATAAAGCCAATTGGAGTTCATTACAGTTAGGAAAATGTAAAAAAAATTCAACTCTTATGACTGCTACAAGACTGATTCTTTTACACTGTAACACACACATGAATACTTATATTCCCCTCTACGTTTACCACTATACGTTTACAAGCATAGATGTTAACTACTAATACTTATCTAATGGACCCGTAGGGGCATCACTACCAGCTCGCACTGGCCGGATGTAGAGAGGGATCCGACTTCATCAAGCTCAGAGCTTGAGGTTTTGTTCCTTCTGCACTGTTGTTCCTTATGGTTACACCGTTAAAATATCTTTGTCTCTCTTTCTTATACAGACCTCACTGGCACAGATCTCATTTTCCCAGTCACGTGCTCACAGAGCAGCACTAATCAATCAATGTCTTTTCTGGTCATGGATGTTCAAAGAATCGTGACTCACTCAGGGGTTGTATTTCATCTTAAATATATTCAGTGACTTGGCCTCCACAGTCTTCTGTTGTAGAGAATCACCACCCATCTCCTCAGCTCAGTCCTAAATGGCCTACTCCGGATCCCGAGGCTGTGATCTCTTGTCCTAGATTCCCCAGCCAAAACAAACATCTGGTCAGACCTGTCAGAGTTTAATACGTTTGAATTAGATCCCCCCTCATTCTTCAAAATTCCAGTGAATACAGGCCCAGTTGAACCAATCTCACCTCATCCTGCCATCCCAGGAATCAGTTTGGTGAACATTTTCTGCACTCCCTCCATGGAAAGTATATCCTTTCTTAGATAAGGAGACCCAAACTGCACACAATACTCCAGGTGTGACCTCACCAAGGTCCTGTACAGGCACAGTAAGACATCCTTGCTTTTGTACACGGGGCCTCTTGCAATGAAGGCCAACATACCATTTGCCTTCCTAACTGCTTTCTGTACCTGCATGTTTGCTTTCAGTGACTGGTGTACGAGGACACCCGGGTCCCTTTTTACTCCAACATTTTCCAATCTATCACCATTTAAATAATACTCTGCCGTTCTGTTTCTCCGTCCAAAGTGGATAACTTCACATTTATCAACGCTATACTGCATCTGCCATGTATCTGCCCACTCACACAACTTGTCTAAATCACCTTGAAATCTCTTAACATCCTCCTCACCACTCACCTTCCCACCAAGTTTTGTGTCATCAGCAAACTTGGAAATATTACTTTTGGTTTCCTAATCCAAATGACTGATGTACATTGTGAATAGCTGGGGCCCAAGCACTGAACCCTGCAGGACACTGCCAGCCACTTCGAAGAAGACCCATTTATCCCTACTCTCCATTTCCTGTCTGCTAACCAGTTCTCAATCCACGCCAATCTGTTATCCCAATCCCATGCACTTTAATTTTGCACACTGTCCTCTCATGTGGGACTTTATCAAAAACCTTCTGGAAATCCAAATAAGCCACACCAGCTCATTCTCTCTTATCTATTCTAGTTACATCCTCAAAAAACATGAGTAGGTTTGTCAAATATGATTTCCCTTTGTCTAATCCCATTGATGTTTTCAAAGTGCGCTGTTATTACATCCTTTAACAGTGAGTATCTAGCCTTGCCGTTACTTTCACAGCAAACTTTGGGCTAATATTTATTTAGGTGTTTTCCTTTTGCAGACCTTTCTTAGTGATGACGTCCCGCTGGAGTTCCATAGCTTTAATTAAGTTCCCTCATGAACTACATGATACTTTAAATTGAAACTTTGGTTGACTTGAATTCAAATCTTTGGGAGCCACTATAGAATCCATAGAATTCTGAGTGTGCAGAAGGAGGTCATTCAGCCCATCGAGTCTGCACCAACCCTCCAAAAGAGCACTCTACCTAGGCCCACTCCCCACCCTATCCATGTAGCCCCATAACTCCACCTGACATGCACATATTTTAGACACTAAGTGGCAAAGTAGCATGGCCAATCCATCCAACCTGCATACCTTTGGACTGTGAGGGGAAACTGGAGAACCCGGAGGAAACCCACGGAGACACAGGGAGAACGTGCAGACTCCGCACAGTCAGTCACCCAAGGCCAGAATCGAACCCAGGTCTCTGGAGCTGTGAGGCAGCACTGTGAGGCAGTACGACCCTTTACTTGACCCTTACTTATCCCTTACTTAACAAACAAATGTAGAATGGTTACAATTACTACAATATAAATAAAAGCTCAGTCATATTACACTGGCAGATTCAAATCAGTCTGATTTCCTGATGGTCGGAAAATTCGCATCAGAGTGAAGATCAAAGTGTACTTTATATTAAATGTGGACAGGAGAAACAGTAATATAGTGGCCGGGATTTTCCTGCCGATCATGCCAGCAGCATTTTCTGGTCCCACCGGCATCGCACCCCCTCCTGGCGGCATAGGGTGGCCTCAATGGAAATTCCCATTGACAATGGTGGGAGCAGAGCATCCCGCCACAGGAAAACTGCGTGCTGCCTCACGCCACTGAGAAACACATGCCTGCGAAGCCGGCGAATCGCACCCGGTGTCCCTCCTCTTAGTAACTTGTCAGATTATACAAACAGGTGAGGTTTCTCAGAAGATATATGAATAGAAGAGCTCGTTGCAGGACAGGAGGTACTCTGTGCAAAATTGAAGTGTCACAGCACCACGAATGGTAAGATTACAGTGTGACAAGTTTGCTTTGGACATTTACATTATAATACGAATATCAAATTTTTAATGGGATAGTATTGTGGGCCAGGGTTTAGAGAACCCCAAAGTGTATCATGGAGTTCACCTGACCCACAACTTTTAATAGATTGTGGTTATGGGGAGCTCACGGGCCTACTTTACAGGTGTAGCGCAACAGGGAATTAAAGTACTTTTAAATTAAAACAATATTTATTTATGAAACCAGTTAACACTTTATAAACCCACAGTAAGTATTTTAACGACTATCAACACCAATAAATCCCCACAGATACAATATTCTAAAATAACCTTTAATCTTTCCTTGCAACATCCATAAGACAAAAGACACTTTTTTAAGACAACGATTAGGTTTAAATTCTCTACTGAGAGCAGTTTTCACTTTGATGTCACCCAAATGATCTGGAGACAGTCTTTCAATTGCAGAGAGATCCTTATAGAGCTGCTTGCTTTTCCTGCAGCTATCCATCTCTCAAAACAAAACTAAAATACACCCTGCAGCAGACAGCCAAAAGAAAACGTAAAAGCAGACAGACAGCCCAGCTCCACCCACTCTCTGACATCACTATATCTATTTGACAAACACACATTTCTTAAAGGTACACCCACTACAACTATTTTATAAACACCCATTTCTTAAAGGTACTACTCTCACGTGACAATAGATTCAGTTAAAGATGTGGCAAAATTTGCAAAATTGAAGTGAATTTCTGTAAACATGGTGTTTCAGCATGCACAATGTTTTAGTATATTATGTGTGGCGCTAACAATTACACACAAAGACTCGAGACATGTACAATCGAGGCTTTATTGCTGTGTGATGCTATTCCTCCGGCGGCAGCTGTAGAATAGGATCTCAGTGACTCACACACATATTTATACACAAGCTCCCTGTGGGCAGAGCTAACTGGCAGGGGCTTACCGGATGAACCTGTATTACAGGTACCGCCATGCATCCCCCTACTGCAAGTACACATATCTACAGTGGTTATATAACCACATTCACCCCCTGTAAAAAATGAGTCCGGCGGTGGTGACATGTAACTATAATACAAAGGATGATCTATTTACAAAAGGGTTCAAACAAAGAAAACCAAGTGTCCATCCGGTCAGCAGGTTACAGGTTGAGCCGAATCGGCAGTCAAACGTTCCGCTTTGATCGGCGTAGCTGTGGTGGTGATGTCGGCACAAGCGGTGATGGCAACAATGGTGCAGGTGCTGGCGGTGTTGGTGCTGGCTGCTGGCGGGATGACTCCGAGAGCGAGCCGAAATCTTCCGTGTCCTCCAGTGTGGGCAGGGGGACGAGGGATGGACCTGGTGGGGACAAATACGGGGGCGCCGGGGAAAAGGAGGGTGGCGCGGGGGAGAAAAGGGGCGTGGGCATGGGATTGGCACCTGAGGGAGCCAGGTCCTGGAGCGAGACTTTGTCCTGGCGGCCGTCGGGGATCTCCACGTAGGCATACTGAGTGTTGGTGTGGAGTAGGCGTACTTTGTCCACCAGGGGTTCCGTCTTGTGGTGCCGGACATGCCTACGGAGAAGGACTGGGCCCGGAGTCGTGAGCTAAGTCGGGAGCGACACCCCAGATGTAGACTTCCTAGGGAAGGCAAAAACACGTTCATGGGGTGTACTGTTAGTTGCGGTGCACAGTAGTGACCGAATGGAATGGAGCGCGTCAGGGAGGACCTGCTGCCAGCGAGCGGCTGGGAGGTTCCTGGACCGTAGGGCCAGCTGGACGGCCCTCCATTCCGTCCCGTTCTCCCTCTCTACCTGCCCGTTTCCCCGAGGGTTGTAGCTGGTCGTCCTGCTGGGGCGATACCCCTGCTGAGCAGGAACTGACGCAGCTCATCGCTCATGAACGAGGATCCCCTGTCACTGCGGATGTAGTCGGGGAAACCGAACAGAGCGAAAATGGAATCCAGGGCCTTGGTGACGGTGGCAGACGTCATATTCGGGCATGGGATGGCGAAGGGGAACCTAGAAAATTCATCGACCACATTAAGGATATAGGTGTTGCGGTCGGTGGAGGGAAGGGGCCCTTTGAAATCCACGCTGAGGCGTTCAAAGGGGCGGGACGCTTTCACCAGGCGCGCACGATCTGGCCGGTTGAAGTGCAGCTTGCACTCGGCACAGACCTGGCAGTCTCTGGTGACTGTCTGTACTTCCTCGACGGAGTAGGGCAGATTGCGGGCTTGATTAGATGGTACAAGCGAGTGACCCCCGGATGGCAAAGGCTCTCGTGCAAGGCACGGAGCTGGTTCACTTGTGCGCTGGCACATGTACTTCGGGAGAGGGCGTCTGGGGGCTCGTTGAGCTTGCCGGGGCGATGCAAGATCTCGTAGTTAAAGGTGGAGCTCGATTCTCCACTGCAAGATTTTGTCATTCTTGATCTTGCCCCGCTGCGTGTTGTTGAACATGAAGGCTACCGACCTTTGGTCAGTGAGAAGAGTGAATCTCCTGCCGGCCAGGTAATGCCTCCAGTGCTGCACCACTTCAACGATTGCCCGAGCCTCCTTTTCAACAGAGGAACGTCGAATTTCAGAGGTGTGGAGTGTGCGTGAAAAGAATGTCACGGGTCTAACTGCCTGATTCAGCGTGGCGGCAAGGGCGACATCTGAAGCGTCGCTTTCTACTTGAAAAGGCAGTGTCTCATCTACTGCGTGCATCCTGGCCTTGGCTATGTCAGATCGAATGCAGGCGAAGGCCTGTTGTGCCTTGGCCGTGAGGGAAAAATGTGTGGGCTGGATACGTGGGCGGGCCTTGTCCGCGTATTGTGTGACCTACTGGGCGTAATAAGAAAAGAACCCCAGGCAGCGTTTGAGGGCCTTGGGGCAGTGGGGGAGAGGAAGCTCCATGAGGGGGCGCCTACGGTCGGGGTCGGGCCCCAGTAGTCCGTTTTGGACTACGTAGCTGAGGATGGCTAAGCGGTCTGTGCGGAACACGCACTTCTCCTTGTTGTACGTGAGATTAAGGAGAGATGCGGTGTGGAGGAATTTAGAAAGGTTGGCATCATGGTCCTGCTGGTCATGGCCGCAGATGGTGACATTGTCGAGGTACGGGAAGGTGGCCTGCAGTCTGTACCGGTCAACCATTCGTTCCATTTCTCGTTGAAATACCGAGACTCCATTCGTGACGCCGAAGGGAACCCTAAGGAATTGGTACAGACGACCGTCTGCCTCGAAGGCAGTGTAGGGACGGTCCGATTTACGGATGGGGAGCTGGTGGTAGGCGGATTTCAGGTCAATAGTAGAGAAGACCCGGTACTGTGCAATCTGATTGACCATATCAGATATGCGAGGGAGGAGGTACGCATCGAGCTGCATGTACCAGTTGATGGTCTGGCTGTAGTCCATGACCATCCTGTGCTTCTTCCCGGTCTTAACCACTACCACCTGGGCTCTCCAAGGACTGTTGCTGGCCTTGATGATACCCTCCCGAAGCAGCCGCTGGACTTCGGAACTGATGAAGGCCTTGTCCTTGGTGCTGTACCGTCTGCTCCTGGTGGCGACGGGCTTGCAATCTGCGATCAGATTGGCAAAGAGGGAGCGAGTCTCGACCTTGAGGGTCACGAGGCCGCAAACGGTGAGGGGAGGTAGGGGTCCGCCGAATTTGAGGGTGAGGCTCTGGTGATTGCACTGGAAATCCAGGCCTAGTAAGAGTGACGCGCAGAGGTTGGGGAGAATGTACAGATGGAAACGGTCGAATTCCACGCCCTGTACAGTAAGTTTAACCAGGCAGAAACCCCGGATCGGGACAGAGTGGGAACCGGAGGCGAGAGAGATCTGCCGGTTGGCGGGATGGACCGCAAGGGAATAGCGCCTTACCGTGTCTGGGTGAACGAACCTCTCGGTGCTCCCGGTGCCGATGAGGCAGGAGGTCACGTGGCCGTTGACCAGCACCATTGTGGAAGAGGGTGCCAGTTTGCAAGGACGCGACTGGTCGAGCGTAACGGAGGCGAGTAGCGGGCAATCGGCAGTCGAGTCTGATGAATCCGACGAGTAGCGGTAGCGACCCGTGTCCCGTGACCCCGTGACCCCGTCCCGGGAGGACAAAATGGCGGCATTTGGAGTACCTGTATTGGAGAAGATGGCGGCAGACAAGATGGCGGCGCCCATGGAGCGCACGTTGTGGGGTCAGGACAAGATGGCGGCGCCCATGGAATGCACATGGCAGTGGCAGATGAAGATGGCGGCGCCCATGAAGCGCACGTGGCGGGGGCGGCGAAAAATGGCAGCGCCCACTTATCGCACGTGGGGTCGGGGGAAGCAGACGACAGGGCCCATTGTGCGATCGGCTGAGGCGAGGGGGGGATTGGGGGCGCGATAGCAGCAACCGTCCGGGGCTGACACACCGCTGCAAAGTGGCTTTCTTGCCACAAGCTTTGCAGGTCGCGGTGCGGACCGGGCAGCGTTGGCGGGGGTGCTTCTGCTGACCGCAGAAGTAACAGCGGGGACCCCCAGGGAGCGCGGTGCGGCGAGCAGCGCAGGCGTAGTGCGCGGGGGTGGCTGCTGGGGGGGCCGGTTGCGGAGTCCACGAGGGGTAGGACGGGTGGGCCGAGTGGCTAGCGAAGTAAGATCGCGCACTACGGGAGGTGGCCGTCATAGATAGCGCCAGAGTCTTTGTGGTCGCGAGGTCAAGGGCCGCCCCTTCCAGCAGTCGTTGCCGGATGGGGTCCGATGCAATGCCTGTAACAAGGGCATCGCGCATGAGTAAATCAGAGTGTTCTGTGGCTGTGAGGGCCCGGCAGTCGCAGTCTCGTACCAGAGGTATAAGGGCCCTCCAGAAGTCCTCAATCGACTCACCCGGCTGCTGGACGCGAGCAGAGAGTAGATGTCTAGCAAACAGGCTGTTTGTCGACTGTGCATAGTTCTCCTTGAGCAGTTCCATAGCTCTGGCGTAGTCAGGCGCATCTCGAATTAGCGGAAAGACACTGGAGCTAAGTCTTGAGTACAGGAGTTGTCTTTTTTGAGCCTCCGTCGGGGGAGGGTCTGCTGAAGAGATGTAGGCCTCGAAGACTGCAAGCCAGTGAACAAAGTTTTTCCTAGCGTGAAGCGACTGCGGATTCAGCTGCAGATGGTCAGGCTTGATCCTGATGTCCATGGTGTAAGGAAAATCACACAGCAATAAATTGTGGTGCTAACAATTGCACACAAGGACTCGAGACATGTACAATCGAGGCTTTATTGCTGTGTGATGCTATTCTTCCGGCGGCAGCTGTAGAATAGGATCTCAGTGACTCACACACATATTTATACACAAGCTCCCTGTGGGCGGAGCTAGCCGGCAGGGGCTTACCGGACAAACCTGTATTACAGGTACAGCCATACATCCCCCTACTATCACCACATTATATAATACATATGTATATATAAATTAATATATTGTAAAATTTCTTACCATATGCAATTGTGTTCAGCAACCAATAGTTGCATGCTCCCATCAACCTGTCTCCTAACCCTACTGCAGATGAAGACTCTGTCACACCAACTGGTCAAGTTGAGTTAAATGGCTGAAAAAATACACAGGGTTTTCTGAAAGCAAAAAAAATTCTGTTTTATTTAAATGTTATCTTTTTTTTAAACAAGGGGGAGATTGGTAACGAGTACATCTGAAATTTCTTTCAGGGGATTAAAGAGTGGAAACATTGCTGTGAAAAATAGATTCATGGACGATACCTCACCACGTTGTTTAACTGAGTCATTAACTGCAAATTACTGCATGGTAATTCAAATTACTATGCACACACACATCATCAAACATGAGAATATAAGCAATGCTCCAAACAAGAAACAAAATTGGATTTAATTTTTTTGTAACCTGTGACATATTTACTGTCTGTAATCTCTCCAAATGTGCCCAAGCAGGGAAGTATCCAATTAATGTTGCTCACTCATCCAGCAAAATTAATTTAATTTTATCGACCACAGCCCTGAACTTCAGCAATTTATCTCGGAGAAAGGGATAGAGACACCAGGCAGCTTTAGCACCTCGATAGAGAGAGAGCGGGACTGAGAGACCGCAGTCAATGTACCGATATTTCCCAGAGATCCCAGCCAGTGTACAGTTATCTCCGGGGAGAGAATGAGAGACCTGCTGTGATATGATTTGCATACCTGTCTGCCATTGGGGCAGAACACCGGCTTACCATTGGCCCTGGTCGGTCATGTGCCTCTCGACCGATTGGTCCAGAGGCTGAGTTAACCACGCCTCCTTGCCGAGGTATAAATAGTCAAAATAGTCGTCCATTTTATTGTAGACAACCGCAGGGCTAAGTTCTAGTTTATTAAAGCCTAACTTTTGTAAAGCAACTCGTCTCTCGTGCAATTGATGGCACATCAAGACCCCAGTCAGTGTAGTTATCTCCGGGAGAGAATGAGAGACCCCAATCAGTGTACAGTTATCTCCCGGGGAGAGAATGAGAGACCCCAGTCAGTCTACAGCTATCTCTCGGGGAGAGACTGGGAGACCCCAATCAGTGTAGTTATCTCCGGGGAGAGAATGAGAGACCCCAGCCAGTGTACAGTTATCTCCCGGGAGAGAATGAGAGACCCCAGTCAGTGTTGTTATCTCCTGGGGAGAGAATGAGAGACCCCAGCCAGTGTACAGTTATCTCCGGGGAGAGAATGAGAGACCCCAGTCAGTGTTCAGTTATCTCCGGGGAGAGAATGAGAGACCCCAGCCAGTGTACAGTTATCTCCCGGGGAGAGAATGAGAGACCCCAATCAGTGTAGTTATCTCCGGGGAGAGACTGGGAGACCCCAGTCAGTGTTGTTATCTCCCGGGGAGAGAATGAGAGACCCCAGCCAGTGTAGTTATCTCTCGGGGAGGGAATGAGAGACCCCAGCCAGTGTTCAGCTATCTCCCGGGGAGAGAATGAGAGACCCCAGTCAGTGTTCAGTTATCTCCCGGGGAGGGAATGAGAGACCCCAGCCAGTGTAGTTATCTCCGGGGAGGGAATGCGAGACCCCAGTCAGTGTAGTTATCTCTCGGGGAGAGAATGAGAGACCCCAGCCAGTGTACAGTTATCTCCCGGGGAGGGAATGAGAGACCCCAGTCAGTGTAGTTATCTCTCGGGGAGAGACTGGGAGACCCCAAACAGTGTAGTTATCTCTGGGGAGAGAATGAGAGACCCCAGTCAGTGTTCAGTTATCTCCCGGGGAGGGATTGAGAGACCCCAATCAGTGTACAGTTATCTCCTGGGGAGAGAATGAGAGACCCCAGCCAGTGTATAGTTATCTCCGGGGAGGGAATGAGAGACCCCAATCAGTGTAGTTATCTCCGGGGAGAGACTGGGAGACCCCAATCAGTGTAGTTATCTCCGGGGAGAGACTGGGAGACCCCAATCAGTGTACAGTTATCTCCCGGGGAGGGAATGAGAGACCCCAGCCAGTGTACAGTTATATCCCGGGGAGGGAATGAGAGACCCCAGTCAGTGTTCAGTTATCTCCCGGGGAGAGAATGAGAGACCCCAGTCAGTGTTCAGTTATCTCCCGGGGAGAGAATGAGAGACCCCAATCAGTGTAGTTATCTCCGGGGAGGGAATGAGAGACCCCAATCAGTGTAGTTATCTCCGGGGAGGGAATGAGAGACCCCAGCCAGTGTAGTTATCTCCGGGGAGGGAATGAGAGACCCCAATCAGTGTAGTTATCTCCGGGGAGGGAATGAGAGACCCCAATCAGTGTAGTTATCTCCGGGGAGGGAATGAGAGACCCCAATCAGTGTAGTTATCTCCGGGGAGGGAATGAGAGACCCCAGCCAGTGTAGTTATCTCCGGGGAGGGAATGAGAGACCCCAATCAGTGTAGTTATCTCCGGGGAGGGAATGAGAGACCCCAATCAGTGTAGTTATCTCCGGGGAGGGAATGAGAGACCCCAGCCAGTGTAGTTATCTCCGGGGAGGGAATGAGAGACCCCAATCAGTGTAGTTATCTCCGGGGAGGGAATGAGAGACCCCAATCAGTGTAGTTATCTCCGGGGAGAGACTGGGAGACCCCAATCAGTGTAGTTATCTCCGGGGAGGGAATGAGAGACCCCAGCCAGTGTAGTTATCTCCGGGGAGGGAATGAGAGACCCCAGCCAGTGTACAGTTATCTCCGGGGAGGGAATGAGAGACCCCAATCAGTGTAGTTATCTCTGGGGAGAGAATGAGAGACCACAGTCAGTCTACAGCTATCTCCCGGGGAGAGAATGAGAGACCCCAATCAGTGTAGTTATCTCTGGGGAGAGAATGAGAGACCCCAGCCAGTGTAGTTATCTCCGGGGAGGGAATGAGAGACCCCAGCCAGTGTAGTTATCTCCCGGGGAGGGAATGAGAGACCCCAATCAGTGTAGTTATCTCCGGGGAGGGAATGAGAGACCCCAATCAGTGTAGTTATCTCCGGGGAGGGAATGAGAGACCCCAATCAGTGTAGTTATCTCCGGGGAGGGAATGAGAGACCCCAGCCAGTGTAGTTATCTCCGGGGAGGGAATGAGAGACCCCAATCAGTGTAGTTATCTCCGGGGAGGGAATGAGAGACCCCAGCCAGTGTACAGTTATCTCCGGGGAGGGAATGAGAGACCCCAGCCAGTGTACAGTTATCTCCGGGGAGGGAATGAGAGACCCCAATCAGTGTAGTTATCTCTGGGGAGAGAATGAGAGACCCCAGCCAGTGTAGTTATCTCCGGGGAGGGAATGAGAGACCCCAGTCAGTGTAGTTATCTCCGGGGAGGGAATGAGAGACCCCAGTCAGTGTTCAGTTATCTCCCGGGGAGGGAATGAGAGACCCCAATCAGTGTAGTTATCTCCGGGGAGGGAATGAGAGACCCCAGCCAGTGTACAGTTATCTCCGGGGGAGAGACTGGGAGACCCCAATCAGTGTAGTTATCTCCGGGGAGAGACTGGGAGACCCCAATCAGTGTACAGTTATCTCCCGGGGAGGGAATGAGAGACCCCAGCCAGTGTAGTTATCTCCGGGGAGAGAATGAGAGACCCCAGCCAGTGTATAGTTATCTCCGGGGAGAGAATGAGAGACCCCAGTCAGTGTAGTTATCTCTGGGGAAAGAATGAGAGACCCCAGCCAGTCTACAGTTATCTCTCGGGGAGAGACTGGGAGACCCCAATCAGTGTAGTTATCTCCGGGGAGAGAATGAGAGACCCCAGTCAGTGTAGTTATCTCTGGGGAGAGAATGAGAGACCCAGTCAGTCTACAGTTATCTCTCGGGGAGAGACTGGGAGACCCCAGTCAGTGTAGTTATCTCTGGGGAAAGAATGAGAGACCCCAGCCAGTCTACAGTTATCTCTCGGGGAGAGACTGGGAGACCCCAATCAGTGTAGTTATCTCTCGGGGAGGGAATGAGAGACCCCAGCCAGTGTAGTTATCTCCGGGGGAGTGACTGGGAGACCCCATTCAGTGTAGTTATCTCCGGGGGAGTGACTGGGAGACCCCAATCAGTGTAGTTATCTCCGGGGGAGTGACTGGGAGACCCCAATCAGTGTAGTTATCTCCGGGGAGGGAATGAGAGACCCCAGTCAGTGTACAGCTATCTCCCGGGGAGGGAATGAGAGACCCTAGCCAGTGTACAGCTATCTCCCGGGGAGGGAATGAGAGACCCCAGCCAGTGTACAGCTATCTCCCGGGGAGGGAATGAGAGACCCCAGTCAGTGTAGTTATCTCCGGGGAGGGAATGAGAGACCCCAGCCAGTGTAGTTACCTCCCGGGGAGAGACTGGGAGACCCCAGTCAGTGTAGTTACCTCCCGGGGAGAGAATGAGAGACCCCAATCAGTGTAGTTATCTCCCGGGGAGAGAATGAGAGACCCCAATCAGTGTAGTTATCTCCCGGGGAGAGAATGAGAGACCCCAGCCAGTGTACAGTTATCTCCGGGGAGGGAATGAGAGACCCCAGTCAGTGTAGTTATCTCTGGGGAGGGAATGAGAGACCCCAGTCAGTGTAGCTATCTCTGGGGAGAGAATGAGAGACCCCAATCAGTGTAGTTATCTCCCGGGGAGTGACTGGGAGACCCCAATCAGTGTAGTTATCTCCGGGGAGAGAATGAGAGACCCCAGCCAGTGTACAGCTATCTCCCGGGGAGAGAATGAGAGACCCCAGCCAGTCTACAGTTATCTCCGGGGAGAGAATGAGAGACCCCAGTCAGTGTAGTTATCTCTGGGGAGGGAATGAGAGACCCCAATCAGTGTAGGTATCTCCCGGGGAGTGACTGGGGGACCCCAATCAGTGTAGTTATCTCCGGGAAGAGAATGAGAGACCCCAGCCAGTGTACAGCTATCTCCCGGGGAGAGAATGAGAGACCCCAGTCAGTGTAGTTATCTCCAGGGAGGGAATGAGAGACCCCAGCCTTTCTACAGTTATCTCCGGGGAGGGAATGAGAGACCCCAGTCAGTGTAGCTATCTCCGGGGAGGGAATGAGAGACCCCAATCAGTGTAGTTATCTCCGGGGAGGGAATGAGAGACCCCAGCCAGTGTACAGTTGTGACCACAAGAGCGACGGAGTGAAGGACTTTAGAAGATATTCACTGTTCAGTTCACATTTACGTGAAACGCTTTCATTGTGAATTCATGATAAACATATTTACCAAACAAAATCTATTTACTTTTATTTATGTATCTTTCTGAGATTTTTCCATGTGGTTGAATGGACTCAGAGTTGTCCTTTGATGACCTGAGTAGCTGGTACAGTTAATGCAGATAGAAGTCTGACAGGAGTGTCCTCTGCCTCCCCACATTCCTGCTTTTGTACCCTACTTACATTCCCTTTTCCTCTTCATTTTTGTGACGAACCCGCTTTAGTTTGGAGTCGATTTCGCTGGTATCCTTATTTGACCAAGGCACCTGGAAATAACAGGAGATATCAGCTTGGGCAACGTTCCATTCGAAGAATGAGAGATGATCATATTAAAGGACGTGAAGGGACGTGATTTTGTGGATACTAAGAGAATGCTACCCCGTATATTCATATCTAGAACTGGGGGAAACAGTTTAAAAATAAAGGACGGGATTATCCGCGCCGGAATTACACTCGGAGCGGGGGCAGAGAATGGGGCATCAGACTCGCGATCGGGTCCGACGCCTTTCTGCGATTCTCCGTAGACCTAGGAATTGGCGACAGTCGTGCGTGCATGGTCGGCACGGCGCCCGTCGGGTGTCATTGAAAGAGACCCCAGCGGCGATTCTCAGTCGGCAGCTGGCCAAGTTCCCGCTGACGTGATTCACTCAGGATTGCACCGGCAGCAGCTCGGAGTGGCGGCTGCGGACCCAGTCCGCTCTCGCCCTGGTGGGGGGAGCGGGGGGTTCCATCACCGAGGGGACCTCCAGGACAGCCAGGCTCGCAATCGGGGGCCATCCATGGGCGGGCGCTCGCGATCTGGGGGGGGGGCGGCCTATATTGTTGGGGCAGGCTTGCTGTGTGGGTCCGCCATGTTGCGCGGGGTCGCCACCGTGCGAACACGCGGACCCACGGTCGGAGGTGTAGCTGGAGCTGCGTGGACTACTCCGAGGCCTTGCAAGCCCCCTTCAAAAGGGAGAATCACTCTGGACCTTCTCTAGGAAAGTCCAGAGTGATTCGCGCACGTTTTCCCGTGGGCATTGGGACATAGCCCCATTTTCAAAGAATTCCGCCCAAGAGGTCTCCTAGTTAAGAAAGAGATAAGGAGGATTTTAAGGTCATTAGTTTGTGGCTAGATCCTCTTTTGTTGAAGATGGTCATTTTGTGGCACTTGTGTGGCATGAATTGTAATTGCCGCTTGTCAGCCCAAGCCTGAATATTGACCAGGTCTTGCTCCATATGAACACGGACTGCTTCAGTGTCTGAGGCATCACAAATGGTGCTGAGTATTATGGAATCATTGGCAAACATCCCCATTTCTGACCTTATGTCGGAAGGGAGGTCATCGATGAAGCAGCTGAAGATGATTGGGCCGAGGATACTACCCTGAAGAACTCCTGCGGTGATGTCCTGGAGCTGAGATGACGGCCCTCCAACAACCACAACCATCTTCCTTTGCGCCAGCAATGACTCCAACCAGCGGGGAGTTTTCCCACGGATTCCCACTGAGTCGAGATTTTCTCGGGCTCCTTGATGCCATACTTGATCAAACACTGTTTTGATGTCAAGGGCAGTTGCTCTCGCCTCACCTCTGGAGTTCAGCTCTTCTGTTCGTGTTTGAACCAAGGCTGTAATGAGGTCAAGAGCTGAGTTAGGTGGAACCCAAACTGAGTCTGAGAGCAGCTTATTGCTGAGTAAGTGCTGGCTGATAGCACTGTTGATGACTCCTTCCATCACTTTATCGATGATCAAGAATAGGATGATAAGGTAATACTTGGCCAGGTTGGATTATTCCTGCTTTTTGTGGACCTGACATATCTGGGCAATTTTCCACATTGCCGGGTAGATGCCAATGTTATAGCTGTACTGGAACAGCTTAGCTAGGAGTGCGGCAAGTTCTAGAGCACAGGTCTTCAGTACTACTGCCGGAATATTGTCCGGATCCATAGCCTTTGCCGTATCCAGTGCCTGAGCTGTTATTTGATATCAAGAGGGGTGAATCAAATTGGCTGAAGACTGGCATCTGTGATACTGAGGATCTCCGGAGGAAGTTGAGATGGATCATCCACTTGCTGTTTCTGGCTGAAGATTGTTGCGTCTGCTTCAGCTTTGCCTTTTACACTGATGTGCCGGGTTCCTCCATCACTGAGGATGGGGATATTTGTGGAGCCTCCTCCTCCTCCAGTTGTTTAATTGTCCACCACCATTCACGACTACATGTGGCAGGACTGCAGAGCTTAGTTCTGTTGGTTGTGGGATAGCTTAGCTCTGTCTATTACTGCTGCTTAGGCTGTTTGGCATTCAAGCAATTCTGTGTTGTAGCTTCACCAGGTTGACACCTCAGCTGAATTCTCCACCAGTGGGATTCTCTGTTCCACTGGCAGCGCACCCCCTCCCATGGGTTTCCTGATGGCGTGGAGTGGCTACAATAGGAAATTCCATTAGCTGGTGGCAGGAACAGAGAATTCCGCTGCCAGTGGTGGAATGGCATCGAGGAACACGCGGCTGGGGAGGAGGAAAATTCATCCCCTAACTTTTCAGTATTGAAAATGAAAATCACTTTATTGTCACGAGTAGGCTTCAATGAAGTTACTGTGAAAAGCCCCTAGTCGCCACATTCCGGTGCTTGTCCGGGGAGGCTGGTACGGGAATCGAACCGTGCTGCTGGCCTGCCTTGGTCTACTTTCAAAGCCAGCGATTTAGCCCAGTGAGCTAAACCAGCCCCTAAATGAAAACTGCTTATTGTCACAAGTAGGCTTCAAATGAGATTACTGTGAAAAGCCCCTAGTCGCCACAGTCCAGCGCCTGTTTGGGGAGTCTGGTACAGGAATTGAACCCGCGCTGCTGGCCTGCCTTGGTCTGCTTTCAAAGCCAGCAATTTAGCCCAGTGTGCTAAACCAGCCCCTATTCCTGGTGGTACTCCTGGCATGCTCTCCCACACTCCTCATTGAATCCCTGGATAGGTGATGATGCTAGAGTGGGGGATATGCTGGGCCATGAGGTTACAGATTATGGCTGAGTACAATTCCGCTGCTGCTGATGGTCCACAGCGTCTCCTGGCTGCCCTGCCTTGCGTTGCTAGTTGTTTTGGAACATAATGGGCGGGATTCTCCGACCCCCCCGCCGTCCTCCGAATTCTCCGGCCCTCCAAAAGTCGGCGAGGCGTGTATCGCGCCGCCTGCCCCGGAGAATGGCGGGGACCGGCGCGACTCAATGGGCCCCGGGGCTGCCCGAATTCACCGGCCCACGATGGGCCGAAGTCCTGCTGGTATTTTACCGGTCCCGCCGGCGTGGATCAGACTTGGTCCCTTACCGGCGGGACCTGGCGGCGTGGGCGGGCTTCAGGGTCCGGGGGGGGGGGGGGGGGGGGGCGCGGGGTAATCTGGCCCCGGGGGGTGTCCCCACGGTGACCTGGCCCGCAATCGGAGCCCACGATCCGCGGGCGGGCCTGTGCCATGGGGGCACTCGTTTCCTACGCGTCGGCCGTGTCAGCCTCTGCAATGGCCGACGCGTAGGTGACCCCCGCCCTGCGCATGCGCGGGGATGACGTCAGCAGCTGCCGACGCACCCGCGCATGCACGGTCTCTCACCGGCCGGCGGAGTCCCTTCGGCCCCAGTGGGGCGCAAACAACTCCGGCGCCGGCCGAGCCCCTGAAGGTGCAGAGGATTCCGCACCTTTGGGATGGGCCGACGCCGGAGTGGTTAACGCCACTCCGTCCCGTCGGGACCCTCCGCCCCACACAATAAATCTAAACACACGGCTGCAAACAGTAAAACTCCTGGGGGAGAAGACTCAGCTTCTTCAAGTCTCTGCCTGGAGGGAGGTCCGATCCATATGAAAATGATTTCCAGCATGGGAAGAGCAAGGAGGCAGGTCCCAAATCCACCCCAGCCAGAATGTGGATCAAACCCCCGGCTATTGACACGAATCTGGGGCGGCATTCTCCCCTACCCGAAGTGACGGAGGGTCCCGGAGTAGGGGAGTGGCGCCAACCACTCAGGGGTCGCGCCTCCCCAAAGGTGGGGAATTCTCCCCACCTTTGGGGGTCAGCCCCGCGCCGGAGCGGTTGCCACCAGAAGACCGGCACAAACATCCGGCGCCCCCGGCAGCGAGTCTGGCCGAAAAGCTTTCGCCGGTCCGCGCATGCGCCGGCAGTGACGTCAGCGGTAGCTGGCCGCTGACGTCACTGCCGGCGCATGCGCGATGTGGGGCTCTCTTCCGCTTCCGCCATGGCGGAGGCCGTGGCGGACGCGGAAGAAAATAGTGCATCCAGGGCACTGGCCCGGAGTCTGAGCGGGGGGCCCCTATCGCGGGCCAGGCCACCGTGGGGGCACCCCCCGGGGTCCGATCGCCCCCCGCCCCCCCCAGGACCCCGGGGGCCTGCTCGCGCCGCTGAGCCCGCCGTTCCAGAGGTGGTTTAAACCTCGGCGGTGGGAGAGGCCTCCCAGCGGCGGGACTTCGGCCTATCCGGGCCGGAGAATCACTGCAGGGGCCTCTCCGATCGGAGTGGAAATTCCGCCGCCGCCACTTCCCGGGTGGCGGAAAATCTCTGCCACGGCAGGGGCGGGATTTTAGGCGTCCCCAGGCGATTCTCCGACCCTGCTGGGGTCGGAGAATTTTGCCCCTGATTCCTAAAGGCCATCCAATGAACTGAGCCAACTGACCCCCAGAGAGTCCAACTTGCTGTGACAGCATAAACTCTGAAACACTTTTGTAAAACAGAAAAAATAAACCAAAGGTAAAACTAATCAACAAATTAAATTGATTGGCCCTTAAAGAGGCACCTGAACAGAACCCCTACAGTGGAGCAGGAGGCCATTCAGCCCATTGGGTCTGTACCAACCCTTCGAATGAGCAGTCTACCCATGTCGACCCCACCCTATCCCTGTAACGCCCTGGCCGAAACTGCACATGCCTGGATTCTAAGGAACAAATTAGCACAGCTGGTCCACCTAACCTGGACATCTTTATACTGTGGGAGGAAACCGGATCACCCGGAGGAAAGCCACGCAGACACAGGGAGAATGTGCAAACTCCACACAGACAGTCACCCAAGGCTGGAATTGAATCCGGGTCCTTGGCACTGTGAGATAGCAGTGCTAACCACTGTGCCGCCGTGCTGTCCCTAAACAAAACTCCACAGGAACCTCAGTTGAGGAGTCATTGAGTATATTGAAGGTAGAGGCTAATAGATTTTTGAACCCCATGCGTATCAATGAAAAAGTGGAGAGAGAGGGAGGGAACAGTTGACGGAAAAAATTAACCACGATTTCAGTGAATGGCAGAACGTTCTTGAGTTCCACTCCCTGCTCCTATTTCTTCTCTTCTGATCAAGGGAAGGAGGTGATACGACCATTAATTCACGCGAGACAGAGAGTTGAAGTGAACAGTGGCTTTAATTGACCAGAACAGTGCCTGCCTGCAATTACTCTGCAAGTGAGAGCCGCCTACAGGGCAGCTGCTCTTTATACCTCCCCTCAAGGGAGCAGAGGCCACAAGGGCACCAACATCATACATTCCGTGTAGTACAGTACAATGGTCCATAGGTGGAGCCCACATGGACAACAGCGTGATACAATGTAATACAGTGGTGAATGGTTACTACAATACGTTCACCACGGGAGGATGGCGAGGATGGAGCCTAGTCAACAGGAGCCAAAGTGGGAGTGCAGCTCGAGCTGACATTGTAGAAATTCTGCCTCAGTATGAGACACAAATACTGCTGAGGGGTGAGAACTGATGATATCTAATATACACAATTAAGTATTTAATAGTAATCCATGCTGCCAAACTTAATCACTACAATTTATTTGACTAATTTGTACTTGTCAATCTGTTGTGGTGTGGCTCACAGACAAAAGGATAAAAGGTGTTTATGCTGCGCTTTGTTCTGAACAGCTTCACATTTGTTCCACTGACTTAATGCAAGAATCATCAGTTCCACATGTCTACAAGTAACTTTACACTTGCATCATTAATTACTTTTAATGAAGCCCTGAAGAAGCCAATTCCATTTTGCACTTTGTATCACACTGTGCCATTTCTTCCCCCTCTGTCATCTCGTTAGTCGTGCATTTCTTCTCTGTCCGTCTCCTGTTCAGCTTTTAATATCTCCCGTCTCTTTCGCCTCTCTGAAACGCGTTCATTTGTTTGTTGCCCTCTTTGTATCAAAGGCGTCACTGAAGTGCTTAACCTCGCTCATTTTATTTCGGCAACTTTTTAAAATCATATCACTCAACTTCATTTTTGTTTGGTTTTTTGGAAATGTTGAGTGTGTAGCAACAGCTGCGAACTGCGAAGGATGAAGGGAGAAATGGTGAGAGAGAAACAGAAACTTTCCAAAGATCATCGCACTGTCGACAGGAAAATGCCAACACAACAAACATAAATGCAAGGCTGCAAACAGTAAAACTCCTGGGGCAAGATTGTTCTCCGTCAGCTCCCAGCCCAAAGGCAGGTCCGACCCCAGTCACCACAATGGTTCGGGGAATGAGGCAGATCCCAACGGGGATTGACCCCAATCTGAACCATATCTTCCATCCAACCAACTGAACCAACCGGCTCTCTAGGTGCCTAACTTTTATTTTTCTTCAAAAATGTAGAGTATGCAATTCATTTTTTCCAATTAACGGGCAATTTAGCGTGGCCAATCCACCTCGCCTGCACATCTTTAGGTTGTGGGGGTGAAACCCACGCAAACACAGGGAGAACGTGCAAACTCCACACGGACAGTGACCCAGAGCCAGGATCAAACCTGAGATCTCGGCGCCGTGAGGCAGCAGGGCTAACCCTCTGTGCCACCGTGCTGCCCTCTGGGAGCCTAACTTGATTGGCAGCATAAACTCTTATACACCTTTGCATAATAAACCAAATTTACCAAAGGCAAAACTAATTAGAACATTAAATGAAAGTGATTGCCCCTTAGTCAGTAAAGTAAAGCTGCCATAGTCCCAGATGACCACAGGCTGTTTTCCCCTTTGAGGGGGAGTGCTGGCTGGTGGTGATTTAACCTGAGGATCACCACACCTCAGGCAAGATTGAGAAGGCTCATGAATAGCCTTGGTTGATACTGGAATTGAACCCATGCAGCTGGTCTCGCTCTGCATCATGAACCAGATGTCCAACCAACTGAGCTAAACCATCTCCTTTACAGGGGCATTGGACCAGAAACAAAACTCCAAAAGAACCTTATGAAAGTAAATCAAAATGATATTGTGGGGACTGATGAAGCACTCCAGCCCTACAGTGCCCGCCATCCACAGAAGGCCTCAAGTGTACCAGCGGACCAAGTGTGCTCTCTCTCCAGGGCACAAGGGTGTGAACATAGCTGCAGAAGCGGGGCAGACAGGCTGACTGAGCCTGTTGGTGTCCATTTTGGCCAGATCCAGACATAGGCATAAAAGGAGGTAGTCCACCCCCCCCCCCCCCCCCCCCCCCCCCCCCCCCCAAACTCCACTCTGCACCACCTCCAGGCAGCAGGACCAAATGCCACGGCATGTCCAGATGGTTGGTGAGGATGAGGAAATGAAGGATATGCGGTCGCTGCCCGTACAGGAAACCCCACCGTGCTGAAGGAATATTTAACCTGCTTCTGGAAAGGTGATCAGGAATAGCTCAAAAAGGACCATAGGCATCATTCGCGATCAGAGGGAACACCTGGTCGAGGGCCTTGAGGGTCACTATCCCACATCAATTGTGGGACTGGGAAGAGGTTAAGCTGCCATGATGGGAATAGGACCATTCTGCAGGCAACACACAGTCCAGTTAGCCAACTCAGCTGAACTGCTCCCCCCATTACATATCCCAGAGCTCCTGCAGTGGAGGACATTAGTTAACCGGTTTTTATGACAATTGATGATAGTTTCAATTTCAGATTTCTCATTGAATTTAAATTCTACCAGCTGCCATGCTGGGATTTGACCCCATGTCCCCTGAGCATTAGTTTGAGGATTACCAGGCCAGTGACATTACCGCTATGCCACCATCTCCCCTTTAGTGAAAAGCCATCAACATCTACCAGGAGGGAACATGTAGCCACGTGTTCTCTGTGGCGAACCCATTAGTTGGGACAAACACTGATCTGGGCAGGCTCCTTGTTTATTGTCTGGTACTGTGTCAGCTCTAATGGTCAAGAAACAGTTTGATACAATGGAAGGCATCCAAAGAAAACCCCCAGACAGCACCGCTCCCCACCCTCCCCCCATCCTCCTCTCTATTGTTTTATTTCCTATCATCTGAACTCTATTAACTTAAGACTTTCTAAATATTTAGGTGAAAAGTGAAATCTGATTTTCGTAACTAGGACATGGGGCCCCCACAGTATTTATTTAAGGATTGTTACGTTGTCAGAGATGTGACAAGATTAGATTTTGCTTTAGATTTGTGGGGTCAAACAACAGGATATTTGGCAGTGGACTGACTTGTCTCTGTTGGTTTGTCCAGAAATCAGGGAACAGACAGACTTAATGCTACAAACAAACTTTAAGGCAGAGATCACGTGGAAGATTCTGTGACCATTCTCTTCATGCAGGAACAACATGCCTTCTTTACAGAATCACCGGATAATACATTGCAGAAGAGGACCTTCGGCTCCTCGAGTCTTCACCAATGCATCCGGGTACTTTTTAAAGGATGTGAGGCAGCCCGGCTCCACCACCCTCCCAGGCTTGTGCATTCCAGACTGTCACCACCCTCTGGGTAAAAATGTTTTTCCTCAAATCCCCCTTAAACCTCACCTTGAACTTGTGCCCACTCGTAACTGCCCCTTCAACTTAGGGGAACAGCTGCTCCCTATCCACCCTGACCATGCTACTCATAATCTTGTACACCTCGATCAGGTCGCCCCCTCAGTCTTCTCTTCTCCAATGAAAACTACCCAAGCCTATACCAACTCGCTTCATAATTTAAATGTTCCATTCCAGGCAACATCCTGGTGAATCGCCTCTGCACCCCCTCCAGTGCAATCACATCCTTCCTATAATGTGAGGATCAGAATTGCACACAGTACTCCAGCTGTGGCCCCACCAAAGTTCAACACAACTACAACATGACCTTCATGCTTTTGTAACCTATGCCTCAATTCCTTCTGGCTGCATCACAGCGGGGTATGGCAACTGCTCGGCCTAAGACAGTAATGTTATGGGCCAGGGTTTAGAGAACTCCAAAGTATATCATGGAGATCACCTGACCAACGACTTTTACTAGATTGTGGTATGGGGAACACACAGCCCACTCAACAGATGTGGTGCAGCAGAAATTTAAAAGTATTTTTTAAAGCAAAACAATGTTTATTCTATGAACTCAGTTAACCTTTTTAAAACATACAGTGAACATCTTAGCCACCATCAATTCAAATACAATCCCCAAAGAATACAACACTCTAAGTAATCCTTAAACTTTCCTTTAAACATCTATAAGACAAAATAACCCTTTTTACAGAAGCACATCAGGTTTAAATTCTCTACTGAGAGCAGTTATCACTCTGAATTCACCAAATGATCTAGAGATAATCTTTAGATGGCAGAGAGATCAAAATTACACCTTCTTAACTGGCTGCAGCTCCAACACTAAAACAAAATCAAAAACACAGACACACCCAAGACTATCCTCAAAGCGAAACTAAAAAGCAGAGCCAGAGCTCAGCTCCACCCACACTCTGACATCACTGCAGGCACTTGAGCAGCCAAACAGTTATTAAAGTCACATTCCCATGACACCACCCCCCAAGACAAAAAAACAAACCATCAACTTCGAGATGGTTTCATTTTTCACCTTTTCACTTTCCTTCAAGAAATGTGGACAATGCATATAGGTTTTTTTTTCAATGAAACAAAACACCCAAACATTTAACAATAACATAGTCCATTTTTTGTTCTTCTTCCTCCAACTGGAATCCTTCTCGATTGACAGTCTCTTTGTACAAGAAAGTCTTTGCACAATCCATCCATTTCTCTACGCCACAGCATTTCTCTTTAAAGTCAGATACATTAGTTCAATCTGATCACAGAGTCCCTTGTAATTCTCCAACACAGGAGCATTGGTTATCACAGCTTTCAGGCAGTCAAATGCCTGTTGAAACTCAGCTGTCCACTGAAATTTTCAACGTTTCTTCAGCAAGTCCATAGTGGAGCAACCACGCTACAAAAGCTTTGCACAAATGTTCGATCAAATCCACTCATGCCAAGAAATCGCATTATTTCCCTTCGTGCCGAGGGTATTGGAAACTCCCCAATAACTTTTGTTTTCACATCCCGTGTGACCATTCGACCCTGTCTGATTGTATGGCCAAGGAAAGTGACTTGGGCTTTTCCAAATTCACTTTTGGCTTGGTTTATCACCAAACCTGCCTCCTGAAGTCGATCGAATAACTCCATAAAATGCTTCAAATGTTCTGTCCATGTCTGGCTAAAAATTACCAGATTGTCGATGTACACCGCACAATTGGGTAATCCTGAAACAACTTTGTTAGTTAACCTTTGAAATGTGGCTGGGGCAATTTTCATGCCAAATGGCATAACTTTGAATTGGTATATACCATCTGGAGTCACAAAAGCTGAAATCTCCTTCTTCCTTTCGGATAAACGTACCTGCCAGTAACCTTTAATTAAGTCCAGCTTGGAAATGAAAACTGATTGTCCCACCTTCTCAATGCAATCCTTCAAATGTGGAATAGAGTCTGTTCTTATAACTGCATTAACCTTTCTATAGTTCACACACAACTATTGGGTACTGTCCGATTTTGGTACCATCACTATGGGTGAGCTCCATTGGCTGCAACCCACTTTAATTATGCCTGTATTAAGCGTACTCTCAATTTCTTTGTTAACCTCTGCCAATTTTAAAGAGTTAAGTCTATATGGATGTTGTTTAATTGGAACAGCATTTCCCACATCTCCATCATGTATCGCCATTTTATTGCTTCCCAACTTATCTCCACAAACTTCCCATGTGATATCAAACCTCTTTCAGATCAGTTCGTTTTTCCTCTGGAAGGCAACTCAACTATTTATCCCAATTTTTAAGAACATCCTCGTTTTCCTACTTAATTTGAGGTATGTCAAACTCACAGTCATCTGAATTTGGTTCATCACTTTGAGTTAGAATCATTAAAACCTCCTCCATTTGCTAGAATCATTAAAACCTCCTCCACTTGCTCACCTTCCCTTTCAAAGTACCTTTTAAGCATATTCACATGACACACGCAGTGAGTTTTCCTTCTATCCAGCGTCCTTACCACATAATTCACCTCACTTAATTTTCTGTCAACCTGATAAGCTCCACAAAACCTTGCTTTTAAAGGTTCACCTGCCACTGGTAACAATACTAAAACTTTATCTACATTGGCAAAACTACGAACTTTGGATTTCTTGTCCGCTACCCGTTTCATCACATGTTGTGCATCTTTTAAATGCTGTCCAGCCAATTCACCTGCTCTATTTAATCGTTCCCTAAAATTTGACACGTAATCCAATAATGTAAATTTCTCACTCACCAATTTTTCCTTCATCAATTTAAGTGGTCCTCTCACCTCTTGACCAAAAATTAGTTCAAAAGGACTGAATTTGGTTGTCTCATTAGGTGCATCCCTAATTGCAAATAGTACAAATGGAATTCCTTTATCCCAATCCTCTGGATAATCTTGACAATAAGCCCTCAACATTGTCTTTAATGTTTGCTGCCACCTTTCTAATGCTCCATGCGATTCTGGATGGTACGCAGTTGATTTACATAGTTTTATTCCTGAGCTATCCATAACATATTTGAATAAATTTGAGGTAAAATTTGATCCTTGATCCGATTGTATTTCTGTGGGTAGTCCATATCTAGCAAAGAATTCAAGTAACTCCTCCACAATCTTTTTAGCTGTAATATTGCGTACTGGAATGGCCTCTGGAAACCTAGGAGACACATCCATTATAGGTAAAAGATATTGATTCCCACTTTTCGTTTCAGGAAGCGGTCCTACGCAATCAATAAATATCCTTGTAAAAGGTTCCTCAAATGCTGGAATGGGTATTAAGAGTGCTGGTTTTATCACTGCTTGAGGTTTTCATATCACTTGACACGTGTGACATGATCAACAAAATTTAACTCCATCTGTATGTAGTCCAGGCCAATAAAAATGTTTTTGTATTTTAGCTTGAGTTTTCCTTACTCTCAAATGACCTCCCACTGGTACCTCATGTGCAACTCGCAACACCTCCATTATTTACCCTACCGGCAATACTACTTGATGAACTTCTGCCCACTTTTCATCCGCCTGCATATGTAAAGGTCTCCATTTTCTCATCAAGACATCACTTTTACAGTAATAACACTCTGGTATACACTCAGATTCCTCTTCCGTGTATGCTTTCTGATACATCGGTTTATTTCTACATCTTTCTGTTGTAACTCCACCAATTTTCCTGAACTAAAAATATCCGCCTCATCCTCCACCTGTTCATTTCTAAACATATGATCAAAAATCATTTGATAATGGCACTTCACCTTTATCTTCACTCTCTGATTTCACCTCTTGTATTAACCTGTGACTTTGCGACCTTGTTACTACACAATCCAGAAAAATCCCAGCATATTCGTCCTTCAACACTTCAGTTGTCTGATTTTCCACTGGCTTATCAACCATAGTCGGCATCACTCCCACCTGCGATCCAGCTATATCATTACCCAAGATAAACTGTATTCCTGGACAAGATCATTTCTCCTACTACCACTTCACCACTCTTCACTGGACTTTCCAACCTTACCTTATATAATTGAACACTACTCCTCTCACCCTGAATTCCATATATTACCACCTTTTCTGGCAATATTCCTCCCAAATTACATAACTCCTCATCTCTTACCATCAAAGATTGATAAGCTCTCGTATCTCTTAAAATTGTGACTGCTTTATCTGCTCCTCCTGATACACAAGAGTAAAATGTACCCACACAAGTAAATTCTTTAAAGAGATCTGGCACCTTATTATCAATCACCTCTTGATCAGGCTGTACGATCTTTTGCACCTCCTTTGCTTTACTTGGACTTTCCTTCACCACTTTAACAAACCCCACTGTCTTATCCTGTTTTACCATATCAGCCTTTCCAGTGCTTTTCTTCCACCAGCAACACTGTGACTTTACATGGCCTAGTTTATTACAGTGAAAACATTTTAAACTTTTCATGTCCCTTCCACCCTCCTGGATTTCCTTTTTAATCTGAGGTACACCCTCCTTATTATCTCCCATCAGATCACCTTTATCTTTACCACGAGTATTTCTCATGTCCCCAGTTTCTATCCCTCACAGGCTGAAACTGATGTTGGAAACCAAACTTTGATTTATGAACTAATTCATAATCATCTGCCATTTCTGCTGCTAATCTCACAGTTTTAACTCTCTGCTCTTCCACATGAGTCCTCACATGATCGGGAATCGAATTTTTAAACTCTTCCAAAAGTATAATTTATCTGAAAGCTTCATACGTTTGGTCTATTTTCAAAGCCCTTACCCACCTATCAAAATTACTCTGTTTGATCCTTTCAAACTCCATGTATGTTTGACCAGGTTCTTTCCTTAAATTTCTAGGGAAATTTATGCACCAAAGATGGATTTTTCACTTCCTCATACGTCTCAGATACCTCCTCTGATAGTAATACAAACACTTCACTAGCTCTACCTATCAACTTTTTATTGAATCAGTCATACCCACATCTGTGGCCATTTAATTTGTTTAGCTACCTTCTCAAATGAAATAAAAAAAGCTTCTACCTCCTTCTCATCAAACCTTGGCAATGCATGGACATACTTAAATAGATCCCAACCAAGCCTTCGACTATGTAGCTCTTTCGCTTCACCCTCATCATTATCCTCCAACTCTAAGATTCTCTTTCCATCCGCAAATCTTAACTGACTGTCATGTTTCATGGCCATTTTCCGAAGTTCAAACTCTGTCTCTCTTTCCCTGTCCTCTCTCTCTCTCTCTTTCTTTTTTCTCTCTCTCACTTTATCTCTCTCTTTCTTTTTCCCTGATCTGTATTTCCCTTTCTCTTTCTTTTTGTTCTGCTTGGGCCATTCTTTCTTTTCTCCTTTCTTCTCTCTCCTTTTCTTTTTCCTCTCTATCTCATTCTCTCTTTCTTTTTCCTCTCTATCTGTTTCTCGTTTTTTCTTTTTCACTGATCTGTATCTCCCTTTCTCTCTCTTTTTGTTCTGCCAGGGCTATTCTTTCTTTTTCTCTCATTTTGTATTCAAGCTGCTACAATTTTTTTCATGTTCAAGTTGCTTGATTTGTAACTGACGTTTTGCCATTTCTAATGCGTCAGACTGTATCTCAGGCAATTTTAATTGCTTAGCTACCGCCGTAAGTACCTCATCTTTTTGTATCTTGGCAGGTAATGTTAAATGCAATATAGTTGCCAAATCTAACAATCTGTTTTTAGTCTCTGTCCGAAGGTACTGCGTGTGACCGTCTCCACCCACAAAAACTTCAGAGCCTCTGAAAGAGCCATTGTCCACAACACACTCCCTACTTAAACTAGAATGCCACACCTGAAAAGCTTGCACAATATGCTCACTCCTCACCATCTTTAGGTTTGCAAAGCCAACCCAATAGCTAGACTTTTATCCCGGACGAGCCCCCAATTTGTTATGGGCCAGGGTTTAGAGAACTCCAAAGGTATCATGGCAATCACCTGACCCATGACTTTTACTAGATTGTGGTATGGGGAGCACACAACCCACTCTACAGGTGTGGTACAGTAGAAATCTGAAAGTACTTTTTTAAAGCAAAACAATGTTTATTCTATAAACTCAGTAAACCTTTTTAAAACATACAGTGAA
Organism: Scyliorhinus canicula; assembly: GCF_902713615.1. Taxonomy (NCBI): domain Eukaryota; kingdom Metazoa; phylum Chordata; class Chondrichthyes; order Carcharhiniformes; family Scyliorhinidae; genus Scyliorhinus; species Scyliorhinus canicula. Next base: position 99,054,193 of record NC_052161.1, on the reverse strand, counting down.
CATCTTAGCAACTATCAATTCAAATACACCCCCCAAAGAATACAACACTCTGAGTAATCCTTAAACTTTCTTTTTAACATCCATAAGACAAAAAAAAACTTTTTACAGAAGCACATCAGGTTTAAATTCGCTACTGAAAGCAGTTATCACTCTGAATTCACCAAATGATCTAGAGATAGTCTTTAGATGGCAGAGAGATCAAAATTACACCTTCTTTGACTGACTGCAGCTCTAACACTAAAACAAAGCCAAAAATCACAGACACACCCAAGCTTTTCCTCAAAGTGAAACTAAAAAGCAGAGCCAGAGCTCAGCTCCATACACACTCTGACATCACTGCAGCCACTTGAGAAGACAAACATTTCTTAAAGTGACATTCCCAAGACAGTAAGGAACTACAGAGAGTCGTGAACATAGCCAAGTCCATCACGCGAACTTGCCTCCCATCTATTAACTCTGTCTACATCTCCTCTTCCACCCGGATTATTCGCTCTTCCAGCTCCTTCCATCGGGCAGGAGATACAAAAGTCTGAGAACACACACTAACAGGTTCAAAAACTGCTTCTTCGCTGCTGTTATCAGACTCTGAATTACCCTCTTATGGACTGATCTGATCTATTCACACATCTCTAATAAGTAGTACTACCCGCTGTATGCCTCATCCGATGCCTCCGTCTATGTATTTATAGTAAGAAGTCTTACAACACCAGGTTAAAGTCCAACAGGTTTGTTTCAAACACTAGCTTTCGAGCACTGCTCCTTCCTCAGGTGAATGAAGAGGTATGTTCGAGAAATATTTATATGGACAAAGTCAAAGATGCCAGACAATGCTTAGAATGCAAGCATTTGCAGGTAATAAAGTCTTTACAGATCCAGAGATAGGGCTATTTCTATCTCTGGATCTGTAAAGACTTAATTAACTGCAAATGCTCGCATTCTAAGCATTGTCTGGCATCTTTAAATTTGTCTATATATATGTTTCTGGAACATACCTCTTCATTCACCTGAGGAAGGAGCAGTGCTCCGAAAGCTAGTGTTTGAAACAAATCTGCTGGACTTTCACCTGGTGTTGTAAGACTTCTTACTGTGCTCACCCCAGTCCAACGCCGGCATCTCCACATCATATGTATTTATACTGTGTATTTATGTATGTCCTGTGTTTTGTCATGTATGGAACGATCTATCTGGAATGTACGCAGAACAATACTATTCACAGTACTTCGGTACACGTGACAATAAATCAAATCCAATCCAATCCTTCCATCCTGACCATCCACTTTGTGGCTATGTACTTAGCAGTTGTGACTCAGTGGGTATAGCGCTCTCTGCTGGGTCAGAAGGTTGTGGCTTCCAGTCCCACTCCTGAGACTTCAGCGAGAGGCTGACACTTGTGGAAGAAGGTACATAAATGCAAATCTTACCTTCTGTACATTGTCCAAGTCTCCACTCTTCATGGGCAAGCCAGGAAAATGGGCATCAGGAGGCTATAGGACAGCCACTCAGCCAAAACCAAGTCTCTCCCTCATCTTCCATGTAAACCCTTCTTAAGTGGAGGGAGCTCACTGGTTTTAATGATCTAGAAATCCAACAGCATGGGAAAGCATCAGACTTTAGAATATTATGAAGGCAGGTTACAGGAGAAGGGAAGGTATAGAGTTGACAGTGTGAGAGTAATTCTCTGCGAATGAGCCAACTGTAACCTGGGAATGCTAATTGATAGTCAATTACTCTCCGCTGCAACGGGAGGTCACAGAAGTCAAAGATTTAGTTACTCAGGTCACTGAAAGAGGCAACACAGGTGGAGAAGGTGGTCAAGAAGGCATACGGCATGCTTGCCTTTATTGGCTGGGGCATTGTGTATAAAAATTGGCAAGTCATGATGCAGCTGTATAGAACCTTAGTTAGGCCACACTTGGAGTATAGTGTTCAATTCTGGTCGCCACACTACCAGAAGGATGTGGAGGCTTTAGAGAGTTTGCAGAAGAGATTTACCAGGATGTTGCCTGGTATGGAGGGCATTGGCTATGAGGAGCGGTTGAATAAACTCGGTTTGTTCTCACTGGAACGACGGAGGTTGAGGGGCGAGCTGTTAGAGGTCTACAAAATTATGAGGGGCAAAGACAGAGTGGGTAGTCAGAGACTTTTTCTCAGGGTAGAGGGGTCAATTACTAGGGGGCATAGGTTTAAGGTGCGAGGGGCAAGGTTTAGAGGAGATGTGCGAGGCAAGTTTTTTTACACAGAGGGTTGTGGGTGCCTGGAACTCGCTGCCGGAGGAGGTGGTGGATGCAGGGACGATAGTGACGTTTAAGGGGCATCTTGACACACATGAATAGGATGGGAATAGAAGGATACGGACCCCGGAAGTGTCGAAGATTTTAGTTAAGACAGGCAGCATGGTCGGCACGGGCTTGGAGGGCCGAAGGGCCTGTTCTTGTGCTGTACTTTTCTTTGTTTTGTTGTTTGTTGCGCAGGCTGCTGTTCTGGATTGGCAATGTTTGCAAAAGCCAGGAAGTAGTGACAACCTTCGAATGACACCCTGATGTCACAGGTACACTCCTGGGTATATGCTTTCCTTTTAGGCAGCTTAAGTAGAAGTATGGCCATCCATCACTGATGAGCTTTCCCGACTTATCCGACAATCAGGAGTTAGTGCCAAGAGAAATCAACCTTTTGTAACCGTTAGGTCTACAAAATTATAAGGGGCATGGATGGATGGGCAGGCACTCTTCCCCAGTGTGGAGGGGTTAGTCACCAGGGGGCATAGGTTTAAAGTCCGTGTAGCAAGGTTTAGAGGAGATATGCGAGGCAGGCCTTTTTGCACAGAGGGTGGTGGGTACCTGGAACACATTGCCAGGGGAGGTTGTGGAAGCAGATACATTAACGACATTCAAAAGGCATCTCGACAGATACATGGATAGGATGGGTATAGAGAGATACGGCACTAGGAAGTGCTGAGGGTTTGGGCCAAGGGTGGTATCATGACCGGTACAGGCTTGGAGGGCTGAAGTGCCTGTTCCTGTGCTATATTGTTTCTTGTAGCTATGTACCTACCAATTGTGACTCAGTGGGTATAGCACTCTCTGACACAAAGCTGTGAGTCTAAAGCATGAGGAGGTTTTGTTTGCATTAAACTGGGTAATGCATTCGCAATATATATAACGGATGAAGGGCAGATGCTGGGAAAGTGCTGGGGCAGTTGAAATGCTTGCTGCAGAATGAATTTTTAAATATTATGATTGGGCTGAAAGCTATGTGTATACTCATTGGATAGCCTGGAATTCTGTCTTTGAATCAACTTCATGTCTTTGGGTTGGCCTGCTGTTTATGCAGAGTGGGTTAAACAGGGTCACAGTACAAAAAGGTCTGCTGTACTTTTTTGACCTTGAAGAGATTCATTCAAAGAGTGTTTTCGCTTCGATAAACTGTTTGAAGCAACCATCGTTAGTACACTGGTGAGAGAGGGTGCAAAGTTATTGACAAAGACCTCTTATTGTTCATCATTTCATACATCATACGTTAGCTCCCAGGCACTGGCTGTTAGGTTTGTATCTTCTCATTCTTCTTTTGGAGAATAGTGTGAGGATTTGCCGGCTGACTAACAGTTTGACAGGGCGTAACGTGAACATTGCTTCCATGGCTGTAACCATCTAGTCCTAGGGGGCCAGTTTAGCTCAGTTGGCTGGACAGCAGGTTCAATTCCTGAGGTTAACCATCTCAACCTTGTCCCCTTCACCTGAGGTGCGGTGATCCTCAGGTTAAATCACCACCAGTCATCTGTGCCCCTCAAAAGGAAAAGCAGCCTATGATCATTTGGGACGATGCTGACTTTACTTACTTTATTTTAGGGTTAGTCCTACACAGTGGGAGGGCCACCCACACCCACTGGGCATGATTTTCTCACTGGATGTCACCAGTGCTCAGAAAGCCTCAGTTACAAGGCCCATATTGGTGGAAGATATTAGCCCAATAATCCTACACTGCAGTGTTGCAGACAGGTCCCAACCTGGTGCTATTTGGGCTAACATTTTCCACAATCTAAGACTCTTTCAATATATTAAAGGTAAGAGAGAGGTAAAAATAGACATTGGACCACTGGAAAATATGGCTGGAGAAGTAATAATAGGAAACAAAGAAATGGCAGACAAACTGAATAATTACTTTGCATCAGTCTTCACGGTGGAAGACACCAGTGGGATGCCAGAGCTCCAGTATAACCGGGGGGCAGAGTTGAGTGCAGTGACCATTACTAAGGAGAAGGTTCTGGGGAAACTGAAAGGTCTGAAGGTGGCTATGTCACCTGGACTGGGTGGATTACACCCCAGGGTCTGAAAAGAGATAGCTGAGGAAATTGTGGAGGCGTTGGTGGTGATCTTTCAGGAATCACTGGAGGCAGGAATGGTCCCAGAGGACTGGAAAGTGGCTAATGTAACACCACTGTTTAGGAAGGGGGGGAGGCAGAAGATGCAAAATTATAGGCCGGTTAGCCTGACTTTGGTCATTGGTATGATTTTAGAGTCTGTTATTAAAGATGAGATTGTGAAGTACTTGGAAGTGCATGGTAAAATAGGACTGAGTCAACACGGCTTTATCAAAGGGAGGTTATATCTGACAAATCTGTTAGAGTTCTTTGAGAAGTTAACAAGGAAGTTACACAAAGGAGAACCAGTGGATTTATTTAGATTTCCAAAAGGCCTTTGACGAGATGCCGCATAGTAGACCCTATGGGGAATTTAGGCATAGACTATTTTCTAAATGGGGAAATGCTTGGGAAATCAGAAACACAAGGGGACTTGGGTGTCCTTGTTCACGATTCTCTTGTCATCGTGTAGATTCAGTCAGCAGTTAAGAAGTCAAATGCAGTGTTAGCATTCATGTCAAGAGGGATAGAATACAAGGCCAGAGATGTACTTCTGAAGTTGTATAAGGCTCTGGTCAGACCCCATTTGGAGTATTGTGAGCAGTTTTGGGTCCCATATCTAAGGAAGGATGTGCTGGCCTTGGAAGGGTCCAGAGGAGGTTCACAAGAATGATCCCTGGAATGAAGAGTTTGTCTTATGAGGAACGAGCGAGGACTCTGGGTCTGTACTAGTTGGAGTTTAGAAGGATGAGGGGGGATCTTGTTCAAACGTACAGGATACTGCGAGGCCTGGATAGAGTGGACGTGGAGAGGGTATTTCCACTTGTAGGAAAAACTACAACCAGAGGACACCATCTCAGACTAAAGGGACTATCATTTAAAACAGGAGGAATTTCTTCAGCCAGAGGGTGTTGAATCTGTGGAACTCTTTGCCGCAGAAGGCTGTGGAGGCCATTCACTGAGTGTCTACAAGACAGAGATAAATTGGTTCTTGATTAACAAGGGGATCAGGGGTTATGGGGAGAAGGCAGGGGAATGGGGATGAGAAAATATCAGCCATGATTGAATGGCGAAGCAGACTCGATGGGCCGAGTGGCCTAATTCTGCTCCTATGTCTTATGGTGTTATGGTCTTATGGCAATGTCTTGGACACTCAGAGCTTTAACACTGATTCTACACTCTACTAGGGCACAGGATCCTGATTGGGGACATAGGTCACGGAATAAGTGCTGCTGCGTTTTATGGCGCCTGCGTTTATTGTTTACACCCACTGACACTGAAATGGTTAAAGAATGCTTAACACAATGAGATGTTATATTCCTCTGTTTACTGAAAGCATTAGTATTTGTTAAATGAGAGGAGAGATATCACATGAAACTCTTGAATTAGGAAGATGATTATTTCCATCTCCAGACTATTGCAATAAAGGGTACACAACCCTGGAGCAGTTTAATTATTGTATTGTTAATCCATAATTATTTAAGACTCCAAAAACGTTTGTATTAATTACAAATAGGTGTTTTCCCTTTATCCTCACATCCTGACTGTGTTCATCTCTCCTGCTCTCTGTACTGAGATTACCAACTCCAGTCACACTCTGTTGTATCTATTCTTACATCCTGGTACACAGTTAAACCTACTTACCAATGCTCAGTTTGAATTTAGAGTATGCAACAGAAATTCCTTCTGATGAAGAGAGAAGGAAAGAAGTTTTCTTTGTCTAAATGTCAGCTTTAATGCAAAGCCTGGGTTGGAAACGTTGATACAAGCAGAGCACAGGTCAACCTTTGACATGTCGTTGCATCAAGACCAAGCAATCTTTGCTTCAAATGCTGCTGAGTTCAGCAGCGCACACACGCCAGAACAAATAAAGCTGTTCAGCCAAAAAGTTTAGTTTGGCCTGACTCTGACTTTTTGTAATCAGAGAATTCCGACAGTGTAGAAGGAGGCTATTTGGCTCATCGAGTCTGACTGACCCTCCAAAAGAGCACCCTAACTACGCTCACTCCCCCGGCCACCCATCCACTCCACCCTATCCCCCTAACCCAACCTGGACATGTTTTAGACACAAAGGGCCAAGTTAGCACAGCCAGTTCAACTAACCTGCACATCTTTGTATTGTGGGAGAAACTGGAGCACCCGGAGGAAACCCGCGCAGACACTGGGAGAATGTACGAATTCCACACAGACAGCCACCCGAGGTCGGAATTGAACCCAGCTCCCTGGCGCTGTGAGAGAGCCGGCTCCACAGTCCCACAATGTAACTATCCATTGTGGAGCTGTGCACCCTCAGCATTTCCACCACCCGTGTTTATATCCATTTTACATGTCACAACTTCAAATTAAAATTTAACACATTATTTACTGCTCTAGAGTAAGATCCTGTATGGGATCCATTCTAGAATGTGATTATGTAGGGTGTTGGATTCATTCTAGAGTCAGATTGTGTAAACTGTGGGATCCATTCAAGAATGAGATTGCGTACAGTGTGGGATCCATTCACAGAGGCGACCGAGCATGGTATGGGATCCATGTTCAGATGTGATCATGCATGGTGTGGGATTCATTCTCAGATGTGTTTGCCGTAGTGTGGGATCCATTCTCATGTCAGATCATGCATTGTGTGGGATCAATTCTCAGGTGAGATCGCGCAGTGTGGGATCTATGCTCAGATTACATCACACAAGATATTGAATCCAGTGTCGAGTGAGCTCATGCAAGGTATGGGATCCATTCTCAGGTGACATCACGCAAGGTGTTGGATCCATTCACGTGGTGTGTGAAAGATTCTCTGGTGAAATCACATACTGTGTGCGATCCATTCTCAGTTGAGATCACTCAGGATGTGGGACACACTATTGGTTGAGATCACGCACAGTTTGAGATCCATTCGCCGGTGAGATTGTAAGGGCTCCATTTCCAGTCACATTATGCAAGGTGTGAGATCCATTCTCAGGTGAGGTTTAATTCAGGGTGTGGGTTTAATTCTGGGCAACAGAATTCTGGGATGGATCCATTCCTGGGTGAAATTGTGCATATTAGATACATTCTTGGATGGAATCACACATGGTATGGAATCCATTCTCAGATTCGATCACACACAATGTGAGATCCATTCCCGGGTGAGATTGTGCAGGGTATGGAATCCATTTTCGGGTGAGATTTTTGCATGTTGTGGGATCCATTCTCAGATGAGATTGCGCACAATGCGAGATCCATTCTCATTTGATATCGCACAGGGTATGGAATCCAGTCTCGGATTATATTTAGCACGGCGTGGGATCCGTTCTCATGTGAGTGCACAGAGAATGCATGATCCAATCCTGGATGATATTGTGCATGGTGTGGGATCCATTCTTGGGTGGGATCACACACAATGCAAGATCCATTCTCAGGTGATATAACGCAGGGAATGGAATCCATTCTCGGATTGTATTTTGCATGTGGAGGGATCAGTTCTCTGGTGAGAGCACGTGAGATGTGGGACCCAATCTTCCGTGATATTGTGCACTGTTTAGGACCCATTCTTGTAAGCCACAGACTGTGGGATCCATTCTCAGATTACATCACACATGGTGCAGGAACCATTCTCGGATGAAATCACACACAGTGTGGGATCCATCCTGAGGTGAGAACATGTAGGGTGTGGGATCCATTCTAGAATGTGATTGTGTGCTATGAGGCTGGGGCAATTGTTCGAGAATAGGGTCACCCACTGTGTGGGATTGGTCCAATCCTAAACTTTCCTAAACCTCCTGCAATGATCTGCTGGCTGGCCAGATGAAGTCAGGAAGAGCCGGAGTTTTGGAGGAAACCTGCTTTATTTTTAAAAAATAATTTTATGGGATGTTGGCGCCCCTGGTGAGGCCAGCATTTGTTCTCCATCCCCTGCTAGCACTGAACTGAATGGCTTACCAGAGAGCAGTTTAGGGTCAACCACATTGATTCGGGCCTGGAGTGACATGTAGGTCACACCAGGTCAGGAAGGGCGATTTTTCTGATTTCAGTGAACTGGAGGGGATTTTACAACATGTGATGATGCTGTTGTCAGACCAGTTTTATATTCCAGATTTATTCACTGAATTTAAATTCCACCAGTTCCCGTGATGGGATTTGATCCCATGTCCTCCGGAGCATTAACCTGGGCTTCTGGATTACTAGTCCAGTGATATTACCACTGCACCACCGTTTCCTCCATTAACCTTTAATTTTCAAATTGGATCAATTTTTTACTCCATGTTAATGAGCAGAAAATCAAACAAATGGAAGAGGCACCAATGGATTTTCCTGTGGTTTACCTTTTCTGTGGTTGGTTAACTTTATGCAGTGGGTATTTGTTTGAATGGGCAGTAAACCTCCAGTCACTTGTAAATGAAGATCTGATTTCATGCTGCTGAATGCTGACACTGTGATAACTCTGAACTCAGACTTTTCATGTGGAGACCTCAGCAGATCCAGGGACTGGTCTTTGGAAGTGACAGTACAGGGAGTGATCGTGAAAATAGTGACCGGCTGGCCAACCAAAACCGTGAGTTCTTTCATCTCATAACCTCGGTTTTTCAAGGGAGGTGCAGAGGTTACTCAGCTCTGGAAAATTTGAGGGTCAAAACATCAAAATATCTTCTGTTCTCATTGGTGGCTCAAGGATATTTCATTAGACAGGATGGCGGCCTAGAGGAACCACTTTCCCCCTTCTGCCATAATTACATTCTGGTTGGGATGGTCCATGGTCAATCTTCCACCTAGCCCTGCACCAAACCGTTCCCTCCAACCCAGACCATCCCCTCCCCCACCTATTGAAGCCCTTAAGTGGCTAATTAATGACCGCCTAAGGGCTTCATCCCACCACTGTTGAATGCATCTGCAGTTGGCTTGTCATTATGTGGCACATACAACAGCTAAAACTTTGTGGCCATCTTGTCACCTCCATGCAGGAAAGGAGGAGGCCCCTCTGGACACTCAGTACCTGATCAAGGGAATCACATCAGTAGTGCCCCTTCTGCCAAAACCCACCCGCACCCCTCCCCCAGACCTCCCTGTCCGCTAAATTACCTTCCCGTGGCCTGGGACGCTCCCTGATCCTGGGATTCTCATGCCTGTCCTTCTAGCAATGGCCACAGCCTCCTCTGTGGTGCTGCTGAGCACAAGAACTGTTGGCCTCGGATTGGTTGGTAACTCAGAATGGTCGAGACCCCCCCTCCCCCCCGGCATCTTGATTCCAGGGGCGGGGGGTGGGGGGGGGGGGGGGGGGAGGGGCACTGCTGACCTTGCCACTTCCTCATTGGCTTATGGTTGGGTGGGCCTTCCCGAAAAAGGCAGCATGGGTCTCTCACTGACTCTATAGCCGACATCCGGCACCTCTAATTTCAGGACAAAAAATACTTTGCAGCCAATGAATCATTATTGAAATGTAGGAACCAGATTTAAACTACACGCAACACAATCTTACAAACAGCAACCTCATTAAATCCTGAAAAACTGTTTCAGTGATGTTCAATCATAGAATCCCTGTAGTGCAGAAGGAGGCCGTTTGGTCCATCGAGTCTATACCAACCCTTCGAAAGAGCACCCCACTTAGCCCCACTCCCCTGCCCTACCCCTGTAACCCCATAATCCACCCTAACCTTGGGACACTAAGGAACAATTTAGAATGGCCAATCTACCTAACCTGTATATATTTGGACATGTTGGTTGAGAAAATTTTCTTTTTTGAAATAATGTCACGTGACTTGGACATCAACCTTGGACAATAGACAGGGCCTCAGTTTAACATCTCATTCAAAAAACAGTTGAGATTTATAATAATAATCTTTATTGTCACAAGTAGGCTTATATTAACACTGCATTGAAGTCACTGTGAAAAGCCCCTAGTCGCCACATTCCGGCGCTTGCTCGGGTACACAGAGGGAGAACTCAGAATGTCCAAATTGCCTAACAGCATGTCTTTCGGGACTTGTGGGAGGAAACCGGAGCACCCAGAGGACACCCATGCAGACAACGTGCAGACTCCACACAGATAGTGACCCAAGCCAGGAATCGAACCTGGGACCCTGGAGCTGTGAAGCAACAGTGCTACCCACTGTGCTACCCTTGCAGTGAGTATAACTCTTTGTGATCATTTTGCCAAGGCAGCAGTGTCAGGAAACCAAAGGTTTGATTCACGCTGTCTCTGCCATGACTAAAGGCCCCTCACCAACACCAAGCATGATTTTGTTACATCGCATGTTTGCCAATGATACATTGTTAGTATATTGCTGGCAGTGGAAAGTAGTTCCTCTGTGACTATTCACACTCTGCAGAGCCTTTAGCCAGCGGGCATATCTGCATTTCACAGTAAGTGAGAGTGATGCACCCACGGAACTGCTTCCATGAACTGCTGCCTTGAATATTATGGATAAGGTCTGTGTGCTGATAAAAGCTGACTGAATGAGGACAGTTGAAGCAGAGCTGGTACAGGCTGGAGGTGTAGGGTTAGGTGGGTGAGAAGGAAATCTGGCCTGTGTCTGTATACGCATTCAGTTTGGTATGTGCTGTGCTGCAAACTGCACTGAAAGAACGTGAAGAAGCATTTCTCAGTCAAAAATATATCTTCCAGCGCTCGGTGACCCTAGCCCCATGTTTCTTTGTGCGTGGCTCAGCCCTCCAGAGACACTTATCAAAAGTAGTTTTAGTGATGTGAATATGAATGACAAGGCCATCGTTTATTGCCATCATGTTCTTAGCTGATTCAGTCTGTATAGTGTAGATGCACCCACAATGTCTATTCCTATAGGTTTGATTGACAAAGTGTTGTACCTGTTGTAGAAGGATCCGGTACATTAAGGGTTAACCTGGAACTGATTACAATACCGCCCACCTGTGATGTAAGAGGGCACCTGACCCAAAGCTTAGGTCAGCAGTGTAGAGCTGGGCAGCAGAACATCCAGGACGTGTCTGTTAGTTCCAATAATTGTATGTTGAGGAAGAATGAGTTTGAAGCCAACCTGTACCTTAAACCAGATTTATTTCCTTGCCAGAAAAGTCACAGAGCCTCCCAATTCCTCCTTCCCCATTTATACTCTTTTCGTGCAAACCATCAAACTAAATTAAACAAACCTGATGGACAACTTGTCCTCATTTGTAGGTGGGCCAATGCCCATCACATGTTGAACAATGCCATTGCCTGAACAATGCAATTGCCATTAACAAAATGATTAACCATTGGACCTGAACAATATGATGAATATGACACTGACAATGCCATGGGGTCCTCTCTATACCTGTACACCCGACTGTAAATATGTAAAACTGTGCATAGTTCAGCAATGTTAATAAAAGCTTCTTGGTCACTTCTACAAGACTGTTTGTGATATCCTGGGGTCATTCAGTAACTCGTTCAGATACTCATTCACTTATTCACTTATTTGCCTATTCACCCACTGACTCACTTATTCAATCACTTTATCACTCATTCACACCCTGGTTTGAACACATGCTTCAATGCAACACCATCGCACTCAGCATTTTGCCATGCAAATAATGTTTGAAACAGGGTCACATCAGCAATATTTTAACCTAAGTTCCTGTTCTGCTTCTGTTGTCAACACCAAGAACTAGTGACAGTGCAGAGTTCAACTGAAAAAGTATTCCAGCTTTCTGCATCACTCACTCAATCTTTTCAAGGCTACATTGAGTATTCAAGTTGGGAGGTTGTGCTTCAGTTATACAGGACACTGATTGGACATTCTGAATTCTCCCTCAGTGTACCCGAACAGGCGCTGGAATGTGGCGACTAGAGGCTTTTCACAGTAACTTCATTGCAGGGTTACTGTAAGCTTACTTGTGACAATAAAGGTTAAAAAAAAAGACCACATCTGAAGTATTGTGTACAGTACTGGCCTCCTTATTTCAGGAAGGATGTATTGGAAGCAGTTCAGAGAAGGTTGCTACACTAATACGTGGAATGTTTGGATTGTCTTATGGGGAATGGTTAGATAGGCTAGGCTTGTCCGGAGTTTACAAGAGTAAGAGGCGACTTGATTGAAACATATAAGATCCTGAGGGGTATTACCTGGGTGAATGTGGACCCTCCTGTGTCACCGTCTCAGATCAGTGCTACAGCTGGGATTGGGAGGTTCAGGGTCTCGTTCCCCCTGGTGCCTCACACCAGTGTCTATCTGGACAACTCTGTGCTGCGGGACACAGTCAACCACCGCAACAAAGTTCTGAAGTTCCACTGGGGGTGGGGTGGCCTGACGAAGACAAGGGGGGGGGGGGGGGCAATGTAGAAAGAGGGCTGTGCAAGGAAGGAGGTGCAGAGGGACAAGGAGGTGGATGAAGAAGACAAGCAATGGAAGGCAGAGTGAAGACCGAGGGGAGGGAAGCTGGACCCCCAACCCGGCTGCATGACGAGCTCACACTATAGGAAGGAAGTGATTGCACTAGAGAGGGTGCAGAGGAGATTCACCAGGAATGTTGCCTGGGATGGAGTGTTTCAGCAATGAAGAGAGGTTGGTTAGGCTGGGGTTGTTCTCCTTGAAGTAGAGAAGGCTGATGGGGACCTGATTGTGGTGTACACAATTAATAGAGACATTGATAGTGTGGTTCGGAAGAAACTTTTCCCCTTGGTAAAAGGGTCAATAACCAGAGGGCAAGATTTACAATCAGGGTAGGAGATTTAGAGGGGATTTGAGGAAAGATATTTTCACCCAGAGGGTGGTGGACATCTGGAACTCACTACCTGAGAGGGTGGAAGAGGCGGGAACCCTCACAACATATAGAAGCATTTGGTTGAGCACTTGAAACGCCATAGCATACAAAGCCATGGACCAAATTCTGGAAAGTGGGATTAGAGTAAATAGGTGCTTGATGTCCGGCGCAGACACAATGGGAAAAGGGCCTCTTTCTGCATTGTAAAACTCTATGGTTCTATGACGTGGAGAAGATGTTTCCTATTTTGGGAGAATCTAGAACTAGGGGTTGCTTAATGTTTAAAGATAAAGGGTCGGCCATTTAAGACAGAGATGAGGAGAAACGTTTTCACTTCGAGGGCCGTAAGTCTCTGGAATTTTCTTCCTCGAAAGATGGTGGAAGCATGGTCTTTGAATATTTTTAAGACAGAGGTGGATAGATTCTTGATAAACAAGAGGGTGAAAGGTTATCGGGGTAGGTGGGAGGTTACAATCAGATCAGCAAAGATCTTACTTAATGGCGGACCAGGCTCAGGAGCCCTACGTCTGCTCTTAGTTCGTATGCTCAGCAGAGGAACATCTACTTCATAGTCTTTAAGCGGCACCTTCGAGGACCATGCGCTGGGCATGTGTTGAGCATCAATGTGGAAGGGCAAGTGGAGGTGGCAACAGAGGTGGTAGCAACTTGCTGGGCTGAGAGGCAGGTAATGCTCTGCAGGGATTTGACTTCATAGGACTGTGTGTATCAAAGATAGTTCCTTTCTGAGTATGTTTCCTCTTGTAGGAGAATCTAGAATTCGGGGTCACTGTTTGAAAAACAAGGGGTCTCACATTTAAGACAGAGATGAGGAGAAATAGTTTCGCTCAGACGGTCTTGAGTCTCTGGAACTTTTGTCCTCGAAAGGCAGTGGAAGCAGAATCTTCGGATATTTTAAAAACAGAGGTGGATAGGTTCTTGATTAGCAAGGAGGTGAAAGGTTATCGGGGGTAGGCGGCAACTTACAATCAGATCAGCCATGATCTTATTGACTGAATGGCGGTCCAGTCTCAAGGGGTCAACCCCTTCTCCGCATTCGCATGTTCTTATGTAATGCGGGCAGCATGGCTTCTGGTTCCTGAGCTCCTGAGCAGACTGAGAGCATCTCTGAATCCTCTACCAGCTCCCACCAATCGCCAATCAGAATCTGGGTGGAAATTTAAGCAGGAAATGGTTCCACTCCAAATCCTGTCCCCTACCTTCCCAAAAGGTCTGCCCTTCACTCTCCCCAGTGACAGACATTTGGTGTCCAAGACTACAAACAATAGGCAGTACGGAGGCAGAGAAACTCTTTCCGTGATGGGAGGGAAAATTCGAAGGGATTGGCTAAGGAACCAGAGGGGGACATGAGGAGAATTGTTTTTATACAGAAAGTTGTAAATTGTGGAACATACGGTCTGAAAGGGAGGCGGAAGAAAATTCAATAATTCCTTTCAAAAAGGGAATTCAATAAATATTTATTAAAAATTAGAGGCACTGTGGGGAGAGACCAGGGTATTGGAACTAATTTGCATAGCTTTCAAAAAGTTGGCACAGGAGATGGGATGAATGGCCTCCTTCTGGACTGAGATTCTATCATTCAAAATGGCAAAAGAATTGGCTATAAAGCACATTACGCCCAGATAACTTCTCCCCAGTCACTCCCATTGTTAAGTATTGTAACCAATGCCTCTCTGTGTATTGTGTCACATGATTACGTGGTGACCTCATCAGAGGCACTTGGGAGATTGTCCCCTCCTATCCTAGACTGTCAGCAAGCAACACCTCTGTAATAAAACTCTGACAACTCGTTAAGTCATCTACGGTGTGGCCACCTGGTTATCCTCTGTTTATATTGTGAGCCAAAGTAAAACCCCCCAAAACATAACAGTATTAAAAACAAAGCTGGCGACGAGGAGGTTTTTCCGGTAATAGCCAGAAGGAAAAAGAAACAGACAGACCTGGACCTCGAGGCGAAGATTGATTTTCTTGAGATGACAGGTGCGATAAAACTGGCCTTTGGGATTTTTTTTAGCCTTGCTAGGAGCGCATGTTGCTTTTGGGGGTGATGGAAAGCACTCAGGACTGTTCTTGAGTTTTTTCTGCCCGAGGTGAAGATTTTTTTCAGCCAGATTGTCAGCTATTCTGTTGGTCCATTTGTGAGGGCGGTGGGCTCAGAGAGAGAAAAGAACCTCCTGGAAGACGAGCAGAGAAAGCCAGAAATGGGGTCGGATGTAAAAAGACAAGTTGCTTAGCAAAGTGGGAAGCTTTTACAGCTGCGCGAATTCACACATGGCGGGCTGCAGCGTCGGATCCTCGATCTCCGAGAGAGAGAGGGACCTGGTTTTGGGAAGTAACTGCCCAAAAAGTCCTCAACAGTGTTCAATGTTATTTTAATTCCCGACAGAACTGAACAGGAGTACCTGAGGAATTTAGGAGAGACATTGGATTGTCTTGAACAATCTTCACGTCAAGACTGCAAATTGTTCCAATCATCAATAAACTATCTAGTTATATAATTGATGATGACGGGCTCCACAAGAAACCTAAGATGACGATGATTTTAGATGCACCAAGGCCACAGAAGATATCGCAACTGAGACCTATTTTGGGACTCATCAATTACTATGGTGAATTCATTCCAAACCTCGCTACCATATTAAGCCACTCCATGCATCATTATGTGTGAACCAACTATAGGGTTAGACAAAAAACAGCCAAGAGGCAAATACTGAAGTAAAAAAATGTGCTGAAGAAATTTGAAGTCTTTGTTCATTTCAACCCTAAATTGTGAATACAACTCAATTGTGATGCATTTCCCCATGGGTTGGGTGCAGTTCTCTCTCATATAGGGTGGGATTCTCCCCTACCCGGCGGGGCGGGGGGTCCCGGCATGGCGGAGTGGCGCCAACCACTCCGGCTTCAGGCCTCCCCAAAGCCTTTAGGGGCTAGGCCCGCGCCGGAGTGGTTGGCGCCAGGCCGACCGGCGGCAAAATCGGCGCCAACAGCCTTTGATGCCCGCCGGCCGGCGTCAGGGCTGGCCGAAAGGCCTTCGCTGGTTCGCGCATGCGCCGGTGCGTCAGCGGCCGCTGACGTCCCCACTGGTGCATGCCTCCGCCATGGTGGAGGCCGTGGCGGCGGCGGAAGAAAAAGAGTGCCCCCATGGCACTGGCCTGCCCGCCAATCGGTGGGTCCCAATCGCGGGCCAGGCCACCGTGGGGGCACCCCTGGGGTCCGGTCGTCCCACACCCCCCCAGGACCTCGGGGGCCCGCTCGCGCCGCCAATCCCGCCGCCACCAGAGGTGGTTGAAACTACGTCGGCGGGAGAGGCCTGTCAGCGGCGGGACTTCGACCCATCGCGGGCCGTAGAATCGCCGCGGGTGTACGCCGATTGGCACGGCACGATTCCCGCTCCCGCTGATTCCCGGGTGGCGGAGAATTCCAGCTGCGGCGGGGGTGGGATTTCCGCCTGCCCCGAGCGATTCTCCGACCCTGCAGGGGGTCGAAGAATTCCGCCCATAATGTCAAATGGAGATGAAAGACCATTAGTTTTCACTTCAAGAATGTTGACCAACACTGAAAAGAATTATGCTCAATTGGAAAACAAAGCTTAGACGATAATATTTGGAGGCAAGTAATTTTATCACTAGTATGAAATACATTTTACCTTGTTAATGGACAACAGGCCTTTGACAATAATTTTTGGTCCATGCAAAGGAATACCTTGTCTACCTGCAAGTTGTTTGCAGTTGTCTCTCTTGACATGAAGATTGTTCAAGACAATCCAATGTCTCTCCTAAATTCCTCAGGTACTCCTGTTCAGTTCTGTCGGGCAGCAGGGTAGCATGGTGGTTAGCATAAATGCTTCACAGCTCCAGGGTCCCAGGTTCGATTCCCGGCTGGGTCACTGTCTGTGTGGAGTCTGCACGTCCTCCCCCTGTGTGCGTGGGTTTCCTCCGGGTGCTCCGGTTTCCTCCCACAGTCCAAAGATGTGCGGGTTAGGTGGATTGGCCATGCTAAATTGCCCGTAGTGTCCTAATAAAAGTAAGGTTAAGGGGGGGGTTGTTGGGTTACGGGTATATGGTGGATACGTGGGTTTGAGTAGGGTGATCATTGCTCGGCACAACATTGAGGGCCGAAGGGCCTGTTCTGTGCTGTACTGTTCTATGAATTAAAATAACATTGAACACTGTTGAGGCCTTTTTGGGCAGTTACATCTTATCAGTGCATAATTACACGATTAAATACGGAAGATCTGAGCAATGATGCTCTATCACATTTACCAAAGCTAGACAAAGCTGAATCACAGGACAACTATGTAAACTATTCCCAGGTGGATAGTGTACCTATTAGTGCATCAAGTGCAAAGACACACAAAGTCAGATTCGATGACAGGGAAGGTCATCGACATGGGGCTGGATTCTACGCCCCGCTGCGCCACATTTCTGCCTCGACCCGCCGACGGGATTCTCCGTTACGCTAGCTGGTCAATGAAGTTTCCCATTGTGGGACAGCCCCACGCCTTCCAGAAACCCCGGGCGCCGGCAAAACGGAGAATCCCGCCGGCGGAGAATCCCGCCTATGATCTTGAAATCAACCACTGGATAAACTTAGGATGAATCCGGAATTTAAGCCATGCTGAACAAAGGATATTGTACAAAATGGAGAACTTATAAAAAGGGAATCATTCCTCCATGGAGTCATATACAGGATCAACTTCACAAAGTACATCCAGTTGTATGGATGAAAGAACTCGCAAGACATTGTTCCTGGTGGCTGGGACAAGTATCACAGATTGAAGAAAGTGTAGACCAATATCAGTCTTGTGCTAGGAAGACGAATAACTGCACCTCTTCAACCACTTCACCCTTGGGATTGGCCAAAGCAGCCATGGTAAAAAGTACATATTGATTTCACGGGACCAATTGGAGGATATATGTTTCTTTTCATACCAGATACACATTTCAAATTGACAGAAATAATGATAATGAAGTCGACGACTACGGAATAGACATTCCAACATCTAGATGAAGTATTTTCACGCTTTGGCAAACCGTAACATCTAATTCATTATAATGGGACCCAGTTCGCATCAATAGGATTCATGAACTACCTTTGAAACGTACAACATATAAAAACTGTGCATTATCATTCTTCCACAAACGGATTGGCGGAGAGTAAACAAGTTTCTCATTTCCTATAGAAACACTGCCCATGCGACAATGCAAACCTCGACGGCAGTATTGGACGGGGTTCTCCGTCCTGGGATGCTGGATTGTGTTCCTCGTTTGGATGGAGAATCAGGATTTGGGGAAAATTGGGATTGACGCTGGGTGCCTACCTGAATGTGATGCTCTGAGCCCCGAAATTGAGGTCCACACCCTGCGCCAGTAGGAGGATGTAAATTCATGGAATGGGTCTTAATGACCAATTTTCATTCATTTTATGGGCCCCCCCCTCCCCCAAGGAGTTACCCCCTTGGCCCACTACGAGGTCCATCACACCAGGGCCACGCTGGTAGAGACCATCCGAGCCCAAATGAGGGCCACTGCCCCCCCCCCCACAATGCACTGCCTGCCATCCCTCTTCTACCTGAACCCCCCATTCCTGAGCCCCCACCCTCAGGGATCCCTGCAATAGGGAGACCCACCTTGGGACCCCCATAATAGGGAGATATCCCACAGGGACCCGTGTAATAGGGGGACACCCAGAAGGACCCCCTACCAAAAGGGACCCCCCCCCCATACATACAGACCCCCCTCCATCAAAGAGACCCCTGTTTGGAAGCTAGAGAGCAGTCCCGGTAGGGGAAATGAGGAAACTACAACTGTAAAACTTACCTTGAAGTCCTCATGTCCATTCCTCGAAGGAGAGTAGCTGTGACCTGCATCTGGTTCCCACAAACCCTTTAGGCCGAAAGCCATTCATTGCTTTCTAGCAGTGGTTTGAGGTTGACAGCTTCTACAAACCATCTCAAACTTTGATGCATGCATCTCTCTTCACGGTCCAGTGGCCTAAGTGGTGAACCCCAATGCTACAAACATTGACCACATCAAGGAGAGGTAAGTGCATTCCAAGTACCAAGTGTATTCCAATCACTCAATTGGATTGGATTGGATTTGTTTATTGTCACGTGTACCGAGGTACAGCGAAAAGTATTTTTCTGCGAGCAGCTCAACAGATCATTAAGTACATGGGAAGAAAAGGGAATAAAAGAAAATACATAATAGGGCAACACAAGATATACAATGTAACTACATAAGCAACGGCATCGGATGAAGCATACAGGGTGTAGTGTTAATGAGGTCAGTCCATAAGAGGGTCATTTAGGAGCCTGGTGACAGTGGGGAAGAAGCTGTTTTTGAGTCTGTTTGTGCGTGTTCTCAGACGTCTGTATCTCCTGCCCGATGGAAGAAGTTGGAAGAGTGAGTAAGCCGGGTGGGAGGGATCTTTGATTATGCTGCCCGCTTTCCCCAGGCAGCGGGAGGTGTAGATGGAGTCAATGGATGGGAGGCAGGTTCGTGGGATGGACTGGGCGGTATTCACGACTCTCTGAAGTTTCTTGCGGACCTGGGCCGAGCGGTTGCCATACCAGGCTGTGATGTAGCCTGACAGGATGCTTTCTGTGGTGCATCTGTAAAAGTTGGTAAGGGTTAATGTAGACATACCGAATTTCCTTAGTTTTCTGAGGAAGTATAGGCGCTGTTGTGCTTTCTTGGTGGTAGCGTCGACATGGGTGGACCAGGACAGATTTTTGGAGATGTGATTGCATAAATTTGCATGGCAAGGAATATGGAATTGCTTGGAAAAGAGAATTTGCAGAATCGATATCTGAAAGGCCAACATGGGACCCTCAATATTTGGAAATACATGAGCCTATGATCACAACAAAGTCGAATTCAGATTCTACACAGTTGAATGAACAGCATCTGGAGAAGCTGAAGAAGAACCAACATTATCAGATGATATGCTTGAGCCAAGTGTGGAACTGACGACTGAGAGTGTGAAAGCAAAGACTCCTAAGCGACAGATTCTGCCTAAGCGGAACCTATGTCCACCGTAAAGTCTCTTGTACTTATATAATTGTATAAGGATAATATTTGGTTCACTCATCACTGTTCACCATGTGTATAAGTTTATGTTAATATTTGTAGTTGAAAATGAAATGAAAATCGCTTATCGTCACAAGTGGGCTTCAAATGAAGTTACTGTGAAAAGCCCCTAGTCGCCACATTCCGGTGCCTGTTCAGAGAGGCTGGTACGGGAATTGAACTGCTGGCCTGCCTTGGTCTGCTTTAAAAGCCAGCTCTTTAGCCCTGTGCTAAACCAGCCCCAGTTGCACTACAGGAGTAAAGGGGGAGGGATGCTATGTTCTGTAACCAATGCCTCGCTGTATATTGTGTCACATGATTATATGGTGACATCATCAGAGGCACTTGGAAGATTTCCCTCCCCTTCCAATTTAGACTGTGAACAAGCAACACCTCTGTAATAAACTCTGACAACTGGTTAAGTCACCTACGGTGTGGCAACCTGGTTATCCTCTGTGTATGCTGTGAGCAAAAGTAAAACCCCCAAAAACATAACACCCATGGACCAAGATCTCCAATGAGAATAACAACAAAAGCAATGAACGAAACTCTTTTGCCGAAATGAATACATGTACTGTTAAAATAATAAATATTCCATACAGAATGCAAGATTTGGAAACAGAGGACTTAACAGAAAAAATAATTGGTTCTAAACTAACAACTGTAATTACTCAATTAGTCCTCTTGCCTCTGACCATGTCATTATATGATAGCCTTTTTATTATCAACTGGATCTTGCTCCATGTGGCAGCTTACAAATACACATCCTGACAGTAAGGTTCATTAGTTTAATGATGTGTGAAAACACAGGCTGATTATCTGATTTTTTTTTCTGTTTCCCCACTCGTTGTTCCATCTTTCATTTTGCTTTTGATAAATCTGGCATATGCTCCTCTTCATTCTGCAGTAGTGATCGGTTTGTTAAATAGCTTGCCCTAGTTTGAAGAATTTTTACTCTGACTTTATGCCTGAATCAATGCGAGACCAGGCCTGAAGCATGTGACGTTGGCCAATCAAAGCTCACTCTCGGTCGACTGCACTAGTAGAACTAGACAGAATCCTAGCTTCATATTTTCCTTTCCTGGAATTAAAATTATTTTTAAAAACGTGGCACTATTTTTTGAGCTCTCTATTTTTGATTGAATCTGGTGCGGCTTTCTTCCACTGCATTATTGAGTAATTACAGCAGGCCTGGGTCAGGATCGGCATCTCCCCTGTCTCGCCCAACCTTGCTCAGTCAGACTGGGTAAAACAGGAGCAGCGAGGTGCGCCCCGGATACATCGGCAGGGAGTAACTGGGGCACAGAGTTGCACATCACTCCCCCTTTTTACAAAAGTAGCTGTCGTAAAGGGGAGGATTAAAAGGGGAATTTAAAGGGAGCAAGCAAATTGAAAAGTTTAGGGAATGGGGGAAGGGTCAGATTGGGAGGGCGGAGGGGACCAGGGCAGTCCATGAGAGAGAAGTGTGTACGGTGGGTCGATCCGAGAGGGGGGATGCAGGGTGGGTGATCCGGGAGGGGGAGGGGGAGGGGTGGTCGGTCCTGGAAGAAGGGATGGGAGTTGGTCCAGGAGGGAGGGGGGTCAGTTCGGGAGGCGGAGTCAGTACAGGAGGAGGGTCAGTCTGGGAGGGGAGTCGGCTGGGGTGTCTGTACGAGGCTGGGTCTGGGTGTTAAAGTAGTTACTCTGGAGTTAGAAGTGATTTTTTTTCCCCTTCTAACTCCTTCAGAGTAACTGGGCGGGATTTTCCCATCCCCCAGCCGTGTGTTTCTCGGCAACTCGACATGCGCAGGCGGCAGGATTCCATTGCCGCTGTTTGCCAATGGGATTTTCCATTGTAACCACCCCACACCACTGGGAAATCCACTGGCAGGAGCATGCTGCCGGCAGGAAAAGTGAATTGCTGATGGCCGGAGTATCCGGCCACCTTAAACTGGCAGAACCATCCAAAGTTAGCGATTTATATCGCTTCTGTCGAATGGTTCCCAGCCCAGCAAAATTATGCAGAGGAAGTTAGAGCCTCTGGGAAATTGTCGGGTAAACCCTTACATGGGAACTTCCTGGAGGGTTTCCCCAGGGAATATTGGAGTACCCCCTAAATGTGACACTACGGGAACCAAGGGTTATGGGCCAATATTGTGTTTGAGCTTCTCTAGCAGCTGGACATGTATGTGTGCCTCTGGTGTAGGGACTAACCAACAAGTAACAACAGCAGCAACCTGGATTTGTGTAGTGCTTTTATCATAATGACATTTATCAAGTCACTGGACAAGAGCATTATAAAACAAAGTATGACGCCCAGACATACAAGGAGATCTTGAGTCTGATGGCCAAAGCCTTGGTCTTAAAGGTAGGTTTTAAGGAGGAAAGAGGGGTAGGGAGGTGGGGAGGTGAAGAGCGGGAATCCAGAACCTGGGCCGAGGCAATGGAAGATGCAGCTACCAATGGCAGAAGTATTCAAACCAAACTGGTCGAGAGGCCAGAATTAGACAAGCTCAGATATTTTGGCGAGTTGTGGGGCTGGAGGATATTATAAAGATAGGGAGGGGTGAGGTCTGGAAGGATTTCAAATGCAAGATACGTACTTTAACGTTGCTTGACTGGGAATCAACATAGATCAGCAAAGAGAGGGGTGATGGTTAACAGTACTTAGTGCAAGTTAAGGCAGTGCAGCAGAGTTCTGGACGATGGAATGATTATGGAGGATGTTGTAATACGTCTTATCACCACTCTTGAATAGCTCTTCGATGCTATATATATTTTGGGATTGTCTAGCACAACGGTTCCAAAACATGGTCCTTTAGGGGTTCCGCAGTAGGATCAGCTGGGGTCCAGAGGGTAGCACAGTGGGTAGCACTATAGCTTCACAACGCAACAGTCCCAAGTTCAATTCCCGCATGGGTCACTGTCTGTGCGGAGCCTGCACATTCCTCCCATGTCTGCGTGAGTTTCCTCCGGGCGCTCCGGTTTCCTCCCACAAGTCCAGGTGAATTGGACATTCTGAATTCCCCCTCCGTGTACCCGAACAGGTGCCGAAGTGTGGCGAATAGGGGATTTTCACAATAACGTCATTGTAGTGTTAATGTAAGCCTACTTGCGACAATAATAAAAAAGATTATTATTATTAGAAATTCAAACCCCCCACTGCGGCGCTGAGGACCCGGGTTCGAATCCCAGCCCTGGGTCACTGTCCGTGTGGAGTTTGCACTTTCTCCCCGTGTCTGCGTGGGTTTCACCCCCACAACCCAAGGATGTGCAGTTTGGTGGATTGGCCACACTAAATTGTCCCTTAATAGGAAAAAAAATAATTTGGTACTCTAAATTTATTAAGAAAGAGAAATTCAAATCCCCATTTGGTGTGAGCTGGGGTTTACTAGGCACTGACATTGTGTGGGCTCAGAACATTGAAAGAAAATGGGGTAAGTGACTGATTGTGTCCAGAGGGACTAATTTGTGACAATCTCCACCACTTAAGTTATACAAGATTCAAATCACCTATATCAGTTATCCAATTATATTAATGGCAGTTCCAAAGTTGCCAGTTACTGGGTCCATTGATTTTTGATCAGAAACTGTTGTTCACTCAGCTCGCACCTGTTTTAAAATGTCCTGATGTAGTCTGACCACCTGAAATAGATCCAGGGCTTTAATTTCCAGTGTGGGTGTAAAAATATCCCAAAAGAATCCATTTCGAAATTGTATGTTGCCACTTGGCACATTTCCACACTGCTGAAGTAAACATTGTCATTTAGAATTGATCAAGGACAGAGTGGGTCAAGGGTGGGGTGATATAAGATTTCACCCTCCACTCAACCCCCACCCTGCCCCTCTCCCCATGTGAGAAAGTTTGGGCGCAATTTCTAATATCAAAATTGGAGCAGCCAGGGCGGCACGTGGCGCAGTGGTTAGCACTGGGACTGCGGCGCTGAGGACCCGGGTTCGAATCCCGTCCCTGGGTAGAGTTTGCACATTCTTCCCATTTCTGCATGGGTTTCACCCCCACAACCCAAAGGTCAGGTGGATTGGCCACGCTAAATTGCATCTTAATTGGAGAAAAAATAATTGGGTACTCTAAATTTATATAAAAAACATATTGGAGCAGCCAATCCCAACCTGTCCGGGTAATGTTTACAGAGGAGATTTGAGCCCTCGAGAAGGCTCTTGCTTAAGGTATGTAGGGGCTAGTTAATATTCTGAAGTTCCTGGCTGCTGCCTTGTGCAGCGGATTTCCTCTCCTCCCACCCCACACTCCCCACTGACCAACATCAAGTTATTTAAATGAGGTGTTACCATCATTTCATAGAATTTACAGTGCAGAAGGAGGCCATTTAGCCCATCGAGTCTGCACCGGCTCTTGGAAAGAGCACCCCACCCAAGCCCACACCTCCACCCTATCCCCATAATCCAGTAACCCCACTCAACACTAAGGGCAATTTTGGACACTAAGGGCAATTTTAACATGGCCAATCCACCTAACCTGCACATCTTTGGACTGAGGGAGGAAACCCACGCACACACGGGGAGAATGTGCAGACTCCGCACATACAGTGACCCAAGCCAGGAATCGAACCTGGGACTGGAGCTGTGAAGCAATTATACTAACCACTATGCTACTGTGCTGCCCGTAATGATTGGCAAAGTCTCTGTGTCCTCAGCTTTGTCTCGTTCTCCAGCAGTTACCGCACTCCCTCACACTCTCCCCACTTCCCCATTCATATCGAGCTATTTTCTTTTTGGCAAGTTTCACTCACACGTGGCCTCTGATTGACTGCCGAGGGGCTAAATTTGGGTCGATCGTGTTCCGTGACCCCAGTGATGAGGGGTTCAGCCTGTGATCTTCAGCTACCCCCACCTCTCCCCTCACTCCCTGGGACACATTGTAACTCTGATGAGCCTCTTGGCAAAGGCACAGCTGAAGCAGCAGGTATAGGTCTGAGGGCGAGAGGGTGACGACTCATCTGCCGTGTTCCCTGAGTTCACCATCGCTGACTCTGCTCCGTGTGTCTGACAACATCGATGGATTGCTCCATGTTCAGATCTTTCTCCAAGTTGGCACCATATCGGGAAAAGGGGGCCGAACATCTCGGGCTGAGATGAGGAGAAATGTCTTCACTCAAAGGGTTGTGAGTCATTTGATTTCTCGACCCAGCAGGGTTGTGGATGTTTTCTCATTGAATACATTTAAGGCTGAGATGGACTGATTATTGGTCTCTCGGGGAATTAAGGGACATGGGGAATGGGAAGGAAAATGGAGTTGAGGCCCGAGATCAGCATGATCGTATTGAAAGCCGGAGCAAGTTCAATGGGCCGAATGGTCTACTCCTGATCCTACCTCTCAAAGAAACGTACTTTCCGAGAGCAGCCTCACTTTCCCGGAACCACAAGAGAGGAGGGAATCAAGGATAGAGATTCCCTCTGTGCTTTATATAAACCTTCACATTACACCAGCCACTGCGCACAGCAGCTAGATTACATTAGCTTCAATACACATGTTATAAAGAGTGGGAATGGTATCCTTTACTGACACGTCACTTGCTTTGCCTGGGTGAGTTTATTGGAGACAATGGAGAACTCAGTTTGGCTGGTTTGATTTTGAACCGCTGCCACTGAGTTTTCTCAACAGGGCCGGGAAGTGGGCCTTAGGTAAGGTGCTCATTCAGAAGGTGGGTGCAGACTCGATGGGCCAAATGGCCTCCTTCTGCACTGTAGGAATTCTATGGTTCTATGACTTCTATATAACGGGACTAGTTCTCCCAGCCGGGCTGACCCATCGGCCACAGGATCACAAGCAGAACAGAATCGCCCCAAACCGCCCATTGTTTACACATATTGAGCAGCAATGATCTAGGAATTAGAATTCCCGATCCCATCAGTACGATGGGAACTCAAAGCATCCCAAATCCTCCACCGTCCCCATTGCCCACTCTGTCAGCGACCCCTGTGACCCCTCCCATGGAGCAAGGCATCATGGGTAAACTGGACCCCCCCCCCCCACCTCTTTCCATCGGTTCTTACAGAGAACAACATGGAGCTTTATATAGAGTTTCACAGGGTAAAAGATGCACCGACAATTCAGGAGATGTTGTGAGTGTAAAGGAATCCGTCCTACCTCAAGTTCTCTGAGTGGAGAAAAAAATACAAGAATACAAGTGAAACATCTGGAAAAGAAAACAAGCGCCAAAAAAAGAAAACGTCTAACCTCACCACCAGGACTTGTCTCTGTTTGGAGGGTGGGTGAATCCCCGTTATTTAAGCGTTGATAAAGCAGTAATTATATCCAGATCCTCAAAGCAACATAAGTTTCATGGAAATATTTCCAGGGGTTATGGCTCATAATCAGCTCCACTTTGTTTTCTCTTCAAACCACTAATTCTACGTTATGTTTTCAGTGTACAGAGCCATTTTTTTTCCAACGTGTGTACTTTTACTGCAAACAGAGAGGGGTAATTCATTTCTAAAGATGTCTCTGGCTAAGGACGCAGCTCAAACTTCAAAAGGCTGGTTTTATTTTTAAGATGGCTTTCCATGGGATTAGGATATTTAGTCTGGCCCAGCGCACGAGGCTCCTGCATATTATGTGTCTGTGTGTGTGTGTGTGTGTGAGAGTTAGGCGATCAGGCACATTCGCTTCTTTGTAAGACCCTTGAGATTGAAATTGATTTTAGGTTGACTCCTCGGGAAGCCTAGTGCCTACAACCCACACTCCCTACCCCCTCCCACCACCCTCCCCTCCACCACCGTACCCTATGGTTTTCAGGCTCCGGCCTCATCTACATTCATCAGGCAAGCTGCAGGACGTCAAGTGGCTCTCCCGGCGTAACTTGCCAGATTCAGCAGACGAACAGGGACACATCAGGTCAGGACGGTGAACAGTAGCTGGGAATGTTCACAATTGGGGAGTTGGGAAGTGATGACAACCTGAATTATCCCCGTTGGGCCCAAAAGGAGTGAGGGGTCCAACAAAAATAAGCCATCACCTACCCTTGGCAGAGCTTTTCCCTTCCATCAGCAGGGGAACTGAACGGTAAAGATTTTAAAAATTAATTCGCAGAGCACTGCCCCTGAGAAGGTAGTGGTGAGTCGCCTTCTTGAGCCGCTGCAGTCCATGTGGTGCAGGTACACCCACAGTGCTATTAGGGAGGGAGTTCCAGGGTTTTGACACAGTGACAGTGAAGGAACAGTGATAGATGTCCAAGTCAGGATAGTGTGTGGCTTGAAGGGGAACTTGCAGTTGCTGGCGTTGCCAGGTATCTCCGCCCTTGTCCTTCTAGAGCAGGGGTGGGCAAACTTTTCCGTGCAAGGGCCACATTCAGAAATTCACAATTCACAAAGGGCCGCATAGTATATTAAGTAAAATAATTACTTCACCCGGTTATGATTCTGGGCGCCTCATATAGAACATAGAACAGTACAGCACAGAACAGGCCCTTCGGCCCTCGACGTTGTGCCGAGCAATGATCACCCTACTCAAGTCAACGTATCCACCCTATACCAGTAAGTAACCCAACAGGCCCCCCCCCCCCCCCCCCCATTTAACCTTAAAAAAAAAGAAATGTTGCTTTTAAAAAATATATATATTTTTTTAATGACTTGGTGGGCCGCAGAAATACCTTTGGCGGGCCGCATGCGGCCCGCGGGCCGTAGTTTGCCCACCCCTGTTCTAGAGCCTGGAGGTCATGTGTTTGGAAGGCACTGTCGAAGGAGCCTTGGAGAGTTGATGCAATGCATCTTGTAGAACACACTTCTACTGTGCACTGATGGGACGTGAGTGTTTACGATAGTGAAAGGGGTGTCAATCAAGTGGACTGCTCAAGGAGTGCCTTGAAAATTGTGGGCAGGCTTTAGGGTGTCAGGAGGTGAGTTACTCTTCACACAATTCCTTGCATTTGACCTGCTCTTGTAGCCACATTATTTATATGGCTGGCCAAGTTAAGTGCCTCATTAATAGTAACTCCCAGAATGTTGATAGTGGCGGATTCAGCAATGGTAATGCCAATCAATCATAGAATTTACAGTGCAGAAGCAGGCCATTTGGCCCATCGAGTCTGCACTGGCCCTTGGAAAGAGCTCCCTACCTTATCCCACATCTCCACCCTATCCCTTTAACCCAGTAACCCCTCCCCAACCTTTTTGGACACTAAGGGCAATTTTGCATGGCCAATCCACCTAATCTGCACATCTTTGGACTGTGGGAGGAAACTGGAGCGCCCGGAGGAAACCCACGCAGACACGGGGAGAACGTGCAGACTCCGCACAGACAGTGACCCAAGCCAGGAATCGAACCTGGGACCCTGGAGCTGTGAAGCAACAGTACTAACCACTGTGTTACCGTGCCCACCAATGTCAAGGGGTGATGGTTAGATTCCCTCTTGTTGCCTGGCACTTGTGTGGTGCAAATATTACTTGCCACTTGTCAGCCCAAGCTTAAATTTGTCCAGGTCTTGGTGCATTTGGACATGAACTGCTTTAGTATCTGAGGAGTTGCATATGCACACAGAGCAATTGTTGGCGAACATCACCACTTCAGACCGTATGATGGAAAGAAGGTCATTGATGAAGTAGTAGGAAATGGTTCGGTCTAGGATATTACGCTGAGGAACTCCTGCAAAAATGTCCTGAGGTTGACCTACAACCATCACAGCCATCTTAGTTTGTGCCATACTCAGTCAAATGCTGCCTTGATGTCAAGGGAAGTTACTCTTACCTCAACTCTGGAATACAGCTCTTTTATCCATATTTGAACCAAGGCTGGAATGTGGTCAGGAGCCAAGTGGCACTGGTGGAACTCAAATTGATTATTGGTGAGCAGGAAATTGTTAAATAAGTGCTTTTTGGCAGCACTGAATGGAATGCTAACTGGCTTAATTTGATTTTCCCCTACCTTTTTGGGGACAGGACATACATAACCACTTCCTATCCGGTTCAATCCCCCCTGTCCCCTCCTCGGAATATATTTCCAACTTTCTGATTTCCACACATCTTGAGTTCAGCTCTTGTTTGAACCAAGGCCAAGAAATGAGGTCAGCAGCTGATTGACCCTGGCGGAATACAAACTGCCTGTCAATGAGCAGGGTATTGCTGATTGAGTGCTCCTTGGGCAGCACTGTCGATGACATCTTCCGTCACTTTGTTTATATTTGAGGACAAACTGATGAGCATTAACTGGCCTGTTTGGACTTGAACTGCTTTTGTCGACAGGACATAACGGCAATTTTTTATTTTGTTTATTTAGGGTAATCTCTAAAGTGGTGCACGTGAAACTGGACCCAGGCCCCCCCCCCCCCGGGAGGCCATATTCGGGGTGTCGGACCAGCCGGGGCTGGAAGCGGGCGCGGAGGCAGATGTTGTAGCCTTCGCCTCGTTGATCGCCCGAAGGCGGATCCTGTTAGGGTGGAGATCAACCTCTCCACCCTGTGCCCTGGCGTGGTGGGGGGACCTGCTGGAATTCGTAACGCTTGAAAAGGTCAAATATGAACTGAGGGGAAGGATAGAGGAATTCTACAATTCATGGGCATTATTCATTATGCACTTTCGAGAATTGGATAACATCGAACATTAGAACATAGAACATAGAACATAGAACAGTACAGCACAGAACAGGCCCTTCGGCCCTCGATGTTGTGCCGAGCAATGATCGCCCTACTCAAACCCACGTATCCACCCTATACCTGTAACCCAACAACCCCCCCTTAACCTTACTTTTAAGGACACTACGGGCAATTTAGCATGGCCAATCCACCTAACCCGCACATCTTTGGACTGTGGGAGGAAACCGGAGCGCCCGGAGGAAACCCACGCACACACGGGGAGGACGTGCAGACTCCGCACAGCCAGTGACCCAGCCGGGAACCGAACCTGGGACCCTGGAGCTATGAAGCATTTATGCTAACCACCATGCTACCGTGCCGCCCTAAGGGGGGTTGCCCTAGGGGGGTTGAGGGCTGGGAGGGTTGGGGGGAGGGGGACTGTATGTGTTCATGGTGACTATGAGTGATTCCTGATTCCTCTTTGTCATTTGTTAATGTTAACATGCGGGCTAATGTTTGGGGGTTTGGTGGGAGGATGGGATCGTTGTTATTGATTTGGGGGTTGACATTACATTCGTTACTGATTATTGCTTATTGTTGGGGGTAAATTTGGGAGACAATGTAAAAAAGGAAGAGAATAAAAAAATATTTTTAAAAAATTGACAGGACTAGAATACAAGGGCTAGACCGCACCTGGTGTACTGTGTTCAGTTCTGGGCACCACACCTCAGGAAGGGATACAGGATTAAGAAAGATTAACCAGAATTGTACCTGAACTCCAAGTGAACTTGAATTTACAAGAAGAGACGATACAAACTGGGGTTGAATTCCCTGAAATGTTGGAAATTAAAGGGTGATTTGGTTAAAGCGTTCAAACTATTAAGGGGAGGAGATAAGGTAGTTGGAGTTATTTGTTGAGTCTAGAACGAGGGGGCATAGTCTAAAAATTAGAGACAGACCTTTTTCAGAGTAAAATTTGGGAATTTCTGCAGACAGAGGGTGGTGAAAGTTTGCATCGCTCTTCTGCAAACTGTAACTGATGCTTGATCAATTAGCTTTGAAACTGATTTATAGATTTTTGTTGACCAAAGGTATAATGGGATATAGGACACAGGTGGGTTTGTGGAGTTGGGCTGCAGGCCAGCCATGATCTCATTGAATGATGTAATAAGCCAGAGGGGCTAAACGGCCTCCTCTTGTACCTCTGTTGTGAGATAGATGCCAGGGCTGTAGCAGTAGTGGAACAGCGTGGCTCGATACGCGGCAAGTTATGGAGCACACGTCTTCAGTACCACTGTCAGGATGCTGTCAGAGCCCATAGCCTTTTGTTGCGACACCCTGGGCTAGTACGTGATGAAGTCACGTGCCCCGGAGTTACAGCATAAGTGAATTAACCAATAATTCTAATAAAAATACCCAAAGTATTTGGCCCTTGGCTTCCCAATAATCACAGTCACCAGATTTGTAAATGTAAACATGATTACTGTTTTTTATAACAAGAACCCTCATGAAATATGCGGTAAATACAAGTGGATAACTACAAGCTAATACCTACTACCCACTTTAACGGATCCACCCTCTACCCATACACACATGGCAGACAAACACAGAAGGGTGGAAATGGTAAGGATGAAGGTCAAAAGATAAGAGTCTTCGCTTCAGGCAGTGGTTCTTTAGCACTTTCTTCACAGTACGCTTGCTGATTAAAGTCTCTAGTTTACAGCTAGTAATGGTCTTCTTTGTAGAGTCATTCATTGAAGATCCTGTCATTTAGAAAACAGAGTACTCACAGGCAGCTGGCTTTCTGGATAGGATTCTCCGTCCCGCCAGCCCAGTTTTCCGATGCGGCGCACTCCCGCCGTCAGCGGAAGTCTTTGCTCTTGCAGCCGACCAATGGGGTTTCCCCCACACTGTCGGGAAACCTGCGGGCCCAAGTGCGCAGCCAGCAGAGGAGCCTGCCGACGGAGAATCCCACTGCTTATTTCTCATCAAACTGGACCTTCAGCTCCAAGTTCGCATTCAGTCCTCTATATTTCTGTAGAGGCACTTAATTTCATGTCAAACATTGCTTTCAGCTCATGGTTTAACTTCAGGCCTCTGCAGTCTCAAGAGAATGGCACCCAGACTTGCTGGAGGGTGAGTAAGCCCTCACAGTGACCTTCTGGAGAAAATTAGCTGGACATTTTTGGAGAGCTAGTTAGATCTCTTCTGTCAGAATCAAAACTGAAACCAAACTGGAACCTCGGGACTCTGAAAAGCCTTCCAGTGGAACAATATCCAATCAGCACCTGTTACCGGGCAGAGCACAGCCTTTTGGACCAATTCATTGGCCACCAACCAATCAATCAAACTGAGTTCTCAGTGATACCGACCGGACTGTAATCACCAATCTAAACAAGCACAGCCTTCTGTTTGAATTAAAGGCACAGGCTTCTTTCCTTAAAATGACATGTCCAATAATCATCCATGGATTAAAAAATGTAATGGCAAAATAAAAGAAAGGGGAAATAAGGGAATAAACAGGGAACAAACAGGAAGGACCCTTACACTTTGCAGTATCCAGTGCCTTCAGCCATTTCGTGACATCATGTGGCATGAACCAGATTGGCTGGAGACTGGCACCTGAAATGTTGGGACCTCAGGCCGAAATAGATTATCTATTTGGTACTAATGGCTGAAAATTGTTGCACTTGCATTAGTGATGTTTGTTGTATTATGTACTGGGCTCTCCCATCAGTGAGGAAGGGGATGTTCATAGAATTTTCTGCTCCAGTCGCAACTGGATGTGGTAGAATTACAGAGCTCGAACTAACATGTTTGCTGTGCGATTGCTTATTTCTCTCTGTATCAGGCTGCTTTCATTATTTAGTCCTATGTTTGTAGTGTTACCTGGTTGACGCATCTTTTTTCGGTATGTCTGTTGCTTCTCTTGGCATGTCCTCCTGCACTCTTCATTGAACCAGGGTTGGCGGTAATGGTAGAGCGGGGGACATCCTAGTCAAGAGTTTAGAGATTGTGGTTGAGTACAATTCTGCTGCTGCTGATGGCCCACAGTGCCTTCTGGATGGCCAGTTTTGAGTTGCTAGATCTGTTCAACGTCCAACCCATTTAGAACGGAGGTGGTGCCACACAACACGATGGAGAGTATTCCCATGCAATGAGGGAACTGTCTCCACAGAGCTGTACGGTGGTGACTGCTACCAATACTGTCATGGGCAGATGCATCTGCAGCAGGCAGGTAATAAGGATGAGGTCAGGCATGTTTTCCCTCTTGTTGGTTCCTTCACCGCCTGCCACAGGTCCAGTCTGGCAGTTATGTCCTTCAGGACATGACCAGCCTGGTCAATGGTGGTGCGATTATGCATCTTTAGCCGTTGGGCATTGAAGCCCCCAATATTCTGTGCCATTGTCACCATCTACAAGATGCACTCCACAAACTCACCAAGGCTCCTTCGACAGCACTTCTAAAACCATGACCGTGACCATCTAGAAGGACAAGGGCAGCAGACACATGGGGATACCACCACCTGGAAGTTCCCCTCCAAGACACTCACCATCCCGACTTGGAAATATATCATTGTTTCCTTCACTGTTGCTGGGTCAAAATCTTGGAAATCCCTCCCTAATAGCACTGTGGGTGTATCTACACCACATTTACTGCAGTGGTTCAAATAGGCAGCGTGCCACCATCTTCTCGAGAGCAACTAGGGATGGGCAGTAAATGCTGGCCTGGCCAGCGATGCACACATCCCATAAATTAATTTTTTAAAATGTTATCATCTGCATGATACAAAGTTTAAATTTCATCACAACCCAGAAGATGAGTTTAAGCCTGTAATCTCTCTGTTTGTAAACATATAGACGTTTCCATAGTGACGCCTTGGGCCTTAACTTCAATCAGACAAAGGCTAGACTAATAATGGTAATGGGAACCAGTGCTGTGGATTAAAGTACAGCCAACTGGGTCTATTCCTTGAGAACGTGGTGAGATCAGATACTCCACAGAATACCCTGGCACCACGCAGTACCAATTATTACCAACTTCAAGAGTTGCAGCAAGTTTTAAATACACTCCTTTAATTGGGTTTAACACCAGAAGAAATCGAGGGCAAAATCAAAATATACTACATAAACAATAATTACTGTTAAAAATAAAGCAAGATTTGGTCTTACACAGGGAGGGGCTCGATTCAAAGCACAGACAGGGAGAGTGGGGTGGGCGAGGACCCAGGCCATCAGGCATGGTGCTGACCCCTACATTCTTCTCCTTGTGGTTCTGAGCGATCATTTTGGTCTCATCAGGGACATTCCTCATTCATATAGGTCGGGCCCGTCTCCCAAGCAGATGGAGTTTGGTCAATAGTCGTTTTGCGGTGTAAAGAAAAACAGAAAAACAGCTGGAGTAAACTCAGCAGGTCTGGCAACATCTGTAGAGAGAGAGAATGGAATTAAAAGTTTCGAGTTCGTATGACGTTTGCGTCTATTTGAGTCATTTTGTGGTCTTGGGTACTGGGTTTTGCCCTGTTCTTACTGGAATTCCTCAACACATCACCTCAGCCCCTTGCTTCGTCCGAGCCTCTCTGCATCATCACAATTGTTCTTTTTTTGGTTCCGCTTTGTTAATAAAAAGCAAATATTAACACCCGGAGATTTTTTTTTCTCTTATTCTTTCATGGGATGTGGGTGTCACTGGCAAGGTCTTGGCACTGGCAAGGCAGCACAGTGGTTAGCACTGTTACTTCGCAGCGTCAGGGACCCGGGTTCGATTCCCGGCTTGGGTCACTATCTGTGCGGAGTCTGCACGTTCTCCCCGTGGCAGCGTGGGTTTCCTCCGGGTGTTCCGGGTTTCCTCCTACAAATCCCGAAAGACGTGCTTGGACATTCTGAATTCTCCCTCAGTGTACCCGAACTGGTGGAGGAGTGTGGCGACGAGGGGATTTTCACAGTAACTTCATTGCAGCGTTAATGTAAGCCTACTTGTGACACTAATAAAGATTGTTATTACTATTTGTTGTCCATCCCTCATTGCCTTTGAACTGAGTGGCCTATTAGTCCATTTCAGGAAGCATTTCAGAGTCATAAAGTGTAGACAACCCCCTTTGACCCATCAAGTGCCACATTGCTGTGGGTCTGGGTTCACATATAGGCCAGACCAGGTCAGGACGACAGATTTCCTTCGCTAAAGGCCATTAGTGAACCAGATGGGTTTTTACAACAATGATAGTCTTCCCGGCCACCATTACCGAGGCAAGTTTTTTATTCCAGATTTTATCAATTGAATCTCAACCCCACCAACTGCCGGGGTGGGATTTGAACCCATGTCACCAGAGCATTAGCCTGGGCCTCTGGATTGCAGTGACATTACCAGTACACCATCAACATCCACCCCTCCTGCCTGACGTAATGTGTGGGATCACCTTCATGCAGTCCCACCCATGGCTCACCTCTGCGTCACAAGGTTATAGAACAGCGGTGGGGCAACCTGCGGGTGCTCCGGTTTCCTCCCACAGTCCAAGTTGTGCAGGTTAGGTGGACTGGACATGCTAAAACTGTCCTTAGTGTCCAAAAAGGTTAGGAGGGGTTATTGGGTTACGGGGATAGGGTGGAAGTGAGGGCTTAAGTGGGTCGGTGCAGACTCGATAGGCCAAATGGCCTCCTTCTGCACTGTATGTTCTATCTCTGTTTTAAACTCCCTTTAGTCTGAGATTGTGCCCTCTGGTTCCAGTTTTTGCTGCAAGTGGAAACATCCTCTCCATGTCCACTTTATCCAGGCCTCGCATCATTCTGTAAGTTTCAATAAGACCTGGGGAGTACTGCAAACACGACGCAGTCAGTCACGCAAGTCGGGAATCGAACCCGGGTCCCTGGCGCTGTAAGGCAGCAGTGCTAACCACTGTGCCACTGTAACCCGAAGAGGGGAACAGGTTTCAGAACACTAGCGAAAAGGGGAAGCAAAAATGTTTTTATGCAAAGAGTTTTGTTCTGGAACACACTGCCTTAGCAGATTCATTAGTAACTTTGAAAAGGGAAATGGGTAGCAACTTGCAAAGGATAAAGATGCAAGACTTGGCGGGTGGGGGGGTGGGGGGGAGTGTTTGGAAAGTGTGTGGGGTTGGGACGAATTGGATAATTCGTTCATAGAGACAATGGGCCGAATGTGTTTAATGATTCCAATCTGCTAATAACGATGTTGTGATTAAAAGATATGAATCACATCTTCAGGTGTTTAAATCTTAACTGACTGATCACAAGCCCCTGTTGAAACATCACATGAACCCGGGAAACATTCCCGATGGACAATTCCAGAGCTGGTTTGCTGGTTTCACCTCCCCGTCGCCCCTGAACTTCCCTTGTATATGAGGAAAGCTTCTAAATATGAAATACAGACAAACATTGATATTGTAAATAAATTCAAACGTGGGAGGCCCAAAATGAAAACAGAAAATGCACGTCCAAATCCGTGAGGGTAAAGAAAGATTAAAAGTTCAAGATGTAACACATCCTGCGCTCTGTCTGCACAGAAAACTAGAGGACAAGACAAAGGCAAACAATTCCATCAGGGTGCCTTCCAGAATGTTCCCTCCAGTGTCTCTCAGACTTGCTGGTCACACACGATAATGGAAGTTAAAAACAAGTATGCAATTTCCTCTCCTCACTAATCAGCTGAGCTAGTCTGTAAAAGATATGCATCTCGCTTAGCAGAGAGTCGAGGAATGCTCGTCTGTTGGGAATATTTCAAACTCTTATTCTCCACTTTCTTTGAGAGTGCTCACTTACCCCGTTTCTCCATCCTGTGTGTGTATCCGGGTGCCATCTGCTGGCTAACAAAGGAATAGTTTGACTTGATTGTCATCTTAGATGGAAACAAAGTTAGTATTACGATCGCAGACCAGACTCCAGTAGTGACTAGGATGCTGCACCGAAACCCCAATATTTTAGTTCAGTTGTGAGACTGTGGAAAGAATGATTCGCTCCAGGAGTGATTGCATGAAGAAATAGGGCTTTGGTATTTCTAAAGCAAAACGCTATTATGAATATTAAACTTTTGAACTTCACACCTAAATGAAAGCTTACAGCTACACCTTAACTCGACTACTCAATGTCCCATTAAACAATCAGAAAAGAAGCAGACATCTCTCAATCTAATTAAAAAAAAAAAATTTTACAGTACCCAATTTTTTTTCAATTAAAGGGCAACTTAGCGTGGCCAATCCACCTAACCTGCACATCTTTGGGTTGTGGGGGTGAGGCCCACTCAGACAGGGGGAGAATGTGCAAACTCCATATGGGCAGTGACCCAGGGCCGGGATTCAAAGCCGGTCCTCAGTTCCGTAGGCAGCAGTGTTAACCACTGTGCCACGTGCCACGACTTCAATCGATCTTAACAATAGCCTGGCGTAGAGTAGATACATGAGTAGATACATTAACGCCATTCAAAATGCATCTTGACAAATACATGGATAGGATGGGTATAGAGGGATACAGCATAATGAAGTGATGAGGGTTTTGGCAAAGGTTGGTATCATGACCGGTACAGGTTTGGAGGGCCGAAGGGCCTGTTCCTGTGCTGTATTGTTCTTTGCTTTATAAAAGAGATTTGGAGGGCAGCACGGTGGCGCAGTGGGTTAGCACAGCGGCCTCAAGGCGCCGAGGTCCCAGGTTAGATCCCGGCTCTGGGTCACTGACCGTGTGGAGTTTGCACATTCTCCCCGTATTTGCGTGGGTTTTGCCCCACAACCCAAAAATGTGCAACCTAGATGGATTGGCCATGCTAAAATTGCAGCTCAATTGGAAACAATGAATTGGGTACTCTAAATTTATTTTAAAAATAAATGAAAGATATTTGGCTCATGTTAGAACCCCTTCAGACTCTGGCTGAATATCTTCAAGAAGCTGGTTCACCGGGCATGTTTCAGCTTCTTCCTCGTCCCAGACAAGATTGCTCAGCATTACAGGGTATTACTTTTTTTTTATAACAATCCTACTGTGAGAGAACTGTGGACTCCGTTTCAGGCAGATGAGAATTCACCTCTTTGCCAAAGCTTCCCCAAAAACTAACTGCCTCTGCATTCTTGGGTTCCATCCAGCAATGGCCTCATCTCCCCAAACTGAAAAACAGAGTATCTCTGCAGGCTGCAACAGCACATTAACTCCCCAGGGACTTCCCCAGTCAAACCACCTTACTCTGGCAAATTTCACCTGCTGTTTTCTAGAAACAAAACAAAATCCTTTTAAAACATGACCACTGCAGTCAAACACACTAAAACCCAAGGCTTGTAATCCTTAACTTGTCACTAATCCTAAAATCCCCTATTTGTCACAATAGGAAAAGACTGTGAGTTGGAATTGAGACTATTATAACGTCGAGCTTTGAAAAAGGGTCATCTGGACTTGAAAAGTTAACTCTTTTCTCTCCCTACAGATGCTGCCGGACCTGCTGAGATTTTCCAGCATTTTCTCTTTGATTTCAGATTTCAGCATCTGCAGTAATTTGCTTTTATAGCATAGAGCAGGTTCTTTGGGGTTCAAAACTCTATGTGGAGTTTCTCCCAAACAATATATTTGTTAATTTCCTGCTGAACAGATGCATTTTGCCAGTCTTAAGGCGCTAAATTCTCAAACATGGATTTGTCATTCAGTGAGTGATTTGGAATCTGTAGTGCGGATGATCAGAGCAGCGCGACAAGTAAAGACACAAGATCGAATCTCAAAATGCCCAAAATATTCAGGAATACGGGATACATTTTTTGCTTATTTCAATGAAACATTGTGGGTTGCTGATTAAACAATGTAATGATTTTAAAAATCACATCTTTGTCTTCAAATTCAACCAAGGCCTTGTTCCTCCCTCTCTGTAATCTCCTCCAGCCCCTACACCCCTCATTATCTGTATAACGTCCTCCAGTACCTACACCCCTCCCTATCTCTGTAACCTCCTCTCGCCCCTACACCTCTCCTTACCTCTTTAACTTCCTCCAGCCCCTACACTTCTCCTAGCTCTGTAACTTTCTCCAGCCACTACACCCCTCACTATCTCTGTAACCTCCTCTAGACACTAGACCCCTCCCTATCTCTGTAACCTCCTCCACCCGCTTCAAACCTCCCTATTTCTGTAATCTTCTCCAGCCCTTACAACCCTCACTACCTTTGTAACCTTCTCCAACCCTTACAAACCTCCCTATCTATGTAACCCCTACAAACCTGCCTATCACTGTAATCTCTCACACCTACTACCCTTCCTATCTCTGCAATCATCTCCAGCCCCTGCAAACCTCCCAAACTCTGCAACCTCCTCCAGCCCCTACAATGCTCCGAGGTATCTGTGCTCATCTAATTCTGGCCTCATCTCTGATTTGAATCACTCCATCATTGGTGGCCATGCCTTCAATCTCCTTGGCCCTATACTCTGAAATTCTTAAGCCTTCCCAACTCTCTACCTTGCTTTCCACTTTTGAGTTGCTTCTCACAACCTACCTCTTCGACAAAGCATTAAGTGACCTCCCCGAATGCCTCCTTATATTGTCTAGTCTCAATTCTATTTGATTATGCTTCTCTGAAATGCACTGCACCCCATTTTGCTATAAAGTCACTGTAATATCCTGCCCAAAGCACAGGTTTGATTATAGTCCCCGGTGGCTCGAGGAGAATGCACTCCCCCTTTAACTCCAGGGCAGGGACTGTTGGAAATAAGGTCGGTGTGGTAAACCACTGTTACACCTTTATTAGGTGATGTATGGTAGGACCTGTACTACAGGTTCGCCAGTAGTCCCTGCCTGCTGGCTCCGCCCAGTAGGTGGAGTATAAATATGTGCGTCCTCCATGCTGCAGCCATTTCGCCAGCTGCTGTGGGAGGCCACACATCTTAGAGCAATAAAGCCTCAGTTGTATCCAACTCTAGTCTTTGTTCAATTGATCTTGCATCAATTTATTGCTCTAAGATTTTCAAAAAATGGACCTCCGTATCAAGCCAGATTGCCTGCAGCTGGATCCGCAATCAAGCGACGTCAAAAAGGAATTTAATCACTGGGTAGCATGTTTCGAAGCGTATATCAACTCGGTGCCCAGCACTATCTCGGAGGCTCAGAAGATACAGATCCTGTACTCAAGGTTGAGCTCCAACGTTTTTCCGCTGATCCAGGACGCGCCGAACTACGCCGAAGCCATGACGCTTCTCAAAGAAAACTATGTGCAGAAGATGAACACGCTCTTCGCCAGGCACGTACTCGCCACTCGCTCTCAACTCCCTGGTGAGTCCACCGAAGACTTCTGGCGGGCCCTAATCCCACTTGTCCGGGACTGTCCTTATGAGGGACGCGTTCGTTACGGGGATTGGGTCGGACCTCATTCGCCAAAGTCTGTTAGAGGGGGCCATGCTCGATCTAGCTGAGACAAAGAAGCTAGCGCTCTCTATGACAGTTGCCTCGCGCAACATTCAGGCCTACACCCCCAGCCGCGCGGCCCACCCCTCCTATGCATCGTGGACCCCACAGATGGCCACCCCAGCGGGGGCCTTACCCAGTCAATACGCCTGCGCCACGCACAAGCCAGCACACCCCGGGGGCCCCCGATGTTACTTTTGCGGCCGGCAGAAACACCCTCACCAACGCTGCCCGGCCCGCGCTGCCCTTTGTAAAGCTTGCGGTAAAAAGGGACACTTCGACGCGGTGTGCCAGGCCCGTGCAGTCACTGCTGTCGCCCCACCTCCCTAGTCTACGCACAATGGGCGCCGCTATCTTCACCTCCCCGGACCACGCGCGGCCAGTGGCGCCGCCATCTCCTCCCCCTCAGACCACGTGTGGCCCACGGGCGCCGCCATCTTGTCCAACCCCTGCAATGGAGGATCGAGCTCTCCACCTACAATTACGAGATTTTGTATCGCCCTGGTAAGCTCAATGAGCCCCAGATGCCCTATCCCGAGGTATGTGTGCCAGTGCACAAATAAACCGACTCCGGGCCCTGCACAACACCTTTGTCACCCGGGAGTCACACAGTTGTACCATTTTATCAAGGCCCGCAAACTGCCCTACTCCGTCGAGGAAGTACGGACAATCAACAGGAACTGCCAGGTCTGTGCAGAGTGGAAGCCGCACTTCTACCGGCCGGACCGTGCGTGCCTGGTGAAGGCCGCCCGCCCCTTTGAACGCCTCAGCGTAGATTTCAAAGGGCCCCTCCCCTCCACCGACTGCAACACGTATTTTCTCAGTGTGGTCGATGAGTACTCCAGATTCCCCTTCGCCATCCCATGCCCGTCTGCCACCGTCATCAAAGCCCTCAACACAATCTTCGCTCTGTTCGGTTTCCCCGACTACATCCACAGTGACAGGGGATCCTCATTCATGAGTGATGAGCTGCATCAGTTCCTGCTCAGCAGGGGTATCGCCTCCAGCAGGACGATAAGCTATAACCCCCGGGGAAACGGATAGGTAGAGAGGGAGAATGGGACGGTATGGAGGGCCTTCCAACTGGCCCTACGGTCCAGGAACCTCCTAGCCTCTCACTGACAAGAGGTCCTCCTGATGCACTCCACTCCATCCGGTCACTACTGTGCACTGCCACTAAC
Organism: Scyliorhinus canicula; assembly: GCF_902713615.1. Lineage (NCBI taxonomy): Eukaryota > Metazoa > Chordata > Chondrichthyes > Carcharhiniformes > Scyliorhinidae > Scyliorhinus > Scyliorhinus canicula. Next base: position 99,012,976 of record NC_052161.1, on the reverse strand, counting down.
AACACACCCCATGAACGTGTTTTTGCCTTCCCCAGGAAGTCCACATCCGGGGTGTCGCTCCCGACTTGGCTCGCTGCTCCAGGACCAGTCCTGCTCGTTAGGCACGTCAGACTCCTCAAGGTGGACCCGTTGATGGAGAGGGTGCAATTGCTCAATGCAAACCCCCAGTATGCCTACGTGTAGTACCAGGACGGCCGCCAGGATACTGTCTCCCTCAGGGACGTGGCACCAGCAGGTTCCACACACACACACCCCTCTGGCCCGGCGCCACCCTCCCCTCCCCCGGCGCTCCCAGCAGCAACCCCCCCAGGACCATCTGTCCTCTCCGTGCCCATGCCCGAGGATGAAAAGGATTTAGGCAAGCTCCTGGAGTCACCGAACATCAGGCCAGTATCGACATCGCCGCCACCACTACATGGCTCCCAGCGGAACATCAAGGCCCCGGACGGGTTAAACCTCTAACTTGTCCACTGGACTTCAAAAGACATTTTTTTTGCTGTCAAACATTGTAAATATAAATTCATTGCTGTATATAGTTCTCCTCCACCTCCGCCGGACTCAATTTTAACAGGGGGTGAATGTGGTAAACCACTGTTACACCTTTATTAGGTAATGTATGGTAGGACCTGTACTACAGGTTCACCGGTAGTCCCTGCCTGCTGACTCCACCCAGTAGCCGGAGTATAAATATGTGTGTCCTCCATGCAGCAGCCATTTAGCCAGCTGCTGTGGGAGGCCACACATCTTAGAGCAATAAAGCCTCAGTTGTATCCAACTCTAGTCTTTGTTCAATTGATCGTGCATCAATCGGCTTGAATAGAACAGGCCTCCAGTGAGAAAGGACCAGTGATGCCTAAATGAATCCTGTGTGTGTATACGTTTCTGTTGTGAATAAATCAGTACTTTCCTTGTACTCGACTGATTCCATTGCCTTTACTAAAGTCGCAGTATAAATAACAGGGGCTGGAATCTCCGCACCCCGATGCCAAAATCGCGGCCGGCGCCGGGCAAAGAACCCAGTTTTACGCCGAAATCGGGCTTGGTTCGGCGATTCTCCAAGCACCAAAAAGCGGCATCAGCGGGGAGTACATCGCGCCGCCGGGGACCTTTGCCAGGCGCCCACTCCGACATTCTCTGCCCCCAGCCAGCCGAGTTCCCGATAGGGTGGAACTAACCTGGTATTGCTGGTCGCATGTCTGCGGACTCAGTCTGCGGCTGCCCTGGTCGGGGGCGGGCCGATCGGAGACCAGGGGGGCCTTATAGGCGACTGGGGAATGATTGTGCGGGGTATGAGCGTCGGGCGCACAGTCGATCGGGGGGTCTCTTTCTTAGGTCTGGCTCCGCGGTCCGAGTCCGCCATGGAACACGGCCCGGCCGCAGGAGGCCGCCACCGTGCGCAAGCGCGGCCTCAGACCCAGAAGCTGCGGGATTTACTCCGGGACCCTGCTAGCCCCCTGCAGGGCTAGGAATTCTTGCCCCTTTTTCCAGGATTTTCAGGAGTAAAACGCCATGGTTTTGATGCCGGCGTGGGGACATAGTCCCAATAATGGAGAGTCCAGCCCCAGGTTTTGTTGTTGATGTTTTATGTCATGTGATTCTGTTCCTAAAACTGAAGGTGGTAAAGACTAAGATTTCTGCATCTCCAGTTCACAGAGGAGTTAGGAGGTTACGCAGCGCCTCGGACAGTGCCAGTGGGTAGTGATTGGGCAATGCCAGTGGGTAGTGATTGGGCAATGCCAGGGATAGTGATTGGGCAATTGCCAAGGCTAGTGAATGGGAAATGCCAGGGGATAGGGATTGGGCAGTGCCAGTGGGTAGTGATTGGGCAATTGCCAGGGATAGTGGTTGGGCAATGCCAGGGGATAGTTATTGAGCAATGCCAGGAGATAGTGATTGGGCAATGCCAGGGATAGTGATTGGGCAATGCCAGGGATAGTGATTGGGCAATGCCAGGGACAGTGATTGGGCAATGCCAGGGATAGTGATTGGGCAATGCCAGGAGATAGTGATTGGGAATTCCAGGGGATAGTGATTGGGCAATGCCAGGGGATAGTTATTGAGCAATGCCAGGAGATAGTGATTGGGCAATGCCAGGGATAGTGATTGGGCAATGCCAGGGATAGTGATTGGGCAATGCCAGGGACAGTGATTGGGCAATGCCAGGGATAGTGATTGGGCAATGCCAGGAGATAGTGATTGGGCAATGCCAGGGATAGTGATTGGGCAATGCCAGTGGGTAGTGATTGGGCAATGCCAGGGATAGTGATTGGGCAGTGCCAGTGGGTAGTGATTGGGCAATGCCAGGGATAGTGATTGGGCAATGCCAGGGATAGTGATTGGGCAATGCCAGGGACAGTGATTGGGCAATGCCAGGGATAGTGATTGGGCAATGCCAGGAGATAGTGATTGGGCAATGCCAGGGATAGTGATTGGGCAATGCCAGTGGGTAGTGATTGGGCAATGCCAGGGATAGTGATTGGGCAGTGCCAGTGGGTAGTGATTGGGCAATGCCAGGGATAGTGATTGGGCAATGCCAGTGGGTAGTGATTGGGCAATGCCAGGGGATAGTGATTGGGCAATGCCAGGGATAGTGATTGGGCAGTGTCAGTGGGTAGTGATTGGGCAATGCCAGGGATAGTGATTGGGCAATGCCAGGGACAGTGATTGGGCAATGCCAGGGATAGTGATTGAGCAATGCCAGGGATAGTGATTGGGCAATGCCAGGGGATAGTGATTGGGCAGTGCCAGTGGGTAGTGATTGGGCAATGCCAGGGATAGTGATTGGGCAATGCCAGGGACAGTGATTGGGCAATGCCAGGGATAGTGATTGAGCAATGCCAGGGATAGTGATTGGGCAATGCCAGGAGATAGTGATTGGGCAATGCCAGTGGGTAGTGATTGGGCAATGCCAGGAGATAGTGATTGGGCAATGCCAGGGATAGTGATTCGGCAGTGCCAGTGGGTAGTGATTGGGCAATGCCAGGGATAGCGATTGGGCAATGCCAGGAGATAGTGATTGGGCAATGCCAGGGATAATGATTGAGCAATGCCAGGGGATAGTGATTGGGCAATGCCAGGGGATAGTGATTGGGCAATGCCAGGGATAGTGATTGGGCAATGCCAGGGGATAGTGATTGGGCAATGCCAGGGGATAGTTATTGAGCAATGCCAGAGATAGTGATTGGGCAATGCCAGGGGATAGTGATTGGGCAATGCCAGGGATAGTTATTGAGCAATGCCAGGAGATAGTGATTGGGCAATGCCAGGGATAATGATTGAGCAATGCCAGGGACAGTGATTGGGCAATGTCAGGGACAGTGATTGGGCAATGCCAGGGGATAGTGATTGGGCAATGCCAGGGATAGTGATTGGGCAATGCCAGAGATAGTGATTGGGCAATGCCAGGGGATAGTGATTGGGCAATGCCAGGGATAGTTATTGAGCAGTGCCAGGGATAGTGATTGGGCAATGCCAGGGGATAGTGATTGGGCAATGCCAGGGGATAGTGATTGGGCAATGCCAGGGACAGTGATTGGGAATTCCAGGGGATAGTGATTGGGCAATGCCAGGGATAGTTATTGAGCAGTGCCAGGGGATAGTGATTGGGCAATGCCAGGGATAGTGATTGGGCAATGCCAGGGGATAGTGATTGGGCAATGCCAGGGATAGTGATTGGGCAATGCCAGGGGATAGTGATTGGGCAGTGCCAGGGGATAGTGATTGGGCAATGCCAGGGATAGTGATTGAGCAATGCCAGGGATAGTGATTGGGCAATGCCAGGGATAGTGATTGGGCAGTGCCAGTGGGTAGTGATTGGGCAATGCCAGGGATAGTGATTGGGCAATGCCAGGGACAGTGATTGGGCAATGCCAGGGATAGTGATTGAGCAATGCCAGGAGATAGTGATTGGGCAATGCCAGGGATAGTGATTCGGCAGTGCCAGTGGGTAGTGATTGGGCAATGCCAGGGATAGCGATTGGGCAATGCCAGGGATAATGATTGAGCAATGCCAGGGATAGTTATTGAGCAGTGCCAGGAGATAGTGATTGGGCAGTGCCAGTTTGTAGTGCGTGGGTTGTACTGGGGGAAGTGCATGAGCAGTACCATGGGGCAATGCATGGACAATGCCAGAGAGGGCATTGCATGTGCAGTGCAAGGGGACAGTGTATGTGGGCAGTGCCATGGGACAATTCATGGGCAATATCAGAGGGTAGCGCATGGGTTGTTCCAGGGGCCAGTGCCATGGGCAGTGCCCAGGTATGACCCTCTCCCCCTCCTGATTCTGCACTCAGCTGAGCTCCCCTGGAAGGTTTGCTCACCAAGTGTACATCCTGGGAGATCAGTTGGGATTCATGCCGTTCTGCCGCCACGCCACCGTGGATGGATTTTCTGAAGGTGAAAAGGGGAATGATAGAGCTGTAGAGGCTTGATAATTATATAACAGCCTTACTAATATGTGAAATTCCCTGTCATCGTGATGTTGCAGGTCCCTATTTTCTGCCCTCATTACTGAACCCTCCCGATCATGAAATGGAAAATCACGACCCTTAACAGGAAGAATTTGCAGAGCAGGAGGGAAGGAGCCACTGGAAATGCAGTGAGCTGAATGATCTCCTTTTTATAATAATAATCTTTATTGTCACAAGTAGGCTTACATTATGTAGAACATAGAACATACAGTTCAGAAGGAGGCCATTTGGCCCATCGGAGTCTGCACCAACCCACTTAAGTCCTCACTTCCACCCTATCCCCTTAACCCAATCACCCCTCCTAACCTTTTGGGACACTAAGGGCAATTTATCATGACCAATCCACCTAACCTGCATGTCGTTGGACTGTGGGAGGAAACCGGAGCACCCGGAGACCCACGCAGACATGGGGAGAACATGCAAACTCCACACAGTGACCCAGCGGGGAATCGAACCTGGGACCCTGGCGCTGTGAAGCCACAGTGCCAGCCACTTGTGATACCGCGCTGGCCATTAACATTGCAATGAAGTTACTGTGTTTAATGACGGTCTTCCTTTAATAATAATTTTCTGTTGTAAATAAAAGATTGAATCATGAGATACATTCCACAAACTAGAAAAGGGAAGGTCCCAGATGAGTTTTTAGCACTAATCAATTCGTTGTTGAAATTCATTGTAATATCCCACACGGGACATACAGGGTGGGAATGATTGTCTTCTTCGTGGTCCTCGCTGAGTATGTGCTCCCCCACTAGCAGCAGAGGAACAATATATAAAAGATCAGCCGGTAAGACCAGAGAGGTAGCCGGTAGGGATTTACCAGGCATTGTATACACCATATTGTAAATAAATCTAGTTCTTTACTCAGTGTGGTCTCCCTGTGTCCTTATTAAATGAATCACATCTTCAGGTGTTTAAATACATTGAAATATACGTAGAAAATAGAAGCAAGAGGAGGCCATGCGGCCCATTGAGCCTGCTCCGATATTCATTATGATCATGGCTGATCATCAAGTTCAATACCCTGATCCCGCCTTCCTCCCATATCCCTTGATCCCTTTAGCCCCAAGAGCTATATCTAACACCTACTTGAAATTACACAATGTTGTGGCCTCAACTACTTTCTGTGGTAATGAATTCTAATCTCTTGGTGAAGAAATTTCTCCTCACTTCAGTCCTAAAAAGTTTATCCCTTATCCTCGAACTATGACTCCTAATTCTGGAGTCCCACAACATCGGGAATATTCTTTCTGAATCTACCCCATCTCACCCTGTTGGAGCTTTATATGTTTCTATGAGATCCCCCCTCACTGTTCTAAACTCCAATGAATATAATCCTAACTGATTTAGTCTCTCCTCATATGACTGTCTTGCCATCCCAGGAATCAGTCTAGTAAACCTTTGCTGCACTCCCTCCATTGCAAGAACATCCTAACTGCACCATAATACTCCAGGTATGGCCTCACCAATGTCCTATACAATTGTAGCAAACTTTCCTATTCTTGTACTCAAATTCTCTCACTTATGAAGGCCAACATACCATTTGTCTTCTTTATGCTGGCTGTACCTGCGCACTTAGTTTCAGCGAAAGGGAAAATGCTGGAAAATCTCAGCAGGTCTGGCAGGATCTGTAGGGAGAGAAAAGAGCTAACGTTTCGAGTCCGATGACTCTTTGTCAAAGCTAACAGACAAAGAAAGTGGGAAATATTTATGCTGTGGAGTGAGAATGAAAGATGAGTCATAGCCACAGAAACCCAGGGAAACCGGGTGCTAATGGCCACAGAAACCAAGGGACTCTGGCGACTGCCATTAACACTCTTTCCCCTTGGTTTCTGTGGCTATTAGCACCCCGTTTCCCTGGGATTCTGTAGCTATGACTCATCTTTCATTCTCGCTCCACTGTATAAATATTTCCCTCTTTCTCTGTCTGTTAGCTTTGACAAAGAGTCATTGGACTCGAAACGTTATCTCTTTTCTCTCCCTACAGATGCTGCCAGACCGGCTGAGATTTTCCAGCATTTTCGCTTTCATTCCAGTAAGGAGGACTTTGCAGGGTCGACAGGACTGAGTTTGCCGTTGTTTCTGGTGCCTGGGCCGATGTCGAGTGGTCTCTCAGGACAATGAGAACTTTTCAGAACTAGATGATTAACACAGTGCTGATATAGATAATGCACAGTAAGAAGTCTTACAACACCAGGTTAAAGTCCAACAGGTTTGTTTCAAACACGAGCTTTCGGAGCGCAAACCTGTTGGACTTTAACCTGGTGTTGTAAGACTTCTTACTGTGCTCACCCCAGTCCAACGCCGGCATCTCCACGATATAGGTAATGGTATGGGGGGAGATGGAATAAAGATAGATTATCGGTGCTGTGGTCCAGACCAGCCATGGTCTAGCTCAATGTTCTTCAAACTTTCAGCAACTGATGTACAAGGACACCAAGGTCTCGTTGAGTATCCACCCCCCTCAACGTACACCCATTCAAATATTAATCCACCTTCCTATTTTTGCTACCAGAGCGGATAACCTCACATTGATCCACATTATACTGCATCTGCCATGCTTGTGCCAACTCACTCAGCCTGTCCATATCTTGACGAAGCATCTCTGCATCCTCCTCACAGCTCACCCTCCCACCAACTTTGTATCAACTGCACATTGAGATAATATATTTAGTTCCCTCATCCAAATCATCAATATATAATGCGAACAGTTGGGGTCCGAGCACAGATCCCAGCGGGACCGCATTAGTCACTGCCTGCCAATCAGGAAAAGACCCATTTATTCCAACTTAAATCTTAACTGACTGATCACAATCCCCCGTTAAAACATCTCGTGATCCCGGGAAACATTCCTGATGGACAATTCCAGAGCTGGCTTGCTGGATTCACCTCCCCGTCGCCCCTGAACTTCCCTTGTATATGAGGAAAGCTTCTAAATATGAAATAAGGACAAACGTTGATATTGTAAATAAATTCAAATGTTGGAGGCCTAAAATGAAAACAGAAAATGCACGTCCAAATCCGAGTGGGTTCGGAAAGGTTAAAAGTTCATGGTGGCACGCACCCTGTGTTCTGTCTGCACAGAAAACTAGAGGATGAGACAAAGGCAAATAATTCCATCAGGGCGCCTTCCAGAATGTTCCCCCCAGTGTCTCTCAGGCTTGTTGGTCACATGTGACAATGGAAGTAATAATAAGTATGCACTTTCTGCTCCTCACTAATCAGCTGAGCTAGTCTGCAAGAATATGCATCTCGCTTAGCAGAGAGTCGAGGAATGCTCGTCTGTCAGGGATATTTCAAACTCTTGTTCTCCACAAGCACTAAAGGCCAGATTTTCACTTCTGAAATGGCGTCCTGCATTCGCAAAACATAAGGCCCCCTTGTCACCTCAGTCGCAAATGGGTTCACCGCGGAGACACCCACTTTGTATACATCACAATTAAGCACTTCTTTTAATACATACCATCACAGTTGAAAATATTTTGTTCTCCTTTTGCAACACACCTATTTACACAATTTAGGTGGTTCTTACCAGCAGTACTGAGGGCTGTATGCTGAAGTCCATCTCTCACTGACACCATCATGAGCAAGGGTGCGCCTGTGCACGGCCATAATCTGTAGCATATCATTACTATCGGGAGATCTTTACACGGGAACACTGTGGAGCTCCTCCTGAGAAGTCAAGGCACCTATGGTGCATTTTGAGAATTTTAATCACTTTATTATATAGTGGGCCACCATATGTGGGCTGCATGGTGACAAATGGTTAGCAGTGCTGTCTCACCTGGGACCTGGATTCAATTCTGGGCTTGGGTGACTGTCTGTGTGGAGTTAACACATTCTCCCCGTGTCTGCGTTGGTTTCCTCTGGGTGCTCCAGTTTCCTCCCACAGTCCAAAGATATGCAGGCTAGGTGGGTTTACGAAAGATAGGGTGGGGTAGTGGGCCTAGGTAGAGTGCCCCTTCAGAGGAACGGTGCAGACTCAGTGGCATGAATGGCCTCCTTCTGCACTGTAGGGATTCAATGGGCTGTCTATGGAACCATACGGCTGTTGATATATAGAGCTGCTCAGGCCTGTTTGTAGCCATCTAAAGGGAATCATCAGCCACTCACTTAATGGATAACCCTTTGTCCCCCAGAACCCTAAACCATGGACCCTGTCACAGTTTGAAAAAGCCGAGGCAGTTGTGAATTCCTCAGGATAAATGGGCTTGGCAGCTTTGTGCACAGACATGCAGGAACGCCTGGCTGACATCACCCGCCACCCACATATTGGGGGAATGGCAGGAATTCCTGTTCAGAAAGGTATCAGTTTGATGTGTTGCTGCCCCCTGTGGTGACCTGGGTGCAGCCGATAATCATCTGCACCTGAGGTAAGCCCGCTGACTCCTCAAAACCCGTCACTCTCTTGAGCCTGAGGTGTGACACCCATTGGGAACGTTTTTTTAAATAAATGTTTTTTATTAGGTTTTTGAACATAGTATAGTTACAGCTTAGTACATAGATTAAAATATATATATATATATACAGAAGAAGGAAAAAAACTGGTAGGATATTGTGCACAAGCTCAAAAACAGCAACTCTGTACAATTAGCAATATTATTTTAACACATAAGTAGGCACCTATTTGTGGGGGGAGGGTAACTGGGGAGGTACATATACATTTGGGTGGTGGAGAAACAATTACATTAGTTATGTCCAGTACAGAGAGGGCAATACGAGAATGGATCTGGTGTTGGTGTTGTTACTTGCTTCTCCCAGACGGTTTTTGCTGCCGTTGTTGTCGCGCGTTCACCTCCGCTTCGGCCGTTCGTCCCGTCTTTTGCCCATGTTTTCCTGGCTCTCAGTGCCGCCCAGTGGTAGAATTGTAGGTTTGGGAGGGCTAGCCCCCCCCCCACTGGATTTTGATTTTTGTAGGACCTTCTTTGGGATCCTAGAATTCTCCCCCCCCTCCCCCCCCCCCCCCCCCCCCCCGTCCATACAAAGGCCATGATAAGTTTGTCTCGTGCTTTGAAAAAGGCCTTGGGGATGTAGATCGGGATAGATCTAAGTAGGAAGAGGTACCTGGGCAGTACGCTCATTTTGATGATCTGGACTCTCCCTGTGATGGAGAGCGAAAGTGTGCTCCATCTTTACAGGTCCTTTTTTACTTCCTCTGTCAGACTGGTGAGGTTCCATTTGTGGATCCCTTCCCAGTCATGGGCTATTTGGATCACCCAAAGAATGTCCCCCTCACACCAGAAAAGAGGGAATTGTGTGTGTGGTAGTCACCACTGATGTATATACTGTATATATATGTATATATATGTGTGTTTTACGGTAAGGCCCCTGTACTACAGGTACGGGGGTAGATCCCTGCCTGCTGGCTCTGCCCAGTAGGTGGAGTATAAATATGTGTGCTCCCCATACAGCAGCCATTTCGTCAGCTGCTGTAGGAGGCAACACATCTCAGTGTAATAAAGCCTCGATTACATCCTACTCTCGTCTTTGCGTAATTGATAGTGCATCAGTGTGATTGACACGGTGCAGCTGTGTGTGGCTGGCTGGGAGATTCCCCAGAGCTCCTCCGGCTGAGCATTGGGATGATTGAGCCGGCAGAATGAAAATTCAGAACCATGGTGACTTTGAGAGCGACCGGTCAGGAATGAGGATCAGGAGCGTATGGTTTGAAACCTAGGTGGACCGTGGCACATACGTCGCTGACCAATGCCTGGTTTCACCTGAGTTGTCTTCTGCATTGGTTCTCAGTCATATGATCTCCGCAGTCAGCAGATACCTCAGAGTAAACCTTGGCTGTTCCCCTCCCCCTCCTCTGTGGTGAGCGCTGTGCTGCTTATAACTCCTGGCCTGATTGCCTCCTTCTGGCCTCATGTTGCTCATGCTCACGTTCCTCTTTTGCGCAAATATGTGAAGCTGCCACCGCCATTTTGCAGCTTTTTGCTGCGATGCGCGTTCCTCCCTCCGCTGGCATACTGACCTTGATGCCACTTGGAACCCAGGTCATGAGGGGCAAAAATGTCTCCCTTCCAAGCCCCACCCTCCAACTCCCTTGGGTGACAGCAACAACCTGATTGTTGAAGTTCTGTGGCACATAATGAAACATTTTAAAGCTATCCGAAAGGATATTGTACAAAAACTGGGGATAAACATTGCAAATAACAGCCAAGAAGCAAGAGCTTTTCGCCTTTTTAAAAAAGTTTATTTTATTACAAACATGTATCAAAACAGGTTACCACAAATTAATACCCCGGGAAACATACTTTCAACAATCAACTATTCAGTCTGTACAGACTTTTACCCCTTTTCACACCCTCTCGGGTGAAACGAACAGCCCCTCAAATACAGTTACAAACATCCCCCACCTTTCCTCAAACCCCCCTGAAGAGCCCTTTAACTCATACTTTATCTTCTCTAATCGCAGGAAGTCGTGCAGGTCACCCAACCAAGCCGCTATCCCCAGTGGCGATGCCAACCGCCACTCCAGCAAAATTCGCCGCCAAAGAGCATGGCTCCTGGTAGTAGAAGGGCATGGGCCTAGTCCACTAGGGCGTGACTGGCTCAGGAAAATTCAGTGTCATATTGCAGCATGGGAGCACAAGTGGATAGCACTGTGGCTTCACAGCGCCAGGGTCCCAGGTTCGATTCCCCGCTGGGTCACTGTCTGTGCGGAGTCTGCATGTTCTCCCTGTGTCTGCGTGGGTTTCCTCCGGGTGCTCCGGTTTCCTCCCACATTCCAAAGATGTGCAGCTTAGGTAGATTGGCCATGCTAAATTGCCCTTAGTGACCAAAAAAAAAGGTTAGGAGGGGTTACGGAGATAGGGTGTAAGTGAGGGCTTAAGTGGGTAGGTGCCGACTCGGTGGGCCAAATGGCCTCCTTCTGCACTCTATGTTCTATGTTTTAAACAAGTACAGGATTCTCACCCGCTGAATTATTGATGGGTAGAGGATCAAAGTCTCACCTGGATCTGCTACACCCAGATGTCAAAGCAAAAGTGGGAAGGAGACAAGAAAAGCAGAAAGAGAGACATCATCATCATGCTAAGGAGAGACATTTGAAATGAAATTAATTTAAATGAAATGAAAAATGAAATGAAAATCGCTTCTTGTCACGAGTAGGCTGGTTTAGCTCACTGGGCTAAATCGCTGGCTTTTAAAGCAGACCAAGCAGGCCAGCAGCACGGTTCGATTCCCTTACCAGCCTCCCCGGACAGGCGCCGGAATGTGGCGACCAGGGGCTTTTCACAGTAACTTCATTGAAGCCTACTCGTGACAATAAGCGATTTTCATTTCATTTTTCATTTCATGAAATTACTGTGAAAAGCCCCTAGTCGCCACATTCCGGCGCCTGTCCGGGGAGGCTGGTACGGGAATACGGGTGGTTGTGTTTATATCAGGAATTTTAGCAGCAACCAGTGTCGGCTTCCTGGAATTATTCTTAACCAAAGTGGTCCAGTATTCTTGGTTGTGAAATTGAACAATGGAAGCGCTGTTTCCAGGCACCAAGATCATATTCGTCTAAGACAAGACTTGGAGACAGTAAAAGTTCCAGATAACACAATCAAAGTCAATGTGGCTGTGGAAATTCAACAACCCACTCCTTTGCCCACAAAGTTCAGTTAAGCATCACCAGAGTTGATGGAGTCATCAATGATACTGTGCAGATCACAATTCCCGAAAGGCAGACATATGATTAAAGCTTTAGTTTTGTTGTATTTCTTTAAGGATGATTAAAATTTAAATGGGGCGAGAAAGGTGTTATAGATTATTATTATTCATCTTCTTAATTGAGTCCATTGCTGATTCCAGTTCTAATTTTATTCCGTTACGTGTTATTTCAATGTTTAACTAGCTGCTCCTGTTTTTGAGTCCATACTGTCTTTTAAACTTCAGAGAACATTAACTTCCTCGAGGCATTTCAACTATCTTTTCGTGATCAAGTTACCGCACGTACTCTGCACGGCTCTTACCTGCTTCCAGTCTGCCCACGTTCGGGGGAGAACTCCCACGCTCCAGCCAAGTTATCCCCTAAGTAGCCAGGTCATCACGTGACCACTCAGTCTTCAGATATCTCAACTCTCCAAAGCACTCCAGCAAGTTCAGACCTTCTCCTCAAACCTGTAAACCCACGGGTTGTGCCTCAGGAAGCTGGGGAATGAAAGCTGCATCAAACCGAAGGAGACGCAATTTTAAATGTGCAGTTGTCTCTGTGAACCAACAAGTGTGCAAAGTTCAATCTACCCCTGGTTTTCCCTTTCCCACCACCCCCGCCATCTCAAAGAAAATGGTGGGTTGGTGAGCGGGACTTCTGGAATTGGGACTCCGCTGCCATTTTGGCTAAGTTACGGAGACTTTGGGCGGGATCATCCGTTAGCCGGTGTCAAAATTGTGAAAGACGATTGGGCGGAAAATCGTTTCTGACACCAAAATCGCAGGCGCCAATTTGACGCCAAATCGCAAAGCCCTAGCACCTCGACAGTGGCATCAATGCGTCCCGGAATGCACATACAGTAGACACCGTTTCCATGTCATTAGCGGGCCCGACCTTGTATTCTCTGGGGCCTTCACAATTCTCCGCCTCCGATTGACCAAGTTCCCGGCGTCATGGTTCACTTGTGCTTTTAAAAATCGTGAAACCAGCGTGGCGGCTGCTGAGGGAGAGAGAGAGGGGGTGGGAGGTGGGGGGGGGGGGGGGGGTGTACAGAAGGTGTCCAACACCACCATAGTTTGCTGACAGTTGTGCCGCTGGCCAGGGGAGCTTCTGCCAGGGTCAGGGGCGCAGCGGGGGATGATCAGGCTGTGGGGTCGGGATGGACGGACATGGAACACCATTGCCACAGCCGGCAAGGCAGCCATGCAGCTGCGCACACCGCTAACAGCCCACTGTGAACTTGGTGCCATGGGTCCTATAGGTGCCCCTCCCCCCCCCCCCCCCCCAGGCCACCCTCTTGGGTGCCCTCTTGCCCCAGTTGACCCATCGGCTGAGTGGGCATGCTCTAGCGCACCCAGTGCCATCTTGTTGGCTGGGATGGTGTGTGTGGGGAGTGAAGTGTGTATATGTGACTGCAGCTTGTCAGCCTCCCGAGTGTCAATCACGGACCTGACCAATCCCGCACCATTTTTTCATCGGAATCGATTGTGTTCCCCGTGGCACCGGTGCTAGCCCCTCAACAGTAGCGGAATCGGTTCAGGTGTGGAGCCGGTTTTTCTGTTGTAAAAGTCCATGGACTCTGCGTTGGCGTCGTCTCAGAAACGGAGAATCTCGCCCCTTCTGTCTTACAAAAATTCAGGCCTGAGTTTCTCTGGTTTGAGAGAGTTCACAAACACCTTTCTCCACTCTGGACTTTGTGTGTATCCGGGTGCCATCTGGTGGATAACTAAGGAATCGTTTGGATGGGTTTGTGAGCAAGAAGGGAAACAATGTTAATTTTATAGGTGAAGCGAAGGGTGAATTTGAATTAAGGCCTAATAATAAAGAGCTGTGACCATCACGCTAGGCCGTAATGTTCAAAACTGCACCGGCAATCCGACCAGAAAATATATTTGTTCATTTCCCCAAACAACTGCAGTCTGCCTGTTTTCAGTGAGGAGCAGGTTCAAGGGGCTAAATGATTATTTGCAGCTCTTATTGCTTTTATTCTGATGTTTATTGATCCATAGTGCAAGCCCTGCTGGTTACCAAAAGTACAGGGACTTCAGAGTGGAGCAACCTTATGTATCTGAGTGGTCACCTCCTGTCCCTTTTATCATTTTTCATGGGATGTGGGCGTCACTGGCTGAGTCAGCAGTTATTGTCCATCCCTAATTGCCCTTGAGAAGATAGTGGTGAGCTGCCGCCTTGAACCACTGCAGTCCCTGCAGTGTAGGTACACCAACAGTGCTGTTAGGGAGGAAGTTCCAGCCATTTTGACCCAGTGACAGTGAAGGAATGGGGATATAATTTCCAAATCATGACATTGTATGAAATGGAGAGGGACTTGCGGTAGATGGGGTCCCCATGGGCACGTTTCACCCAACGGGAGACTGAGTGCCGACGCCGGAGTGAAACCTGGAGTGTTTCACTCTGGCTTCGAAGGCCGCTCCTCACCCCCTATTCTACCCCCCCCCCCCCCCCCGGGGGGCTAGGAGCGGCATTGCGCGAGTCTCGTGCTTGCGTCAAAGCGGCGCGCCAAGAATGACGTGGCTGACTGCGCCTAAGTGACGTCAGCCGCGCATGCGCAGGTTGGCCAGCTCCAACCTGCGCATGCGCGGTTGCCGTCTTCCCCTCTGCTGCCCCGCAAGACATGGCGGCTTCATCTTGCGGGGCGGCGGAGGGGAAAGAGTGCGTCTCTTAGAGACGCCGGCCCGACGATCGGTGGGCACCGATCGTGGGCCAGTCACCTCACGAGCACGCCCGCGGTGCTCGATCCTCTCTCCGCCCCCCACAGGCCCCACACTTACCTGTCGCGCGATGTTCACGCCGGCAGTGACCAGGTGTGGTTGCTGCCGGCATGAACCGGTCGTGGTCGTCAGGCCGCTCGCCCCATCCGGGCCGGAGAATCGTCGGTCGCCGGGAAAAATGGCGAGTGGCAATTCTCCAAGCGGCGCGTCGCAAAACGCGACACGCCATTTTGGGGGGGTGGGTGAATCGTGGGGGGTGCCAGGGCGGCGTGTCGTGATTTTCCCGGCCCTCCCGCGATTCTCCCCCCCCCGGCGTGGGGAGCGGAGAATCGCGGCCCATGTCTCTGCTGCCCTTGTACTTCTCAATAGTAGAGGTCATGGGCTTGGAAGGTGCTGTTGAAGGAGGCTTGGTGAGTTCCTGTAGTACTCCTTGTAGGCAGAACACAACTGTCACTATGGATTGATGGCAGAGGGAGTGACTGTTCACAGTGGTGGGATGGGTGCCAATCAACCGAGCTTCTTTGTCCTGGATGACGTTGCGTTTCTTTCTCATTGTTGGAGCAGCACTCATCCAGACAAGTGGAGAATATTCCATCATTAACCTGGCTTGCCTTATGGGTGCTGGACAGGTTTTGAGGAGTCAGGTGGTGAATTACTTGCCAGAGGATACCTAAAGTTTGACCTCAGGATGTCAATATGTCAATAGTAGGGGATTCAGCAATGGTAACATAATTGAATCATAGAATTCCCACAGTGCAGAAGGGTGTCATTGAGCCCATCAAGTTTGCACTGACGCTCCAAAAGAGCACCCCACCTAGGCCAATATCCTGCACATCTTTGGACTGTGGGAACAAACCGGAGGAAACCATGCATGCACGGAGAGAATGTGCAAATTTTAGAGTCATCCGAAGTCGGAATCAAACCGGGGTCCCTGGTGCTGTGAGGCAGCAGAGTGCTAACCACTGTGCCACCATAACAATCGTTTCATTGTCAGCATCAGACTTTTAATTCCAGATCATTATTGAATTCAATTTTCACCATCTGCAGTGGAGGGATTTGAACCTGCAGCCCAAAACATTGCTAGTCCAGTGATGTTAACATTACACCACCACAGGACAGCACAGTTGGCGAAGTGGTTAGCACTCACGCCAAGGTCCCAGGTTCGATCCTGGCTCTGGGTTACTGTCCGTGTGGAATTTAAACATTCTCCCCGTGTTGCGTGGGGTTCGCCCCCAGAACCCAAAGATGTGCAAGGAAGGTGGATTGGCCACGCGAAATTGCCCCTTAATTGGAAAAAATGAATTAGGTACTCTAAATTTATTTTTTTTAAATTACACCACCACCTCTCCTTGTCAATGGGAGATGTTTAGATGCTCTCGTGTTGGAGATGATCACTATTTGGCACTTGTGTTGCGTGAATGTTATTTGTCACTTGTCAGCCCAAGCCTGAACATTGTCTAGACTTTACTGCATTTGGATATGGATTGCTTTGTTATCTGAGGAATCACAGATGGTGCTGAACACTGTGCAGTCATCAGCGAACATCCCCACATCTGACATTGTGATGAAAGGAAGGTAATTGACGAAGATGGTTGGGCCGAGGTCACTACCCTGAGGAACTTGTGCAGTGATGCTCCAGGGCTGAGTTAATTGCCCTCCAACAACAACAACCATCATCCTTTGTGTTAGGTATGACTCCAACCAGTAGAGAGTTTTCCCCTTGATTCCATTGACTCCTGTTTAGCTAGGGCTCCTTGATGCAACACTCGGTCAAATGCTGGCTTAATGCCAAGGGCAGTCACTCTCACCTCTGGAGTTCAGGGCGGGGATTCTCCCCTACCCGGCGGGGCGGGGGGTCCCGGCGTAGCGGAGTGGCGCCAACCACTACGGCGTCGGGCCTCCCCAAAGGTGCGGAATTCTCCGCACCTTTAGGGGCTAGGCCCGCACAGGAGTGGTTGGCGCCACGCCGACTGGCGCCAAAATGGCGCCAAAATGGCGCCAATGGCCTTTGATGCCCGCCGGCCGGCGTCGGGGCTGGCCGAAAGGCCGATTCGCGCATGCACCGGTGCGTCAACGGCCGCTGACGTCACCACCGGCGCATGCGCGGTTGGGGGGTCTCTTCAGCCTCCGCCATGGTGGAGGCCGTGGCGGCAGCGGAAGAAAAAGAGTTCCCCCACGGCAGTGGCCTGCCCGCCAATCGGTGGGCCCTGATCGCGGGCTAGGCCATCTTGGGGGCACCCCCTGAGGTCCGATCGCCCCGCACCCCCCCAGGACCCCTGGGGCCCGCTTGCGCCGCCAATCCCGCCGGCACCAGAGGTGCTCCAATTCCCACCGGCGAGAGAGGCCTGTCAGCGGCGGGACTTCGGCCCATCACAGGCCGGAGAATCGCCGCGGGGGGCACGCCGACCGGCGCGGCGTGATTCCCGCTCCCGCCGATTTCCAGGTGGTGGAGAATTCCGGCCACGGCGGGGGCGGGATTTACACCGGCCCTGGGCGATTCCCCGACCCTGCGGGGGTCGGAGAATTCCGCCCCAGCTCTTTTGCCAATGTTTGAAACAAGACCGTAATGAGGTTAGGAGCTGAGTGGCCCTGGCGGAACCGAAACTGAGCGACAATCAGCAGGTTATTGAGTAAGTGCCGCTTGATAACGCTATGAATGACACTTCCATTACTTTTTTGATGATCGAAAGTAGACTGATCGGGTGGCAAGTGGCCAGGTTGGATTTGTCCTGGTTTTGTGGATAGGGCATACCTGTGCAATTCTCTACATTGCCAGGTAGATGGCAGTGTTAGTTCAAGGCACAGGTCTTCAGTACTATTGCTGGAATGTTGTCAGTCCCTTGGCCTTTGCAGCATCTAGGGCTTTCAGCCATTTCTTTATATTATGTGGAGTGAGTCAAATTGGCTTCTTGACAGGATGCTGAGATGGATCATCCACTCGGCACTTCTGGCTGAAGATGGTTGAAATTCTTCAGACTTATCTTTTACACTTATCTTGTGCTGTGCTCCCCCATCATTGAGGATGGGGATATTTGTGGAGCTTCCTCCTCCATCATGGAATCTTAGGATCATAGAATTTACAGTCAAAAGGAGTCCATTCGGCCCATCGAATCTGCACCGGCTCTTGGAAAGAGCACCTACTTCCCACACCTCCACCCTATAACTCAGTAACCCCACCTAACCTTAGAGCAATTTTGCATGGCTAATCCACCTAACCCACACATCTTTGGACTGTGGGAGGAAACCGGAGAACCCGGAGGAAACCCACGCAGACACGGGGAGAACGTGCAGACAGTGACCCAAGCCGGAATCGAACCTGGTGTCATAATATACATCTATGTATATAATGGAGTGCAGACAGGCAGTGATTGACACACAGGATGACCAGTAAGCACACAGGACAGAGCAGCCAATCACCGGACAGGACACGACCATATTAAAGCCAGAGGGCACTAGGTTTCCCGCTCTCTCGGGATCCAGCCTCTGAGACAGTCAGAGTTCGTGAGCTAGCAAGTGCAAACACCATGCGGTAGCTAGTAAGTCTGGTTAGGCTAGTACTAGGTCTCCAATCAAGTCAGTATAGTGTCAACCCGCAGTTGAACATGTATATTAGTTAAGACGTTAAATAAAATCGTGTTGCATCTTATCCGGTGTTAGAGGTCTGTCTCTTGCTACATTGCATTGTGGCTGTAAATAACTCTGAATTTTAGCTAATTCCGCTGATTCTTGCTACATCCCAGGCTGTAGCGCTGGCATTCCTTCCAAATTTACATACTGAGCGATCGCTTAATTATTTCTACCTTCCTCGCTCCTGCAGCCAAATTCAACTGCAACTAGCCTGTCAATTCCAAAAGTTTTGTAAACCACCCAGAGATATCTCTTCAACACCCAGGAAACTCTTAGCCTCTGAAAGAGCCATTTTACAAGTCACTCCCTATTAAACTGACAGTATCAATACTTGAAAGCAATATTTCTTCACTCTCGCTGTCGTTAAATTCAAAAATACAGAGCCAAATACGGAATTATACTCCTTAAATCCCGCCAGAAGAGCCCCCAACTGTTACGGGTCGAAGAATGAGAACCCCAATCTGTTTAGGTATTCCGGATGAGAACCCAACTTTCTACTTTGGAAAGCTGTGAGGAAACTATATTGCATCACAGGGGTGATAACACTGACCAGCAGTCAACTTTTATAGTAAAATAAACAGAATCAAGCATATTAGCAACAAAGAATAGTTTTGCATTTAACAGCTGTAACATCTTTCTTGCTTTCTAACCCTGCCTCTATATTATGTGTAATAGATAGAGTGGACGTGGAGAGGATGTTTCCACTAGTCGGAGAAACTAGAACCCGAGGGCACAGCCTCAGACTGAAGGGACAGTCGTTTAAAACAGAGATGAGGAGGAATTTCTTCAGCCAGTGGCAGGTGAATCTGTGGAATTCTTTGCTGCAAAAGGCTGTAGAGGCCAAGTCACTGAGTGTCTTTAAGACAGAGATAGATAGGTGTGGTATTATCATAACTATCAGCATTATACGGGTTAATGTAGTACTGTGAATAGCCACTAGAGGGAGATGCAGATGCTACTATATAAGGCAGTGATGCTGAACATTAGGGGAGAATGTAAGCAGGAGGCAGCCAGTGAAGTTCATCAGAGCAGTTAGTGTGAGAAGGCTAAATTATAGTTATACCAGTGAGTGAGATTAACAGTAGGTGAGTGTAGTTAGATATTAAGATCAATTCTGTATCCTAACAGAACTAAGTGTCGAAATCCAGCTTAGTAGTGTAAATAAAATCATAGCTTTGTTTCAGTAAAAGTTATACTGTGGTACAGTATTTGTGGAACACTACACAACCCATCCTAAATAAGCAACACAAAGAACACCACATTAGGTTCTTGTTAATAAGGGGACCAGGGGTTATGGGGAGAAGGTAGGAGAATTGGGATGAGAAGCATATCAGCCATGATTGAATGGAGGAGCAGACTCTATGGGCCGAATGGCATAATTCTGCTCCTATATTTATGGTCTATTGGTCTTACATATATATATATATATATTTTCCAATTAGGCAAACCAACATATCTTGAATAGCACTCATGGATAAAGATAATCACCTGTGCTTTGTTTTACTTATATTGGTGTGGACCCTTTTAGCGAGAGATTGTTTTAGAACCAAGCTGAACCCTATCTGTCCAGTTTGGTGTTCCAGAAACCACTGACAAACCTGGACCTTCCCATTAACTCTGCCACCTGCAAACTGAAAGCACCCCACATTCTTGTGTCTTATTATAAAAGGTTACGTAGACCCTGCAAAAAAATCAATGATTCTCTCCCTTTGTAATCACAGCAAAAATACAGTACTGGCAGCAGCAGGTGATGGGGGAGACCCCAGAGCTCGCTTCAGCCACACCTCCATCCCAAACAGTAGCCAGGGGGCCCTTGAGCACCACGACGTAGGAGGGGGTGATGGGGCCCTGTAGGGAGGTGCTGGTGACTCCTGTCGGGGAGTTGCTGGAACGCCCTAGCACCTCTGAATCCCCCCCTCCTGTCACTGGTTCAGAGATGGACAGTGGACAGACAGGGTGACACCCAAACATAGGTTAGACACGTCCAGGCCCAGTCGCTCCAGAGGGCAGCCGCCATAGGGGACCCAGGTCGTAGGACGGGATACAGGCTGCCTCCACATCTCATGCACCGACTGGGAAACCACCTAGATGGGGCATTAGGACTCGAGAGATTAGAAAGGTAGACAGAAGTTACGTTGGCATAGGTGTAGCACAGAGGATAGCGCTAGGGGCGAGGGCACATTTATTGTACATAGCACTGTCACAACTAAGCACCTGTTCACGGATGTTCCAAACTGCCTCGGTCCTCTATCACCCTCAGGGGTGGCAGGGGACGGGGACAAAGTTGTGGGGGCGCCATGTGGTAGGGCCTACCCAGTGAGTGACTCATCACGGCACACCACCAGCTTGACCAACCAATCCCCCCCCCCATTCCCAGATATTATCCTCACCCCTTCCAACCCTGAAGCTCTGTGGACCCAAGAGATGGAATGGCCAGAACCCTTACAGGGACCTCCCGAGCAGAGAGTGGAATATGATACCGAAGGCAGGATTCAGACGCTGTCAGACGATGGGGAGCACCAGGTCTCATTGCACAGCGGGTCACCATCGTCCTCCGTATGTGGACAGACCCACTAGGACTGCCAACCCATTGATAGTAGTGAAGCTGGTGGAAAGATTAGAGGGGCTGTGCAGGTGCTGGGGTGGGGGGGGTTGAAGTGCAGGAAGTGGGGACAGGGGCGAGGGTAGGTGGCTATATGGTGAGGGGGAGTTGCTGCGTGGGAGGTGGGACAGGGAGGCTGGTCTGCCAGTGGCCAGGCCTCCTAGCCAGCAAACCTGGAGGTTAATGAGGTCCCCCCATGTGCAGTGACCCTTGCCCCATTCCCTGTCCATCCTCTCCATCTTCTGCATCCCCCTCGTTGGATGAGGCCTGGCAATAGTCACCAAGCAGCTCCTAAGCGTGCAGTACATTCGCAAGGGCTGCTGCAGCCAGGCAGAAGGCAACCATTGCTGGCTGAATACCGAGCCCATTCTCTGAAGGGGGGGGGGGGGGGGGGGGGCAGACATGTTAGCATGGTGATTACTCCTGTGCCCAACAGGCTCCATGGTGGTGCTGGATAGTGCCACAGCCCCAGCCCCAGCACTAGCCTCTGCATGCCCCCCATATCCGCCCCCCCCCCCAACTCTCCCTGTTAGCAGGAGTACCATGTCAGGGTTACGCTCTGTGGCCCTTGTCCTACATCTCCCCGTGGGGTCTACTGTGGGTGTCCTCCTTGGGAGGGCCGTGTGATAGCCCGCCAGCAGGGTGGCACCAGAGAGTGGAGTGGGGGGTCACCATGTGCCACCAACTGCCTCCACGATTTGGTGGCATGTGTGCGGGCAGGGCCCACAGATGGGGTTGGGTGAGCGGGATTGGCACCTGTTGGGAGGATAACTGTAGTGTGCTGTGGGTCCTGTGTGTGGCAGGATGGATGGGAGCAAGGGTGCAGTAGGCAGGCAGGGCTTGGTGACAGCTCGTGGTCCAGCGGAGTGAGCTAGCTGATAGTGTCACTGGTGGGGTCTCTGCCTTAGAGGGGCAGTGTGCCAAGTAGGGCGCCAGAGGCCACGGTACATGTATCTAGCAAGTCACAATGTTATATGTAGCTGTAAATGATTGCGTGGTCAGTACAATATATTTTTAATCTATTCTTCATTTTAATCCATGAATAAACCTGGAAAGTATTTTAGACTGTGGTGCCACATTCACATAGAATCATAGAATCATTACAGTGCAGAAGGAGGCCATTCAGTCCATCGAGTCTGCACTGGATCTGTTCGGAAATAGCACCTGAACTCGCCTCACTCCCCCACTCTATTCCCGTAATCCTATAACCCCAGCTAACCCGTACAAATTTGGACTTTGGGAGGAAACCAGAGCACTCGGAAGAAACTCATGGAGACAGAGGGAGAAGGTGGAAACTCCACGCAGCCTGTCCCTATGGCTAGAATTGAACCCGGGTCCCTGGCGCTGTGAGGCAAGAGTGCTAACCACTGCGCCACCATGTAGCCCCTTGTTGTACGTAGTTTCTATCTTTTGAATTAATGTGAATCGCACATATTGTCCAGTCAGCAATTTACCATAGCTATGTAGGAACAGTTTCTGACAGAAACTATTAGGCCATCTAGGTCACCCACTCATAACATTCCTAAAATCTCAGAATAACATTTGTGAGCACAAACCTTTCTAAATTCTTTCTCAAACCCATTGAAGTTCGTTGTATCATATGTAAACATACAAACATATGAATTATCATAGAATTTACAGTGCAGAAGGAGGCCATTCGGCCCATCGAGCCTGCACCGGCCCTCGGAAAGAGCACCCTACCCAAGGTCAACACCTCCACCCTATCCTCATAACCCAGTAACCCCACCCAACACTAAGGGCAATTTATCATGGCCAATCCACCTAACCTGCACATCTTTGGACTGTGGGAGGAGACCGGAGCACCCGGAGGAAACCCACCCACACACGGGGAGGATGTGCAGACTCCGTACAGACAGTGACCCAAGCCGGAATCGAACCTGGGACCCTGGAGCTGTGAAGCAATTGTGCTATCCACAATGCTACCGTGCTACCGAATTAGGGGCAGGAGGAGGCCACTCGGCTCTTCGAGTCTGCTCCTACATTCAATAAGATCATGGCCAATCTGATTGTGACTTCCGCTCCATATTTCCACCAACCCGATAACCTTTCACCCCCCCCCCCCTTTGCTTTTCAAGAATCTATCCACCTCTGATTTAAAAATGTTCAAAGAATCTGCTTCCACCGCTGAGAGTTCCAAAGACTCACGACCCTCTGAGGGAACAAAATTCTCCTCATCCCTGCCCGAAAAGGGTGACCCCTTATGTGTAAACACCGCCCATACTGGCAATCTCTCCAACACCCTTTCAATTCAAAAAATGCTCCTCTTGCTGCATTTCCGGTTTTCTTTTCTTATCTTTAACAGGAAGTTGCCGGTTGTGAGGCACCTTGGCAAAGGGTTAAAAATGCGGATTTTAGTCCACGAGAGACGTGGGACTATTTTCACCACCTTGACTGGGCAGAGGGTTCCCAAACCGCCAGCTGCCATTTCAATTGGTTTGCTTGAAGGCAGCAAGCTGGTGCTCAAAATGTCCAGCATCACCCCCAATGTAGGCCTGGAGGCTCCAGGAATTGAAGATTTCTCTTTAGCAGATATAAAAATGTTGACAATGGGGGTGGGGGAAAGGCTGTCGAGTTGAGAGCCAGGCACCATCCAATTGGCTCACTTTCCAATTGGTGTTGGTTGACCAATGGCTGGAGCGTGGGGGCAAAATCTTGTGGTTGAAATTTCCGGGAATGTATTTAATCACAGTTGGCAACCCGACCCCAGCCCCCAACACCTTTTAAGTTTTGTCTCCTGGTTTGGATCCACAGGGGAGCTGCTGGATTGTTCTCTCCCACCTTGAATGGGGAGCACACTGCTCTATGCTCAGAGCTCTCTCATTGGGCGCGATTCTCCCAAAAGGGAACAAAGTCTCCTCGTGAGTGCTTTTAGCCGCCTGTTTCCCGGCACTCGTAGTGCCAAGAAACACATGGCTATTCAATGGAACTCGCATTGTACAGTTGGAAGTTGCTGGGTGTGAGGTACCGTGGCAAATGGCAAAATGCGGATTTTAGTCCACGAGAGACATGGGACTATTTTCATCCCCTTGACTGGGTGGTTTTGTACAGTAAGGAGTTCCACTCGCCGGAACCCTCCACTGTACCGAGAGGTAGCAGTGCCATTTAAAAATATCTCAGGCCCCCAAAACAATCCCCAACCTCCACCCCCCTCCCCCCCCAAACACAAATGCCAGGCAACCCCAGCCCAATCGCACATGTGCAATAAATACCAGTTTGGCACCTTGGCAGTGCCAACCTGGCACCATGTCAGTGCCCGTTCCAGCTGGAAATGCAACCTGGGCACCTTGGCAGTGCCAGGCTGGCACCCAGGTGGCACTGCCAGGGTGTCAGGCTAGCACCATCATGGTACTCAGGTGGCACCAGCAGTGCCAGAGCACCACCCTGCTCAAAGGGCATGCAGCTAGGGGCGTTAGATTTCTATGGAGACCATCATAAGTGCCACTCCATCTGGTCCCTGTTTATGGGGACCAGTGCTGAAAGGCACTCACCAAAGGTCTCTGAGGCAAAGGGGTTGAATCCCAAAGCCTCAGGTACCTCGGGACTCTGCACATTAAACTGAGGCTTACTGCCTCAGGCAGTGGGCAGCCGTGGGCAGCACGGTAGCATGGTGGTTAGCATAAATGCTTCACAGCTCCAGGGTCCCAGGTTCGGTTCCCGGCTGGGTCACTGTCCGTGCGGAGTCTGCACGTCCTCCCCGTGTGTGCGTGGGTTTCCTCCGGGTGCTCCGGTTTCCTCCCACAGTCCAAAGATGTGCGGGTTAGGTGGATTGGCCATTCTAAATTGCCCTTAGTGTCCTAAAAAAAGGGTAAGGTTAGGGGGGGGGGGGGGTTGTTGGGTTACGGGTATAGGGTGGATACTAGGGGTTTGAGTAGGATGATCATTGCTCGGCACAACATCGAGGGCCGAAGGGCCTGTTCTGTGCTGTACTGTTCTATGTTCTATGCCTCGGTCTAATCTGCAAATTTTCTAAAATTTGGGCGGGATTCACATCGCAACGTCTCGCGAGATTGTGTCGAATCCTGCGAGGCGTTGCGAGCTGGGCAGATCCGGAGCCGGGTTTCCCGACTTTCAACAGCCACACTGCACCCCGGCGAGCTGCTTTTCGGCATAGCATGGCCCTTGGATCTCGCCCATTGTAAGCAGTTAAGGGCTGACTGGCAGTATGGTTAGGCTACTCGCCAAGAGTGTTGGGAAGATGGTGGGATTGCACAGTGCTCAGAGAATCTATCATCCAGCTACTTACAAGAGAAGAAAGTAAACAAAACTGCTGAATGTTCATGAGGGCTACCATTGGCTCACCATTCCTCCCCTGGCTCATTGAAAAAACTGTTCAATTAGTTCCACTTTCTCCATAACCCCGAAGGTCAAAATGAAGGTCAAAACCGCAACTGGAGCTGGCAGCAGTTTCACTGTTTAATAATTCAGAAAAAGGTTTTTGAATTACATCGTCGATTTATTTCAAATGTACGAAAAGTTGAAGCTTGACAGTAGATGATGTAACAACAGACACAATACAGAACCAAATGAGAGATAAACTCATGTGAACAGGATTTCATGGTCGAATGTCATGCGGTCATCATGTCCCATGACCAAACCTCCAGGATTGCCTCCAACCAGAGTTGGCAACCCTGCCTGAGAGGGTAGATGGCGCCTTGGTTTAATATCTCACCTGACAGTGCGGCTGTCCTCAGTTGTGTGTCTCTGGAGTGCAACTGGGAGCTACAATCTTCCAAACCATGTGTCGGACTGTTTTTTTAAACCCAGCATTTCCTTGTCCATCCCTAATTTCCCTCTGAACCACTGTCAAAGACCTCAGATCCAAATCTAAAACTCTGCATTCAAATGGGGATTGAAATTCAGCTTGTGAGACAATGGACGGGATTCTCCGGTGCCCCAGACGCGTGTTCCTCGGCGGCGCACTGTTCGCTGGCAGCGGGATTCTCTCTTCTCGCCACTTGCCAGTGGGATTTCCCATTGAGGCCACCCCACACCACTAGGAAACGCGGAGCCAATGGGAGGAGAGAATCCCAACAACCGGAGAACTCCGTTTTCTTAGGATGCTGGCACGAGTGAAGCAATACGAAGAAATAAAAATCTAAATATTCCCCTTTTTATTGAAGGGGCACCATTCAGGGGATAGAGAGGGTCCATAGATAGGTGTCTAATGGCTGTCACAGGGACAATGGGCTGTAGGGCCTCTTTCAGTGCTATATGACACTTTGACTCTATGAGGATCACATGCAGCATCTAACAACTGGTCATTCCCCTTGTGTTAATCCAGGTACAATATGCACGGTTCAAAACAAGCTGCTGCCAATGGGAACTGATTGCTCCCACACTTGGCATTCTAGTTCGAAACATAGCCTTAAAATGTGACTCTCACAGCCCACTTGAACCATCCAACATTCTTAAAGAGGCATGCTGGCACTCGGAGCCACGGGGGGGGGGGGGGGGGGGGGGGGGGAAACACGCACAGGGAGTGGTGTTCAAAGTTTATTTTCCGGGACTGTAAAACTGCCAAGTGGCGATGGCATTCTCAACACGAAGTTCAGTGTTCCCCAGTTTTGCATCTCATGGGTTAGTTTGGGTATCCAGGAACTACCTCTGTGACATCTGACCTGAGAGTGCTGAATGCTGACACTCGAAGATCCGTAAAGAAAGGTGTTCCATACAGAATTCATCACAAATTGACAAGTGATAAAAGTAGCTGCTCTAAAGGAGCACAACTGTGACCCACCTGAGAAAATGAAAGTGCGACATTAGCACAGAACACTTTTGTGACTGCTCTGCTAATTTTACCATTCAGTGATATTATCCATCGACAATTTAAACATTGAATATTAACCAAAGTGGAGATCAGCAACAATTTTAAATTGAACAACAGAATCCATGACAGGCACATGGGGAAGATAGTGACAATTGACGTTGTACCATTCCATTCACATTACAATTTATTTTGGCATGTCTCTTATGTATCACATTTATAATGCAGTCAGATGCAGATGTGTCCAACAAGTGGTAGATTTATTTATCTGCCTCACTGACCACACAGAAATGTAAAACATGATTCTCTGATCCATTCCCTGGCGAGTCCGTAGATGAGCGACGAGCAGAATAATAAAGGAACGCATATTTTATCGGCGGAATGGTTCTCCAGGTCAGAGGTTACATACAACCAACGCACGCTACGTATGCACAGATACTGCAGGGATATGGATTGAGAGCAATCTGCCCTGGAAAGATAGATTGAAAATTAGTCAAATTCACATGATGAAGGACATGCATTGTCTTAATCTTTATAATTACACTGGCTTCGAAATAGGTGTCATGAGATTTATTGGGGCTGAATTTTCGCTTTGGGGTGGGGTGCAGGAGACGTGGCGGGACTGTTTCCGGGGCTTAAACCTGGTCTCGGGGGAGTGGGAGGGGGGGGGGTAAATATTCACTGATTGGGATTTTGATTTTGACCGTGGGTTCCCCATTAATTGGTTCCCTCTCCAATTAAAGGTGTTGGGCATTGGCAAAGCTGGTAGATCAACCAAAGGTTTCCTAGCTCTCAGTTTTGTCTCACCAAGCTGCTTAACAAGAAGAATTCCAACGCACCATTCGACTCTTATTCAACAATTTCCAAATTGCTAGCAACTAACTGGAAAACCCACGCTTGCAACCAACCAGAGTGCTGATTTAATAACTACATCATGAGTAAGGTGCGGTGAACTTACACAAGACTTACACAAGTTCAGTTTTGGAGATGTTGAGATGCTACAGCAACCTCCCTGGAGGGAGGCTTCAATCATAGTGCGATGTGTTGACATGACAACTCCTGATAAATGTGAGCATTAGAATTCATCAAGGAAATGAGTAACGCAAAATAAACATCTAAAATGTGACTGCCGTGTGTGATGAGCCATCAATTGCACGAGAGACGAGTTGCTTTACAGAAGTTAGGCTTTAATAAGCTAGAACTTAGCCCTGCGGTTGTCTACAATAAAATGGACGACCGCCGGGCGTTTCGACTATTTATAACTCGGTAAGGAGGCGTGGTTAACTCAGCCTCTCGACCAATCGGAGAGCTGTCACATGACTGGTCTCAACCAATCGGTCGAGAGGCACATGACCGACCAGGGCCAATGGTAAGCCGGTGTTCTGCCCCAATGGCAGACAGCTATGCAAATCATATAACCACATTCACCCCTTGCGGAGAAAGAAGCCGGGGGGGGGGGGGGGGGGTATCAACGAGATTCGGGGCGGGGGGAGAGAACTGGTGATATGAGTAGCAGCCAGGAGGACAAAAATGTTCTCCTTTCTTTTATTAAATTTGGGGGCTTCCCACTGGCCCAGACAATAAGCAATATTACACAAAGTCCTAACAAAGTCCATGGAGCTGTTGAAATTTAGATCGATTTGATCAGTCTTTTCGTGGCCCGTGACATTCTGGCAGACCGCCGCAGTGGAGGAGGTGACGTCGGTTCAGCCGATGGTGGTGGTTCCGCTGACGTCCTGGAGTCCGGGAGCGATAGTCCTTGAATAGTCTCCGTCACCCGAGCTGGCTGTGGAGACGCCATGGATGGGGAAGGGGTGACCTGAGTGGGGCGCTGGGGGGGAAAAAACAGGGGGGGGTCTGTGGTGGAGGGGAGGGAAGGCCGCATGCCGGCGGGTGCCAGGTCCCGGAGGGAGACCGTGTCCTGCCGACCGTCGGGGTACTCCACATACGCATACTGCGGGTTAGCGTGGAGTAACTGGACTTGTTCCACCAACGGGTCGGACTTGTGCACCCGCACATGCTTCCGGAGCAAGATGGGTCCAGGGGTGACCAGCCACGTCGGGAGAGGGGATCCGGAGGACGACTTCCTGGGGAAAACAAGAAGACGTTCATGAGGTGTCTGATTTGTTGCGGTACAGAGGAGTGAGCGGATAGAATGTAGGGCATTGGGGATAACCTCTTGCCATCGGGAAATAGGGAGATCTCTGGACCGGAGGGCCAGTAGTATGGTCTTCCAGATGGTACCATTCTCCTGCTCGACCTGTCCGTTACCCCGGGGGTTATAGCTGGTCGTCCTGCTAGAGGCAATTGACGCAGCTCGTCGCTCATAAATGAGGACCCCCAATCGCTGTGTATGTACGCGGGGTAGCCGAACAGGGAGAAGACGGAGAGGAGGGCCTTAATGACGGTCGATGTGGTCATGTCGGGGCACGGAATGGCGAAGGGGAAGCGGGAGAATTCGTCAATTACTGCCAGGAAGTAAATGTTGCGGTTGTTAGAGGGAAGGGGCCCCTTGAAGTCAATGCTGAGACGTTCGAAGGGGCGGGATGCTTTGATCAGGTGTGCGCGCTCAGGGCGGTAGAAGTGCGGTTTGCACTCTGCGCAGATGTGGCAGTCACGGGTTACTGTCCTGACTTCCGCGATGGAGAAAGGCAGGTTGCGGGCCTTAATGAAATGGTAGAGGCGGGTCACCCCTGGATGGCAGAGGTCCGCGTGGAGGGAGCGGAGGCGGTCTATCTGCGCGTTGGCGCAGGTACCGCGGGACAGGGCATCAGGAGGCTCATTGAGCTTCCCAGGATGATACAAGATCTCATAGTTGTACGTGGACAACTCGATCCGCCACCGTAAGATCTTGTCATTCTTGATAGAACATAGAACATAGAACAGTACAGCACAGAACAGGCCCTTCGGCCCTCGATGTTGTGCCGAGCAATGATCACCCTACTTAAACCCACGTAACCCAACAATCCCCCCATTAACCTTACACTACGGGCAATTTAGCATGGCCAATCCACCTAACCCGCACATCTTTGGACGGTGGGAGGAAACCGGAGCACCCGGAGGAAACCCACGCACACACGGGGAGGACGTGCAGACTCCACACAGACAGTGACCCAGCCAGGAATCGAACCTGGGACCCTGGAGCTGTGAAGCATTGATGCTAACCACCATGCTACCGTGAGGCCCCTGTTGATCTTGCCCCTTTGTGCATTATCAAACATGAAGGCTACTGACCGTTGGTCTGTGAGGAGGGTAAACCTCCTGCCGGCCAAATAGTGCCTCCAATGTCGCACCGCTTCGACTATGGCCTGGGCTTCCTTTTCCACAGAGGGGTGGCGGAGTGCGGAAGCCTGGAGAGTTCTGGAGAAGAAGGCCACGGGTCTGCCCGCTTGGTTCAGGGTGGCTGCCAGAGCAACTTCTGATGCGTCGCTCTCGACCTGGAAGGGGAGGGACACGTCGATGGCGCGCATCGTGGCCTTTGCGATATCCGCTTTAATGCGGCTAAAGGCCTGGCAGGCCTCTGTCGACGGCGGGAAGGTCGTGGTTTGAATGAGGGGACAGGCCTTGTCAGCGTAGTTGGGAACCCATTGGGCGTAGTATGCGAAGAAACCCAGGCAGCGTTTGAGGGATTTGAGGGTATTGGGGAGAGGGAGTTCCATCAGGGGGCGCATGCGTTTGGGGTCGGGGCCTATCACTCCGTTACGCACTACGTAGCCGAGGATGGCTAGACGGTCGGTGCTAAACACGCACTTATCCTTATTGTATGTGAGGTTAAGGAGTTTTGCGGTTTGGAGGAATTTCTGGAGGTTGGCGTCATGGTCCTGCTGATCGTGGCCGCAGATGGTGACGTTATCGAGATACGGGAAGGTAGCCCGTAAACCGTACTTGTCGACCATTCGGTCCATCTCCTGTTGGAAGACCGAGACCCCATTTGTGACACCAAATGGAACCCTAAGGAAGTGGTAGAGGCACCCATCTGCCTCAAACGCGGTGTACTTGCGGTCACTCGCGCGGAGGGGGAGCTGGTGGTAAGCGGACTTAAGATCCACAGTGGAGAAGACCTTGTATTTCACGATATCGTTTACCATGGCGGAAATACGGGGGAGAGGATATGCGTCCAGTTGCGTAAACCGGTTGATGGTCTGGCTATAGTCGATGACCATCCGGTTTTTCTCCCCAGTCCGGACCACCAGCACTTGGGCTCGCCAGGGACTGTTGCTGGCCTCGATGACCCCTTCCGTCAGCAGCCTCTGGACCTCGGACCTGATGAAGGACCGGTCCTGGGTGCTGTACCATCTGCTCCGTGTCGCGACGGGTCTGCAATCGGGGGTGAGATTAGCAAACAAGGTGGGGGCGTCTACTTTGAGGGACGCGAGGCTGCAGACAGTGAGGGGGGGTATAGGGCCGCCGAATTGGAAGGTCAAGCTCTGCAGGTTGCACTGGAAGTCCAGTCCTAGGAGTGCCGGTGCGCAAACGTCAGGGAGGACAAGGAGTTTATAATTTTAAAAAACCTTCCCTTGGACCGTGAGGCCTGCGATGCAGCACCCGGTGATGTGGACGGAGTGCGAACCTGAGGCTAACCTGATTTTGTGTTTTCAGGATGGACAGGGAGCGCGCAGCGTCTTACCGTGGCAGGGTGAACGAAGCTTTCCGTGCTCCTGGAGTCCAGCAGGTAGCCCGTCTCGTGACCGTTGAGGTAGATGAGCATCGTCGTTTTGGCGAGCGTGCGTGGACGTGACTGGTCGAGCTGAATGGCCGCGAGCCGTGGAGAAAATCCGTATTCGTCGTCGTCGTCCGAGTAGATGCTGGAAGAACCTTGCGTGCCAGTCCCGGAAGGTGGTGGCCAGGATCCGCACGTGGAGTCGGGATCCCAAGATGGCGGCGCCCAGGACCCGCACGTGGAGTCGGGGCCCCAAGATGGCAGCGCCCAGGACCCGCACGTGGAGTCGGGGCCCCAAGATGGCGGCGCCCAGGGCCCGCAGGTGGAGTCGGCGGCCAAAGATGGCGGCGTCCGTGGGGCCCTCGTGGTTGCTGGGGGCGGGGTTAGCGGTGCCGGCGGGCCAATTGGAGCGGCCGGGAGCAGGGGCAGCGAGGCGCGCAGGCCAGGCGCAGGGGCCCGGGGGCGGCGAGCTGGGAGGAGCGCGGTGCGCTGGAGGGGCCCCGGAGGGGAGAGAGAGGCGCGCAGGCCAGGCGCGGGGGCCCGGGGGTTGGGGGGGGGGAAGAGTTGCGCGCCGTCTGGGAGGGGACCGGGAGGGCCCGGAGGAGAGAGAGAGGCACGCAGGTCGGGCGCAGGGGCCCGGGGGGGGGGGGGGGGGGGGGGGGGGGGGAAGAGAGGTGCGCGGCGTCTAGGAGGGGACCGAGAGGGCCCGGAAGAGAGAGAGAGACGTACAGGCTGGGCGCAGGGGCCCGGGGGGGGGGGGGGGGGGGGGGGAGTATTGCGTGGCGTCTAGAGGAATCGCAGCGACCGTTTTGGCCTGGCAGACAGTGGAGAAGTGGCCCTTCTTCCCGCAGCTCTTACAGAGGGCGGAGCGGGCTGGGCAGCGCGGGCAAGGGTGTTTCGCGAACCCGCAAAAGTAGCAGCGGGGCCCCGTGGACTTGTCGGGGCGTCCCGCGGCGCAGGCCTGAGGGAGGTCGGAAGCGGCGGATGGCGGTGGGGAAGCGTGCCAGGAGGCCCAGGATGGTGTCGCACGGCTGGGGACATAGGCGCGGGCGTTTTGATCGGCGACCTCCAGGGAGGTGGAGAGAGTCCGTGCCTCAGTTAAGCTGAGGTCGTCTCTCTCCAGCATCCACTGGCGGATAACGGGGGACTGCATCCCAGCCATGTAAGCATCTCTAATCAGTAGTTCCATGTGCTCCGTAGCTGAGACTGCGAGGCAGGAGCAATTCCTCCCCAGGATAGCGAGGGCCTGGTAAAACTGGTTTAGTGACTCACCGGGGAGCCGTTGTCTGGTGGCCAGCCGATGTCGGGCGAATACCCTGTTGACTGGTTTAAGGAATTGTCCATTCAGCTTTAGTATGGCTGCATCGTAATCTTTCTCCTCCTTGATTATCGCAAAGGCTGCCGTAGAGTAGAGGACGTGCAGCTTCTGTGCCATGGTGGGGGGGTGGTTGCAGATTCCAGGTATCCTTCGAGGCATGTCAGCCAATGTTGAAAAAGTTCTGCAGAGTTCGGAGTTTGCGGGCTGATGCGGAGGCATTCAGACTTGATCCGGAACTCCATCTTCAAAAATCTAGCTTATTAAATTGATGAGCCATCAATTGCACGAGAGACGAGTTACTTTACAAAAGTTAGGCTTTAATAAGCTAGAACTTAGCCCTGCGGTTGTCTACAGTAAAATGGACAACCGCCGGGCGTTTCGACTATTTATACCTCGGTAAGGAGGCGTGGTTAACTCAGCTTCTCGACCAATCGGAAAGCTGTCACATGACTGGTCTCAACCAATCGGTCGAGAGGCACATGACCGACCAGGGCCAATGGTAAGCCGGTGTTCTGCCCCGATGGCAGACATCTATACAAATCATATGACCACAGTGTGTAAGATTGGTTAGGCCACAGCTAGACTATTGTGGAATCCACATTATGGGAGAGATGTGATAGCACGGGAAAGGGCGCAGAGAAGATTTGCCAGGATATTGCCTGGGATAGAAGCTTTTAGGTAATTTGGACAGACTGGGGTTGTTTTCCATGAAGCAGAAGAGATGGGGTTTGGGGGGTGGGTGACAACATGATTGAGATGTATAAAATTATGAGGGGTATAGATAGAGTAGGCAGGAAGACCAAGGGCCATAGATTTAAAGTAGGGGCAGGAGATTTAGAGGGTTATGAGGAAACTCTTTCTCACCGAGAGGGTGGTGGCGTCTGGAACTCTGCCTGAAAAGTGGTGGAGGCAGAGACCCTCATAACATTTAAGGAGTGTTTAGATGTGCAGTTGGGATGATAAGGCCTACAAGGTCAAATGTTGTAAAATGGGGTTAGAATAGTTAGGCGATTGCTTTTGACCAGTGAAGACACAAAGGGCCGAAAAGTCATTTCTGTGCTGTAGACCTCTATGACTCAAAGTTATTGATGTATTGTAGAAGGGAAATTAGGTTTATCAGAATGTTATGTTATGAATATATCCAGAAAACATAGTTCAAAGTTTACTTTGGAAGGTTCAATCCTTGACCCCCTTCTATTTTATCATCTATGTGCTGCCCCACCCTGGGTGACATCAACCAAAAACATGGCATCAGACTTGACATGCACCCTGAAGATACCCAACTGTACCTCACCACCATCTCTCTCAAAACCTCCATTGACTCTAAATTGTGAGATTGCTTGCCCAATATCCAGGTTTAGATCAACAGAAATTCCCTGAGGCTAAATAATGGGAAGACTAAATCACTTATCTTCAGTCCCAGTGAGAAAACTGCATTTCCTAACCACCAATCCCATCCCTCTCCCTGGCAACAATCCCTGGAACCAGATTGTTTGAAACCTCAGTGCTACATTCACCCTGGGATGAACTTGTGACATCACAATCATTAAGACTAATTAATTCCGCCTCTGTAGCATTGCCTGATTTCACCTGTCTCAGCAATTCTACTGCTTTAGTCCTCACCCAGGGCTCGGTTACCATCAGACTCAACCAACCCTCCTCAGTGACCTCCTTTTGTAAATCTCAGGTCATCCAACATTTTGTTAACTCGCATCATGTTCAGTTTAGCTATCGCCACTGTACTCACTGACGTACATGGGCTCAAATTCTTCGATTTTAAAATTCTCATTCATGTTTTTCCAAAACCTTCCAGGGTCCTTCTCCCTACCTATCTCTATAATCTCCTACAGCCTTACAATCCCATGAGATATCTGCCCCCCTCCAATTCTGGCCTCCTAGGAATCCCCAAATTCAATTGCCCCACCATTGACATTGTAGGTTAGGTTAAGGGATTATTGGGATAGGGCCGGGGAGTGGGCTTCAGGAGGGAGCGATTTCAGAGGGTCGGTGCAGGCGCGATGTGTTGAATGGCCTCCTTCTGCACTGTAGGGCTTCAATGATTCTATGATTCGATGACAGCAATCCTCCAAATGGCAAGGTCTAAACTCCAGAATTCCCTCCCTAAATCACTCCACCTCATTTTCCACTTAACAATGCCCCTTAAACCCTATCCCCTCAGCGAAGTGTTTGGTAATCTGACCTAATACCTCTTTGTCGGACTTGATACCAAATTTTATTTAATACCTCTCTTATGGAGTGGCTGTGGATGTTTTATCAAATCAAACGTGCATTATAAATACAAGTTAGTTTAAAACTAACAAAGGGAAATGTTAACAATTCTAAATTAGGGGACTCTGCAAATTGTGCATTTCGCCTATCATCTCACTTAAAAGTTTGAAATATTACAGTAAAATGGGTTCAAATTTCAGGATATACTTATGTATTCGGAGTGATACTTAGTGGTAGGAGACAGAGGGTGGTGGTAGTCGGCTGCTTGTGTGACTGGGGGCCAGTGTTCAGTAGTGTACCACAGTGATCAGTGCTGGGTCCCTAAAGGATAAAGAAGAGGATGTGAGGGGGGGATGATGATACGTTAGTTTGCAGATGACACAAAGATGGCCGGACGGTTTGACAGTGAAGAAGAAGGTCCGAAGTCACAGGAGGATATGGACGGGTTGGTCTGATGGGCAGATCAGTGGCGGATGGAATTTAACCCTGAAGTGTTTGAGGTGATGCACTTTGGAAGGAGTAACAAGGCAAGGGAGTACTGAATGAATGGCAGGAAACTAGGAAGCTCAGAGGAAGAGAGGGATCTTGGGGCGCTTGTCCACAGATCCCTGAAGGCTGCAGCACAGGTTAATAGGGCAGTTTAAGAAGACATACATACATACATACATACATACATATGTACATACATATGGGATACTTGCCTTTATCAGTCATTGCATAGATTCGAAGAATAGGGAGGTTATGTTGGAACTTAACTTTGGTTAAGCCACAACTGCAGTACTGTGTTCAGTTCTGGACTATAGGAAGGATGTGATTGTACTGGAGAGAGTGAAGAGGAGATTCTTCAGGATGTTGCCTGGGATGGAACATTTTAGCTATGAAGAGAGGCTGGATAGTTGGGTTGTTTTCTTTGGAGCAGAGAAGGCTAAGCGAGGCCCTGATTGAGGTGTGTACGTTTATGAGGGGCATTGACAGGGTGGATAGAAAGCCACTGCTCCCTGAGTTGAAGGGCCAATAACAAGAGGGCATCATTTTAGGGTGACGGGCAGAGGTTTTACAGGGGATTTGAGGAAAAGACACTATTCACTACGCTCTATGCTGCTCTGCTTATGTCATATTTGCTTTGTTATTTTGCTCTTGTTCCATACGGTAGGTAATTATTTATTTGCCGATGTACTGCGTACTTTTTCACATTCACTGAAATTATCTACTATTTTTTCTTTGCCTTCTGTGTACATACTGTGTACGTTTCCTTGGTCGCAGAAAAATACTTTTCACTGTACTTTGGTACATGTGACAATAAATCAATCAATCAATCAAAATAAAATTTCACCCAGAGAGGGAATCTGGAATGCACTGCCTGTGAGGGTAGTTGAGGCAGGAAACTTCGATCTTTAAAAAGTACTTGGATGGGGACATGAAATGTCATAACGAGTGCTGGGAAGTGGGCTTAGTGTAGATTAGGGTAGTAGTTTTTTCGGTGCAGGCTTGATGGGCCGAATGGCCTCTTCTGTACTGTATGGTTCTATAATTTATCTGAACAAAACATTTTAAGAAACACATAAACATTTTTATTCTAAAGTTCTCTTCATGGCACAAATGGCTCACACCTTCTGGTCTCTGAAACACCTGAAACAATCCACTCACCTTCCGCCCTACCCACAAACCACCCTACCGATCTACCATCTTACCCAGCTACCACCCGACCCATGTACCACCTTATCCACCTACATCCCTCCCTACTACATCCCTACCCACCAATCCCCCTACCCAGCTACCATCCTATCCATCTACCACCCTACTCACCTATCACCCTACCTACCACCCTTCTCACCCACCACCCTACCCATCTACCACCCCAACCACCTACCAGCTTACCAAACACCACCCTACCCATTAACCTCTCTACCACCTACCACCTTACAACACTACCCACCTAGCACCTCACCCCTTACCACTCTGCCCACTTGCCTCACCCAGCTACTTCCCAATAACTCTGTTCGTTTTCTCATTCATCCACTCACCGATTCACTAACTTTCAAATTGGACATTTAAACTGCCACCCAGCAGCTAGTGCTGTGAAAACAGGGCACGGCCAGTCTTCCCCACAAGTCTTCCCCGCCTGACTCTATAGTGGTCTGACAGAGCTCCTGAACGGAAACTGCGCTCCACATTTCTGTAGAAGCTGGGCTCGGAAGACCTAGTCAATATTTCAGAGCAAATTTGGAACAGAGAAACGCAGCATCAGAGTGGCAACCCAACAGAGGAGAATCCAAGCTCAATGCTCAGTCTGTGTTGAGAGGTACCATCAAACCACGAAGACAGACAGATGCCAAATGATCAACCTGTGATCCTTATCCAGTGTCCTCTCCTGGAAGCTCTTGTGTGGATGTCAAATCAGAAGAAAACAGGACCAGGCCTTGCAGCTCCTTCACTTTCAACAATGACTGTACTATGATTCAGAAATTGGGTCATGCAGTGTCCTATTTTCCAGTCGCTAAGCAGTTTCCTATTGCGCAAAATGGTGGGCAGAAGTTGGACCTCCCACAATATTGAGGAACGACATCCAAGGTGACCTTTATCTGTGCCTGAAGTAGACGTTTGTTCCATCGCTGATGTAAATAGGAGAGTTAAACCTTTTTGAGGCCCGCCCTACTGTAAGATAGGTTTGTCTTGAGCCAGGCTTCTAGTAAAGGACTATCCCCGAACTCTGACCTCCAAACCCCCTACCCCCCCTGGAATTCTTGACTTTCCTCCTCCCCACCCCCTCCATCTCTGACTCCTGCTCCAATCTCCAGGCTCTCCAACCCACAATTCCCTCCCTCCCTAAACCCTGGTCACTCTTCACTTACCTGAGGGGCCTCTGCGGAGCTAGCATCAGCCTGAGCTTCCAGTGCACATCAGGAGAACTGTACAATGGGCTACTGTTTTACAGTGTTGTATAAAGACAAGGTATAACCCCTTGGTAGAGATTGATGGCTAGGATCGTACAACAATTCCAATATCATTGGACCATGAGGTGAACAGAATGGGAGAGGGTGAACGAGTTGGTCTTTTATCGCTCAGCATTCCCTTTCCTACAGGACATTTGACAAAAGCTTATATTTAAGCCTATTCGCGTCACATATAGGTAAATGGAAAATGTTCATATTTCCTTTTGTGCAATATATTTTCCAATACTCACTCAGTAAATAAAAAATCTGAGGTGCGTCCGCCTTGCTGCAAATTGGCTTAAAAATTGCTGGGAGAGCAGAGTTGTTGCAGAATAAGCTGGTGCCCATGTAGGTGAAACGGGGCCTCTCAAAGATCGCATTGTCCATCAGCTCCTTCAGGTCTATCACATCAGACAAGGGGAAATCGAGCGATCCAAGCTTACAGAGATAAGAGACACACAGCAAGGTGTTACCATACTCGAGTCGGGGCTACATTGGTGGAAGAAGTTCAGACACCCAGATGGTTGAGAGCAGAGATTCATAACACATATGATAATCATTCTCATGAAATCGCCCGCCTGTTACTTTAGTGGAGGACAAAAGAATATGGGTGGAATGGTGGCACAGTGTGGTTAGCACTGCTGTCTCACAGCTCCAGGCACCTGGGTTCAATTCCAGCCTTTGGTGACTGTCTGTGTGGAGTTTGCACGTTCTCCCCGTGTCTTCGTGGGTTTCTACTGGGTGCTCTGGTTTCCTCACAGACCTAGGTTATGTAGGTTAGGTGCATTGACCTTGTGAAATTGCCCCATAGTGTCCATGGTTGTATAGGTTAGGTGAGGTTATGGGTTTACAGTGTTAGAGAAGGAGAGTGGGCCTCGGAAGGGGATGGATCCCAATGCCTCGGATACATCCGGAAACTGCATATTAAAGTGAGACTAGCTGTCTCGCTCTAATATGCTGATTTGCTAACATGAAATCCCGCCCACGATGGGTGGGATTTACATCGCAATATCTTGCGAGATCGCGGTGAGCTGCATTTTGGGCAGTGTAGCTGGAGGATCTCACCTATTATAGAACATAGAACAGTACAGCACAGAACAGGCCCTTCGGCCCTCGATGTTGTGCCTAGCAATGATCACCCTACTCAAACCCACGTATCCACCCTATACCCGTAACCCAACAACCCCCCCCCCCCATACCTTACTTTTTAGGACACTACGGGCAATTTAGCATGGCCAATCCACCTAACCCGCACATCTTTGGACTGTGGGAGGAAACCGGAGCACCCGGAGGAAACCCACGCACACACGGGGAGGACGTGCAGACTCCGCACAGACAGTGATCCAGCCGGGAATCGAACCTGGGACCCTGGAGCTGTGAAGCATTTATGCTAACCACCATGCTACCGTGCTGCCCACAATTGTTTAATAAATGGAGGACTGGAATTATCAAAGATGTAAAGCTGGAAAACTAGGGAATAATATAATCCAGATTTGACCAAGGGTCATCTGGACTCGAAACATTAGCACTTTGCTCGACCTACAGATGCTGCTAGACCTGCTGAGATTTTCCAACATTTTCTCTTTTGGTTAATAACATAATGCAGCAAGGCATCAGATTCTCAGGGTTAGCTGATTCTAGGGACATATGAGCAGGAATAGACCAGTCAGTCCTTGCTATCTACTCAATTTTGTAAGTGTTCAGTCGATGCAGCTGTAACAGGGTTTTTGTGGGAGAGTTCCAGGTTTCTGCTTCCTATTGTGTGAGGAGAAGCTTCCTCACATCCCAGAACGGCCTTGCTCTAAGTTTAAGGTTACACCCCCTTGCTCGGGGCCTTCCAGTAGAGGGAATCTTCTCCCTCCATTGACCCTGAAACCGTTAACCATTTTACGCACTTCAGTTAGTTCCACGTCTCCTATTGTGAGGGACTGTAGGCCATAGCTTTCAACCTGCCACCACAATTTAACCATGTTTGCCCTAGTTACTAAGGAAAAGGCAATAGAAGATAAGGCAGGAAGAGCATCGCGCTTCCTGAAGGCGGCGAGTTAATACGAAGACTCAAATTATTGGAATCAAACAACTGAAGGACCATTGGGGTTTTCAAGTATTTGTCGGAGTGTTCATTGTTCTATTGTTAACTAGGAGGAACTTTTAATACTTAAATAAGTGAGCAAGGAAATTATTATCTTCAATAGATCGTTGAAGCAACTTGTGCATACATAACTGCTACATTGGCAAAGCAATAGTTGCACCAAATTTTATTTAACATTATTTATCTTTATTACCATGCTCTCGATATTACAGAGTAAAGTTTTGCATTCATTATTCAACCTGATTAATTCCTTGGGATATGGGATATTTATTGCTAATAAGTATCCCCTATGAATTCACCATATATTCGAGGGAACATAATGATGAAGGGGGTAGCGCAACAAAAACAAGATTGCATGCTGTCATCGTCAATTCTAGAGAGAATTTGAGAATTCTTACCCGGACCACAGTGACTGCGGAAAGGCTCCTTAAGCAGATGGTGAGGAGAATGCCAGCCAAAAGCATTCTCAAAGCCTCTGATCTCCCCCCTATACAAATCAATTCTGGAATTTTGTGCAACCTATCAGCTTGGACTGACTGTCTTTATAAGGTGCCGGTTTATGATTGTTAAGTCAACAACACGAGGACTGTTGATCAGAGCCCAATTAAATCTGTTCTGGCACCGTGGCTACCAGAAGTGCCATTGCATTCAACTTTTCACCTCGTTAATGATTAACAAAGTGTTGCTACCGAGTTCCAAACAAGAGGTTTTCACTCTGTGGTATGTGCGGCAAATTTACAAATGCGTTATTTAATCCAACTTTAAAGGAGCACCACTGCTAAAATATGTTTGACACCTTTGCACCAAGAGTTCTCTTGCCTGGTGACTGATGTGGTAGCAAGCTGAGGGTGTAAGGGAGCATGGAACTGGAAATGGCTTTGTTTTGGGAATGAAACCTGGGCCAAGAACGAATGTCGAAGATTGTGCTTTGGCTGCAGCACATTAAGAGGCCGTTCAGCCCATCGTATCCATGCTGACTCTCTGGAAAAACTATCCAATTGGTCCCAGTCCTCCACTCTTTCCCCAGACTCTTGCCACATTTCTTCCCCCCACCCCCCCCCCCCCCCCCCCATCTTTTTTAAGTATTCATCCAACTCCCTGTTGAAAATGGTTATTGAACCTTTTTCAGCTGCCCTATCAGGCAGTGCCTTCCAGATCGTAAAAACTCATTCTGAGGGGACTTTCCACACTCCCTATCGCAGCGGAGGCAGCCCGCCATTGACCGGCAACGGGATCTTGCACTCCCGAAGATGTCAATAGCTTTCTCCATGGCTTAAATCCTCTTCCGGGAACCTGCGGTGGGGAAGGGGTTGATGGGGAGATCATCACTGGCAGGGAATGGAAGATCCTGTCAGTGTGAAGGACCAGAAAAATTCTATCACTGTGTATAATAAAAATTTTCCTAATTTCCCCCTTATATTTTTGCCAATAGCCT
The DNA here is from genome assembly GCF_902713615.1 of Scyliorhinus canicula. Classification (NCBI taxonomy): domain Eukaryota; kingdom Metazoa; phylum Chordata; class Chondrichthyes; order Carcharhiniformes; family Scyliorhinidae; genus Scyliorhinus; species Scyliorhinus canicula. Next base: position 98,971,449 of record NC_052161.1, on the reverse strand, counting down.
GAAACCCTCCTGTTGCCATCTCCTATTTGTGGGAATAGGATACACAAGGAGGAACTATCAAAAACACTTCATGATTTTGAACATCTCAATCAAATTTCTCCTGAAGCTCCTTTGAAGAAAGGAGAACAATCCTTTCAATCTATCCACATCATTGGAACTCCACAGCTGACAGGACTTGGCAAAATGCTGAGGTAATTCTAGAAGTCGTGGCTCAAAACTGCCGTTTTAAAAGCAAGGTCGGAGGGGTGGCTTTCACTGGGCCCCTCCCAGTGCCTGGCCCCTCGATCAGACACTGGGTGCCTTTGAATGAGGGACCTCCCCATGGCGTTCAAATCAGCAAACACATCAGAGTTTACTTGTCGTGCTCTCCGCGTGGAAAGCTCCCTTCCAGCCCGCCGCTTATGCCCACTTTATGGCCACAAGAAGTGGTGTGGCAGGGTGGTGGGGATTGAGTCCCTGCCATGGACTCAATCGGGGTAGAGGCAGGGAAGAGGCACCACCCACAACCTGTCTGTCCAAATAAATGCCCCCCACCACCAAACTAAAGGCACAAGATCTACCCAATGTGTGGGACATTGTATGTGAAGCTAAAGGGAGTGAGATTAAAATTCAGAGACGCAATGACCACACAGATTTAATAGAGAGAAAAGAGGGAGAAAATTCACAATATATGAACTTGCATCTATGCAGAGCCTCAGCTCAATCGTAGGATGTCCAAGGATGCTTTAAACCGTGAGAGAATTAATGGGCTGGAATCTCCATTCCTGCGTCTAAGTGCTGACGTCAACGGAGGATCCGTGGCGTTTCACAGCGGAAATATCGGCACGAAACATGCACCGATTCCACCACCAGTGAGGGGTTAGTACCACCACCGCTTGAAACACCCACGGAACGCAGGGAAAATGGTTAGAGAATCACCGGGTCCATGCTGGACATGGGCAGGGCTGACAAGCTGCAGCCATGCGTACGCCTACATCCCCCACACACGCCTCATTGCACTGGAAAAAATGACGCCTGCTGTGCTAGACTGTGTACCCGCCCACTCTGACCCCACAGTCCACCTTCTGGCCACCCCCACCACTCCCCCCCCAACCCTGGCAGAAGCCCCCCGACCAGTGGCACGGGTCCCGGCCAATTGTGGCGATGCTGGCACTGTCCGCACGTCCTCTCTGCAGCCACCAGGCTCACGACCGCTGAGACCACACGCAGCCCATCGGAGGCGGAGCATTGCAGGTGGGCCCACTAATGATATTCTAATGGCATTGCGACTGCGCGCGGTGCATGTCTCAATGACGCCGATTTGGAGGGGTCGGAGCATCGCGACCCGGCTTCAAACCGGTACCTGCCGCGATTTCGGCGTCGGGAGTCATTCTCCGCCCGATCGCCGTTCCCCATTTTGATGTCGGGCAAAGGAGAATCCCCCCCAATGGTTAAACAGTATTAAGTGTGAAGAAAAGATCATTTACCAAATATCAATTTTTGTTTCCTCTACAGGGGAGTGAGAGAGTTCTTCCAAAAGCATTCCGAAAAATGTAAGTAAACATATTTAAACTCTAAAGAGGAGAAACAAAGTACACAAAGTAAAACAGAAAATTCTTGAAAGCAACCTTAGCAACATATTTTTGGAAATCACGTGATCAAAAGAATGCATTGCAATTACATTGTGCCTTTCACAACCTCATGGTGTCCAAAAATGTTTCCCAGCAAATGTGGTTTTCGAAGACTATTTACTGCGGTACATTGAGAAACACAGCAACCAATTCATGCACAGCAAGCTCCCATACAAGCAACAAGTTGATAATGACAAGATAGCCTGTTTTAATGATATTGTTTGAAGGATAAATATTGGCTCGGACACCAGGACGGGCTGCCCATCTCTCTATAAAATCATGATTCTTTCACATAAACCTGAGGGGCCACTGTTTAATATATCAGGTTAAAGACAACACTGAAGAGTCAGCCTGGATTATGAGTCCAAGACCCAGGTCTTCCAGTCTCCAGATGGTCGTACCCTGGACAAACCCCAGAAGACAAGCTGGGGACCAAAGTGAGGGCAACGTAGATATTGCCAGGGAAACTTCAATGTCTGGTGGACAATTCACTTGGATCTGGAACCCCCCCGGAGAAAGCTTCCAATTCTGAGTTAGAGTCGGAGACTTTGGATGGTTCTGACTCGCTTCCCAGAATATTTACCCAGAAAGAGTGAGAGAGGAAGAAACCATGTATAACTCCTGGTTACTTATACAATTGACACCCCCATCACCCGCAACCCCCCCATGACTCCACACTGACCCCTCAACTCCCTACTGACCCTCTGGCTTCCCCCTGACCCTCCAACTCCTCTCCGGCCCACCAATCGTTTCCGACCTGCTGACATCCCTGACCATCTGACCCCCCCCCCCGACCCTCTGACTCCTCCCACTGACCCCCACTGACCTGATCGAGCCCGACCTTGCCACCCAGCTACCCTACCCACCTACCTTACCATCCCACTGCATATCACTCTTCCCAACCTTCCACCCTCCAACCATATCCACCCTGTCATCCTACACAGCTGGCATCCTACTGCCCTTCTAACAAACCTACCCTACCCACTTACCCATTCACCGCACTCACACTCATTCACTCGCACACTGAAAAGCTATTTAACTATCCCAAAAGCTTTTCTCTTACTTAGTGAGTGAAAACTTACCAAAATACCGCAGCTAGTCCCACGTTGACTAGAAGTCACTTCAAAGTCTAAGTCAGGTCACCTGCTGTTATCTTCTTCAGGGTTTAATACTCTGGGGTCGCAAGCCCCCAAACCATCTTTCTTCCTGTCAGAATTCAAAAGGTTTTTCCTCATAATTTTGAACCCTGAGTGCTGTAATAATGAGCATCAATCTTCTCAGTTGTTTCTCTGATCAGGGGAATAGGGACTCCCTGCTGCGAGTGAAAAGCTCTGGAGAGTTTGCTGCCCATTCTGGAGAGCCCATCCACATTCTCCAACCCTGCAGAGAGGATTGTATCCCAGTTACATGCAGGAAGAAGGTTCTGAATCCTCAGTACTAGACCTTGAGCTCTCAATATTGTCCTGCACTTGTTGTTTGCGCCGCATTTCAAACTTGCTGGTGGAACTACACCTCTCCACATTCTCTGATGCCCACAATGCGGACTCTTCAGCAGCATATTCTTGCAGTGAGCCAGCAGTGACCGGTTTTGTCCCCAGCGGTGCTGCGCCGACATTTCAGAGCCTTAACGGCCATGGGTAATCCCAGTGGACACACTTTGGGACATTGGAATGTGGTAAGTCCAACACCGTGCCAAAATTGTAGAGTCAGGAATGACGCTACAGCGTACGTAGCAAGATACTTCCTTCTCAGTTACAGCATTGACACCTTCGAGTAGCCAAATGTAAGCCATTCCATGTGGAGAGAAACACAACTCTGAAGCATCTTCAAGTGAAACGACCCTCAACAGTAAAGTATGAGAGGCTAAATAATATGCCCAATCAAACCGTAAACCAAATCAATGTGTTACTTAAATCCTAAGATCCTCCTCCCTGATTATTTATACTTTGCACCATCACCCCTCTCATTAATAATTTCTAAACTTTGGCACAAAATGGGTCCTGTTGACATTATTCCAGATAAAGTTCTTGGATTCCAAGACACCCAAGGCTGTTTATTGTCTTCTTCGGGATTGTATGTTGGTGCCTCTGTAAGAACTGTTAAAGTTGTTTATTAAGCTGGTTGATTCGCTGATTGAGCTGGCCAGTAATTATTTCCCAACCAACGTCATTAAAACTAAAGAGGCAGGCATTCTCACGTTGTAGTTTGTGGCAGCTTGCTGTGCACAGCTTGGCAGCCGCATTCCCGCCTTGACAACAGTGACCACACTTTGAAAATACGTCACTGGCTGAAAGCGATTTGGGCTGTCCTGAGGTCAATAAGGCGCTATATCAATGGAAAATGTTCTTTCTTTCTGATCCACCTTTCACAAGGAGAATTAACCTTGCTGAAGCCTTTGCCATTTCGCTGTTCCTGGCCCAGCCAGCTCAAGTGAACTATAATCCTGTGTAGCTGGCAATAACTCAATTGAGTGAGTTTTATGTCTGTGATATTAAATGGATCATTGTGTACGTGAGCAAGGTGTTCACACAGAAACAGAACTAACATTATTTAACTTGACCTGTGTACAAAGGTGATCATGGAGTGCTGCCACTTGCAAAGAGGACTGGGTACTGCATAGCCCAGCTTCCATGTTTTTAAAAAATAAATTTAAAGTACTCAATTCTTTGTTTTTTCCAATTAAGGGGCAATTTAGCCTGGCCAATCCACCTACCCTGCACATCTTTGGGTTGGGGGGGGGGGGGGGGGGGGGGGGGGTGAGGCCCGCGCAGACAGGGGGAGAAAGTGCAAACTTCAGATGGATATTGACCCAGAGCCGGGATCAAATCCGGCTCCTCGGCTCCGTGAGGCAGCAGTGCTAACCACTGAGCCACCGTGGCTCCCCACCCTGTTTCCATCGTTTTGTGCCTTTTGACAAAGCGAATATTACAGTTATTTGGAGGTGAATAAGCTATCCAGAAATGGTACAGACCGATATGGCTATGTGGCTTGTAATTGTGTTGTTTTAGGTTAGAATAATTCTGATTTATTCACTCTGTTACAGACTGAAAGATCTGTGCGGAGATACAACATGCACTTGGCATTAGGGTGACTCGGTATCACTCGCAGTGTTGTTTCCTCAGAGTACAAATCTCTGGAGTGTCTTTCCACTCCCCAAAGTTTAACAACAAAGCAAAGATTGAGTCTTGAGAAATAAAATGGTTAAATGATTTGTTTTTAGAGAGTGGGACAGCAAAATGGAGTACTTTCCCAATTCGTGTTTTCCATTCTGACACTGACTTGTGTCTCGGCAGACTGATTGAATTGTGCCTCAGCTCAGTGTTTAATAACACTCCAGTTTAAACTTCTAACTAGTTTGTAAACAAGTTTACAGGTGTAACCACCTCATTATTTACAGAAATACTTGGTTACACGTGGGTAAGAGAAAGATGTACTTTACATTTTCTCAGAGGCATTCTAAAATACTGGGCGGGATTCACTGTCGGCGGGATTCCCCCTTCTGCCGGTAACATGCCCGCGGGGTTCCCGGCCGTGGAGGGCGGCCACAATGGAAAATCCCATTGGCAGGTGGCTGGAATCATAGAATTTACAGTGCAGAAGGAGGCCATTCGGCCCATCGAGTCTGCACCGGCTCTTGGAAAGAGAACCCTACCCAAGGTCAACACCTCCACCCTATCCCCATAACCCAGTAACCCCACCCAACACGAAGGGCAATTTTGGACACTAAGGGCAATTTATCATGGCCAATCCACCTAACCTGCACATCTTTGGACTGTGGGAGGAAACCGGAGCACCCGGAGGAAACCCACGCACACACGGGGAGGATGTGCAGACTCCACACAGACAGTGACCCAAGTCGGAATCGAACCTGGGACCCTGAAACTGTGAAGCAATTGTGCTATCCACAATGCTACCGTGCTGCCCACACTGAAATTGAGAATCCCGCTGCCCGTGAGGGCATGCAGCCAAGGAACACGCACGCTACTTGCTGACTGGAGAATCCCGCTGAAATGGAGAATCCCGCTGAAATCGGAAAAGGCGATCAGGCGGAGAATCACGCGCAAGTCGAGAATCGAAGTCGGCCCCTTGCGCCCACGGAATGCCATGCTCCGCATGATAGTGGCATGAATACATTCTACTGTGCACATACATGAAACGCCATTGGCATATCATTAATGGGCCCGTCTCGGTATTCTCTGGAGGTTCTTGCGATGCTCTGCCTCCGCCAGGAGGAATTACCGACGATGAGATTTACTTGTGGTTTTAAAAATCTGGAATTAGGCGCCGTGGTTGCTGAGGGAGAGAGAGGCGATAGGCGCAACCATGGGCTGCCAGTCTTGCTGCTGGCATGGCTGACCGAGGAAGGGCACCTGACAAGACCTGGGGGAGTGACGGAATGCATGCCCCCCTTAGAGCAACAGCGCATGAGGGGGTGGGCTTCACAGACCGAAAGGGGTATCACTCCATGAACGTGCAGTTGGTGTGTGACCACGAGATGCACATCATGCACGTTTGCACCCAATACCCGTGCATATTCATCCTGGCACACCTGAGACTTTGGAGGCGCACCCCCGGGTGAGGGATAGGCTCCTGGGCAAAGGGGTTATCTGTTGCGGTCATGCCTGATGATGCCTATCTGGAGGCCACAGACCGACATGGAGACCCGCTACAGCGACGCCCATGCAGCAAACAGGGGAGTGATAGAGCGGTGCTTCGGCATCCTGAAGCTGTGGTTCAGGTGCCTTGGACCACTCTTGAGGGATCTTCCAGTTAGCGCGAGCAGGGTCTCCCACATGGTGGCCTGCTACATCCTCCACAACATCGCGCAACAGAGGGCTGACAGGCTGGAGGAGGGGGATGAACGGCAGACCTCATCAGACAAGGAGGATGGGCAGGGCATGGGGCCTTGGCAGCCATAGGAGGCCACACAACATATGTGCCAGGATCAGTGCACACAGAACACCACCATTGCATCCAGGTTCGCTGCCTAGCCGGTGGAGGCACGAATATCACCCCCCCCCCCCCCACAATCCCCCTTACCCCCAGCCGACCACCCCCTCCCATGGCCACCCTCCCTGCACCAACATCCCCTCCCCCCCCCACCCCCACCCCTCCCCCACCCCCAACGCCCCACCTGCAACCCCCTCCGTGTTCCAACCTGCCTCACTATAGGGTGTGGGTCCTGGGTTGGAAGTAACAGCGGGTCTGGTCTATGGAATGGAGGATAATGACAACCTGCTCTGCAATAGGCTCCGGTGTTCCACATCGTTTGACAATGTCTGACACCTGCCCATGGAAGTACGTTCCACCATCTCCCTGGGTAATTCCTGCATGCGAGCTGGCCATTCCTTCACAGTCCCACTGAATCCTTGATGGGTGCGGGGGGTAGGTGGTGGAGGGGTGGAGAGGGATGGTGGTCGGGTCGGATACAGGGGCAGTGAGCGGTAGCCCAGGCCCACCTCCAACGGCTGCACATGCACCCCTCCCCCTCCACCAGCAAAGGCCTGCCATGAAGCCAGCCCAGCCCATCTTTCACACTCTGCTGACAGAGTATCGAGGCAGGTTGGAACGATTGTGAACAGGTGAACATGCTTCTACAGCTTTCTGCCCTCGCCCCTAACTCTGCCCTGTGTGCTGCATCCGTGCCAACGTGACTGTTTCTAACTCTCTGGTCTTATGGGCCCAATGCTACACCTACGTCAGGCATTTTCAAAGTGAGGGTCGTGACCCGCGGGTGGGTCATGGGTGGGTGTTGGGAGGGTCACGGAACAATCCATCACGGCATTCCCGATCGCGGGAATTCACACGCAACAGCCGCAGTAGCCGGCTTTTCACAATGCCGGTTGCGAGCAGCTTTAAAAATGACGGCTGCGACAACTAAAACAATGGCCAAGATTCTCCCCTACCCGGCAGGGCCGGGGTGTCCCGGCATGTCGGAGTGGCGTGAACCACTCCGGCGACGGGCCGCCCCGAAGGTGTGGAACTCTCCGCACCTTTAGGGGCCAAGCCCTCACATTGAGGGGCTAGGCCTGCGCCGGGGTGGTTCCCACTCCACCGGCTGGCGTGAACAACCTTTGGCGCCATGCTAGCTGGGGCCGAAAGGACTTCGCTGGCTGGCATAAGTCCGCGCATGCGCCGGAGCGCCAGTGGCTGCTGACGTCATACCGGCGCATACGCAGGGGAGGGGGTCTCTTCTGGCGGAAGAAAAAGAGTACCCCCACAGCACAGGCCCGCCCGCCGAACTGTGGGCCACGATCGCAGGCCAGACCATCGTGGGGGCACTCCCCGGCGTCAGATCGCCCTGCGACCCCCTCCACCCCGGACCCCGGAGCCCACCTGCGCCGTCAATCCCGCCAGTCAGGTAGGTGGTTTAAACCACGCCGGCAGGAGAGGCCTGTCAGCGGCGGGACTTCAGCCCATCACGGGCCAGAGAATCGCCGCGGGGGGCCCGCTGACCTGCGCGGGAGGCCTGCTGACCGACGCAGCGCAATTACTGCCCCTGCCGAATCTCGGGGGGGGGGAGAATTCGTGACACGGCCGGGGGGGGGGGGGGGGGGGGAATTGGGTGATTCTGCCCAATGCTGGTGCGCTGCGCATGAGTGCCCGCTCATTAGTGCGCATGGGCAGAGCCCAGCGAGAAGCACTGCCTCCTCCTGAAGTCAGCGCGCTGACCCAGGAGAAGATTTTTTTTAAAAGTTCAATTAAATCTTCCTGCCTGAAGCAAGGCAGAGAGCAGGTCACATGCCCAAAACGCTAACGTCACGTGCATTGGGCGCGATTGCAAACCTCCATTTTGTCAGCAGCAAACAAGTAACTGAGGACCAAGCAGGCTCACCTCCCACATTAAAGGTAAGAGAAAATGGGGGGTCACAAATGTCGGCCGGCATGGGATGCAAAAGGCGACCGGTGTGGGCCCGAAGATCGGCTGGCGTGAGTCGCGAAGGTCGGCCGGTTGGTAAAAATGGGTCCCCAGAAACAAATTTGACAAACACTGGCCTAGGTGGACCCACAGGCGGTACAGCAGGGGTTGAGGCAGCTGCTGCGATTCCCGCCCTGTCACCTTGGTCCCATTTGACGGCCATCCTCTGGAGAGACCAGGCCTGGTTAGGCCTGGCTGCTGCTCGGGTCTCCCAGGTGGCATGATGCTGCCCTGTTCTGCCCGCTGCCCATCAGATACGCCATGGACGGGGGGGGGGGGGGGGGGGGGGGGGGGGGAGGAGTCTGAGGCGATGTGGTGTTCTAGCGCCTCCCCTTCAGGGGTCACCAGCACAGTCCCTATCACCTCCTCCTCCCTCAGGGCCCCGATGGCCCCCGGGCTGCAACTTGGGACCAGGGTGCAGCTGGAGCGAACCCCCGAGGCAACCCCGCCACCTGGTGCTGCCAGTCCCGAGGCCCGTTCTCGTCTCGACCAGTGTCTGCATGCTCGTGGCCGTGGAGCCCAGGGACTGGGCCACCTCACTCTGGAACTGTGCCACATCCCTCTCTGACTGGCTCAGGTCAGCCAACGCCAGGGCAATGCCATCGACGCCCGCAGCCATGACCTGTTGTGACTGGGCCAAGCTCTGGAGAGCCGCTGCAATGTCCAGGTGTCCCTGGCACCTAGTTGCCTGAGAGCGGGCAGCCTTGTCCTGTGCCTCAGCCACTGCCCGCACAGAGTGCCCAGGCCTTGGACATTCTGATCCATGGCGATACCTTCACCCCCAAGGCCTCCAACATGAATGCCACCCATGTGATGTTGGCCTGGGTGGCACGCATAGTCCTCACCACCTCCGCTCCTGCAGGCGGTTGAACGGTTGCCGACAACCCCTCATGTAGTCCCCGGCCCTGTATCTCCAGCATCGATGGGACCCCCATTTACAGAAGCCTGAAGCCCGTCTGACAGCAGGCAGCCCCTGGGGTGGGGCTGCCCTCCGATAGTCTGCTCCCTCGGGGGTTCCTACCTCCATCTGATATATCGCTGCACGTGTGCACCAGATAGTGCCCCAGGAGCCTCTTCACTAAAGTGCCAACTAAGTGAGTGTCTCTGGGATGGTGGAGGGTTTTGGAGACAGCGGTGCTGGGAGGTCGGTGTCTTCTCAGACTGCTGCACCGGGGTGTCGAGGACTGGCGTTTGGGGGTTTGTGTTGCTGTCCGGTACCGCCTCGTCGCTCAGTGTATCCTGGGGATGTGGCTGGCGACACCAGGAGGGCCCGCCACATCACCAGGGTGATCCTGACACACGGTTGGATCGCAGGTTAGGATGGTGGTGTTGGGGGTGGTGGGTTGGTGGGGTTAGGGTAGTGTGGGGAAGGCGGAGTGGCAGGAGGTGTGGGCATGCTGGGGTTGGGGTGGTGTGGGGGTTCTGGGGTTGGGGTGGTGTGTGGGAGGTGGGGTGGTGGGGTTGAGATGGTGTGGGAGAGGTTGGGTGGCAAGGTGGTGTGTGGATTGTGTCACGCACGCCATAGGGATACAGCAACACAACCGGCTCCGCGAGGGTGAGGCTCCGCAGGTCCGGCGGGCCTCCTCCCTGCGGTTGTGTGCTGCCTTCTCTTGGAGGGTGGGGCAGGCAGGGCAGCACAGGCGGCAGCTGGTGGCTGTGTTGGGCGGTATGGGTGCTGGAATGTAGTGCCGGGTGGGGTGCGAGCAGGCTGCCATGTGAGGTTCGGTCGCCCTCCGGGTAGGATGGTGGGGGTGGGGGTTTACAGGTGTGTGGGACGGGGGTTGGTGCCAGAAACATGGTGCTGACTATTCACCCCGGCCGCCCTGAGGAGGTCGGACAGCTTTTTCCAGCATTGCTGGCCAGTCCTGGCAGTGGGGTCCATGGCACTCATGGCCTCTGCCACCTGCACCCAGGGCCAGTGTACGATGACGGATGGCAACTTCCTTCCCACCCCAGGGAACAGAGTGCCCCGCTTCTCCTCCACAGCAGGGTCTTGATCTTAGCATCTGCAAACCGGGATGCTGCCCTTTGGGTTTTCACCTTCTGGGCTGGGATATGTGTTTGGGGGGGGGGGGGGGGGGGGGGGGTGGAGTGCTTAGATGTGACTGTAGCTTGTCAGCTGCTCGAGTGCCAATCCCAACCCTGCGAATCGGACACCGTTTTTCATTGGAATTGTTTAGTTCTACGTGGCGCTGGTTCTAGCCCATTAACTGATCCTGAATTTCTCCAGGACTCGCACCACTTCCATAGTCATAGAACACCTCTGATTCAGTCCCGGTGTCAGCACTAGCCTCTGAAACAGAGAATCCGGCCCAACATATTGAGTACAGGTGTCGATTTCATTAAACTGTGAAACTGCGGGTGAGCACTTGGCTGGAGGGAAGGTGATTGATAAAATGTTTGGAGCACATTTCCATGAGGAACTCTAGTTCTGATGATCTGGGACTGAGATCATTGGACTACGACCTTTGTGTCAGATTTGACTCCAGTCGCTCGAAGGTTTTCCCTTTGACCATCGATCCCCATTTTGTTACATTGCTTGGTGCTAACAGTGGCTCAAATGCTGCTCCTCCTGATATTCACTTCTCGGGTTCAATTCCAGCCTTGGGTGACTAGCTGTATGGACTTTGCCGGTCCTCCCTGTGTGTGCGTCGGTTTCCTCCGGGTGCTCCAGTTTCCTCCCACATTCTAAAGATTACGTAGGTTAGGTGGATTGCCATGTTAAATTGCCCCTTAGTGTCCAAAGGTGTGCAGGTTACGGGGATAGGGCAGGGGAGTGGGCTTAGGTAGTGTGCTCTTTCAGAGGGTCGGTGCAGGCAAGATGGGCCAAAAAGCCTCTGACTGCTTTATAGAGATTCTATGGGTGCTTGTCTGGATCAAGGGTGTGGTGAGGTCCAGAGCTGAGTGACTATATTGGGACCAGATGTGAGTCTCAATGAGTAAGTTCTTGATCAAATGGATGCTGTTTGACAGCGATATTGATGACTCACTCCATCATTTAATGATGGAAATACTGATAAATATTCGATTTCCAGACCTGAGTTTGAACTTTCTCCCTTTTTTTTGTCTCTCTGGGCTATACACAAAATGCGATAGATTTTGACTTTGTATTTTAGTGTAAAATGGTGGCCAGCAAATTGGCAAAGTGGTTTCTCATGTCCTCTACCTTTTAGTTTCAGCATACTCAGTGAAACACAAAGTGGCAGACAGTGAAAGGTGAACCAAGATGCAAAACTACTTGGTAGTTTATTTCCAGAACTCAGTATACATATCTCTGTCTCCTACCTACTAATCATCGCAGTGCCCCAGTGTTCCTTTATTATATTCCTGTTATACTCAGGTGAGGAAGGGCAGGATGGCGCCTCTCTTTTCCCTCTCCTTATTTGACTGCAATGGGTGGGAGTTTTTACCCCGCCCCCTGTGTCCGTGGTGTGATTTGTGGCAGCCTGCCATTGACCAGCAGGGGGGGTGGGGGGATCTTATGGTCCTGATGCTGTCGACACGCTTTCCCGGTGTTTTCCCCACCGCTGCCTGGGAACCTATGGCGGGGAGGGTTACCATTGGCGGGACCGGAAGTTCCCACGGCGGGAATGGCTGGAATTTTCCAGCTAACAGGTTTTACCTTTTTCTTTTGAAAAAGGATATGCTTGCTCTCATAACTCTAATAAGATTGGCCTCCGGTCAGCTTCTAACTTTGGGATGGGGTACTTGTCCAGCCTGGCAACCTGATTCACTGCCAATTTCTAGTCCCCACAGATGCAAATGGTCTTGTCTGGTTTTATCACAGGGACAATGGGGGTTGCCCAATCTGCAAACTGGACTTGGCTGGATGATTCCCAGTTCATCTAACCTTTTCAATTCTATCTCCACCTTTTCTAACAAGTCTTACAACACCAGGTTAAAGTCCAACAGGTTTGTTTCAAACACGAGCTTTCGGTGCACTGCTCCTTCCTCAGGTGAGGAAGGGGCTGCGCTCCGAAAGCTCGTGTTTGAAACAAACCTGTTGGACTTTAACCTGGTGTTGTAAGACTTCTTACTGTGCCCACCCCAGTCCAACGCCGGCATCTCCACATCTTTTCTAACAAGGCATAGGGCACAGGGCAGGCCCTGAACAGACATGGGGCTGCCCCTGGGTCGACTTGGATCTTCACCTACAGGCGCTTAACTTTCCCTAACTCATCACAAAATATACCTTCGTAATTCTTCATTAATTCTAACAGGTTTCCGTCTTTTATTTGAAAAATTTCCATCCAGTTTAATTTAATTAATTAATTAATTAATTTTTAAAATAAATTTATATTACCCAATTATTTTTTCTATTAAGGGGCAATTTAGCGTGGCCAATCCACCTACTCTGCAAATTTTTGGGTTGTGGGGGCGAAACCCACGCAGACACGGGGATAATGTGCAAACTCCACACGGACAGTGACCCAGAGCCGGGATCGAACCTGGGACCTCAGCGCTGTGAGGCGGTTGTGCTAACCACTAGGCCACCGTGCTGCCCTTTTAATTTAATTTATTTGAGTCAGCCACGGCTCAGTAGAGTTGGTGCATGGCCTGATACACTATTCGTGGGAGTTGGGCAGATTGCTGCTGATATCTCATTGGTACGGTGGTAGTAACCAGGCTCCCGATGGCCTCTCGTGTATTGGTCACCAATTTTGCTGATGTATTCCTTAAACCCAAAGTCTGAACCCCTTCTCACAAGTACCTGTATGTGTGCTCCCCCATTACAGTGGCGGATGTTCCTATGCCTACTTCTATCTCTGACGGTTTACCAACAAACAACAGCACCACTGTGATGGGGGCTACTTCGTCCACTTTCAGTGAATAAGCACTCAAATCATTTGTAAAGAAATCTGCCACACTACAGTATATGTGCGCTGAACAGGCTTGACTTGCTTTTACACCGGTGCCTCAAGTGCCCTTTCCTGTGGCGTGAATATCATTCTGCTTCCTTAAACCTGCGAGCTGCTGGGGAGTGATTACCCCACACCGGTAAGACTCCGCTTCGATCCTTTTTGTTGGATTCACTCTCCTAAATTATCTGGCTCTGCTTGCTGCTACATTTGTTCCTATTTAAAACTTATGGGGTGGGATTCTCCCGCAATGGGAGGGATGGCCCGACGCTGGCACCAAGAAACGCGCGAACCACACCGGCATCAGGCCACCTGGAAGTTGCGAAATCCTCCGCACGTCCGGGGGCTAGGCCGGCGCAGGAGTGGTTGACGCCACGCCAACCGGCGCCGAAAGGCCACTGTGGTCCCGCGCATGTGTAGAACTGCCAGCGTGTTCTTGCGCATGGGCAGGGGGTTTCTGCTCCACGCCGGCCATGGTGGAGCCCTACAGGGGCCGGAGCAGAGGGAAAGAGTGCCCCCACAACACAGGCTCACCCGCAGATCGGTGCGCCCCGATCGTGGGCCAGGCCACCGTGGGGGGCCCCCCACGGGTCCGGTTCGCCCCGCGCCACCCCGAGGACCCCATTAGACGGCCAACAAGCCAGGTTCCGCCGTGATGGACCGTGTCCATTTCACGCCGGCAGGACTAGCTGAAAACGGGCAGCCGCTCAGCCCATCGGGGCCCGGAGAATTGCCAGGGGGGCTGCTGCCAACATCCCCCGACCAGCAAGGCGTGAACCCTGCCCCACTCGAAAACCGGCGCCGGAGAATTCGGCAGCTGGCGTCAGAGCGGCAGGGCGGGATTCACACTGCTCTCCGGTGATTCTCCGACCCGGAAAATCCTACACAACATCTTTGCCTTTGGCGCCACTGTTGACTGCAGCTTCCTGCACCAACTGATGAACTATGCCGCCATTTCACGTGCTCTGAAGCTCCTGTGCGCTCTGCTCATGCTCTCCATCACTAGCACTATCTCCAGCGCCTTTTTAGAATTGGATATCTTTCTCCGCTCATATCTTTCTCTGATTGGCCTCATTATTGTCTCCACAAACTAAGCAATCTCTCAGCATATCATTCAAGTGTTCTGCGATTCACCTTAGCTTCATAATATAGGTTGCAGTGGTCTCTTCTGGGGCACTCCCTGGGGAATGAAACTTAAACCCTGCAGGATGACTGAGGCCTTTGGATGAAAATGTGCCTTCATCAAATCCACTATCTTCATGAATAAACTCGAATCGGACGTGTTCGATAAGATTGCAGATTAGGCTGTACGTCTGGGCACCGCACTTAAAAGGATTGCCTTATTCTTCTCCACCGCTTGTATTCCATTGGCCATAAAATAAAAAACTAGACATTCTATATACTGTGCCCAATCCTCAATGGAGACATCAAAGGGATCTAATTGACTGAATAAAGGTGTTTTCCTGCAGCACACTTCTGTTACCAAATCCGATTTCAACCTCAATGGTTCTGTCAACACACACATGCACACACTCTATCACACACCAGCTAACTCTCACATACTCTGGACGGGATTCTCCGGAAAGGTTTCTAAGTGGTAGCGAGTGGGAAGAGCCGTGAGCTTCCCTGTCGTTGGCCCAGCGAAGAGACACCCCCCCCCCCCCCCCGACAGAGCCCCCCCCCCTGAAAAAAGACACCTGTCTGGAAGCTGGAGAGCAGACCAGATAGAGTAGGCGGTAAGAGTTACAATTGTAACACTTACCTGGAAGCACCACAAGTCCATTCCTGGAAAGTGGATAGCTGTGACCTGTATTTAAGCCCCTCCGATCCTTAGCTGCAAGCCATTCATTGGTTTATGGTATCAGGCAGTGATTGGCAGCTTCCACAAACCAGCCGAAAGCCTTGCTTCATTCATCTATTGTAACCACAATGTTTACAGCTACCACATCAAAGGGAGTTAAGTGCATTCCAATAACACCCCTCACACTTAAGTGATTTTGAAGTGCTGAGCTGGAAACTGATAGTACTTAACTCTCTTTAGGGGGTCTCTATGGAGTCTCTTTATTTAGGGGGTCATTGGGTTCCTTTGAGTTACAGAGTTTCTGGGGGTGGCTGGGCATGTCTGGCATTGTGGGGGGGGGGGGAGGGTGACCCTCACGTGGACATTAGCGGCAACCCTCTTACGGGGTTACCCCCTTGGCCCACAGCAAGGTCCGCTATGGAGCTCATGGCTCTTCCCACTCGCTACCACTTAGAAACCTTTCCGGAGAATCCCGTCCAGAGTGTGTGAGAGTTAGCTGGTGTGTGATAGAGTGTGTGCATGTATGTGTTGGCAGAACCATTGAGGTGGAAATCGAATTTGGTAACAGAAGTGTGCTGCAGGAAAACCGCCTTTATTCATTCGATTAGATCCCTTTGATGCCTCCATTTGCATCCTCCCACTGGCGCATGGGGAAGAACCCCAATCTCGCTGCCAGCGGGGGGCTGGAGCATAATGGTCGGTCCGGTGCCCAGCACGAACCTCGATTTCGGCTGGATGCCGCCCCACCCCCCGACCATTAGGATTCACGTTCCCAAACGTGGCAAATCCCAAATCCAGACCACTCACTCTCACCAACACACACACACACACACACACACACACACTCTCACACACACTCACTCTCACCAACACACACACACACACACACACTCTCACACACACACACTCTCACACACACACACACACACACTCTCACACACACACACTCTCACACACACACACACACACACTCTCACACATACACACTCTCACCCACACACACACACACTCTCACCCACACACATACACACTCTCACCCACACACACACAAGCTCTCACACACTCTCACCCACACACACACTCTCAGACACTCTCACGCATACACACACATACACTCACACACACTCTCACCCACACACACACACACTCTCACCCACACACATACACACTCACCCACACACACACAAGCTCTCACACACTCTCACCCACACACACTCTCAGACACTCTCACGCACACACACACATACACTCACACACACACACTCACACTCTCATACACACACTCTCACTCTCACCCACACACACACACTCTCATACACACACACTCTCACCCACACACACACACTCACCCACACACACACTCTCACCCACACACACACTCTCACCCACACACACACTCTCACCCACACACACACTCACGCACACACACACACTCTCATGCACATTCCCATGCACACACACTCTCAACCACTCTCACCCACACACACTCTCAGACACTCTCACGCTCACCCACACACTCACCCACGCACACACCCTCACCCACACACACACACACATTCTCACCCACACACACACTCTCACCCACACACACACTCTCACCCACACACACACTCTCACCCACACACACACACTCTCACCCATACTCTCACCCACACACACACTCACCTACACCCACACTCTCACCCACACACACTCTCACCCACACACACTCTCACTCACAAAGACTCTCACTCACAAAGACTCTCACCCACACACACTCTCACCGACTCTCACCCACACAGACAGACATACACTCTCAGCGCATACACACACACACACTCTCACCCACACACACTCTCACCCACCCACACACTCTCACCCCCACACATACACTCTCACTCACACACACACTCACCTACACCCACACACACTCTCACCCACACACACACTCACCCACGCCCACAACCCACTCTCATCCACACCTACACACACTCTCACCCACACACACACACTCTCACCCACACACACACACTCTCACCCACACACACACACTCTCACCCACACACACACACTCTCACCCACACACACACACTCTCACCCACACACATACACACTCTCACCCACACACACAAGCTCTCACACACTCTCACCCACACACACACTCTCAGACACTCTCACGCGCACACACACACTCACACACTCTCACCCACACACACACTCTCACACCACTCGCCCACACACACGCACACACCCTCACCCACACACACATTCTCACCCACACACACACTCTCACCCACACACATACTCTCACCCACACACACTCTCACCCACACACACTCTCACCCACACACACTCTCACCCACACACACTCTCACCCACACACACACTCACCTACACCCACACTCACAAAGACTCTCACCCACACACACTGTCACTGACTCTCATCCACACACACACAAACTCTCACACGCATACACACACTCTCACCCACACACATTTTCACCCACCCACACACTCTCACCCCCACACACACATTCTCACTCACACACACTCACCTACACACACTCTCACCCACACACACACTCTCACCCCCACACACACTCACCCACAAACACACTCACACACACCCACAACACACTCTCACACTCTCATCCATACCCACAAACACTCCCACCCACACACACACTCTCACTCACACACACACTCACGCACACACACACATTCTCATGCACATTCCCATGCACACACACTCTCAACCACTCTCACCCACACACACTCTCAGACACTCTCACGCGCACACACACACACTCACCCACGCACACACCCTCACCCACACACACACACACATTCTCACCCACACACACACTCTCACCCACACACACACTCTCACCCACACACACACTCTCACCCACACACACACTCTCACCCACACACACACTCACGCACACACACACACTCTCATGCACATTCCCATGCACACACACTCTCAACCACTCTCACCCACACACACTCTCAGACACTCTCACGCTCACCCACACACTCACCCACGCACACACCCTCACCCACACACACACACACATTCTCACCCACACACACACTCTCACCCACACACACACTCTCACCCACACACACACTCTCACCCACACACACACACTCTCACCCATACTCTCACCCACACACACACTCACCTACACCCACACTCTCACCCACACACACTCTCACCCACACACACTCTCACTCACAAAGACTCTCACTCACAAAGACTCTCACCCACACACACTCTCACCGACTCTCACCCACACAGACAGACATACACTCTCAGCGCATACACACACACACACTCTCACCCACACACACTCTCACCCACCCACACACTCTCACCCCCACACATACACTCTCACTCACACACACACTCACCTACACCCACACACACTCTCACCCACACACACACTCACCCACGCCCACAACCCACTCTCATCCACACCTACACACACTCTCACCCACACACACACACTCTCACCCACACACACACACTCTCACCCACACACACACACTCTCACCCACACACACACACTCTCACCCACACACACACACTCTCACCCACACACACACACTCTCACCCACAAACACACTCACCCACACCCATAACACGCTCTCACTCTCATCCACACCCACAAACTCTCACACACACACTCTCACCCACACAAACACTCACCTACACCCACACACACTCTCACCCACACACACACTCTCACCCACACACACACTCACCCACAACACACTCTCACACTCTCATCCACATCCTCAAACACTCTCACCCACACACTCACCCACAACACACTCTCATCTACACCTACACACACTCTCATGCTCTCATCCACACCCACAAACACACTCACTCTCACCCACACACACTCCTACCCACACCCACACTCTCACCCACACACACACACTCCCACCCACACTCTCACGCACTCTCACGCACACACACTCTCACCCACACACACACATACTCTCACGCACACACACACTCTCACCCACAAAGACTCTCACCCACACACACACTGTCACGCGCATGCGCACACATTCTCATGCATACACACTCTCACGCACACACACACTTTCACCCACAAACACACTCACTCTCACTCACACACACTCCCACCCACACCCACACTCTCACCCACACACTCTCACGCACACACACTCTCACCCACACACACATACTCTCACGCACACACACTCTCACCCACAAAGACTCTCACCCACACACACACACTGTCACGCGCATGCACACACATTCTCATGCACACACTCTCACGCACACACACTCTCACCCACACACACTCCCACCCACACACACACACACTCTCACCCACACAAACACTCACACACACACACACTCTCACGCACACACACTCTCACCCACACACACTCTCACGCACACACACAATCTCACCCACAAATACTCTCACCCACACACACGCACTGTCACGCGCATGCACACACATTCTCATGCACACACACTCTCACGCACACACACACTCTCACGCACACACACTCTCACGCACACACACACTCTCGTGCACACACACACACATTCTCATGCACACACACTCTCACGCACACACACTCTCATTCACCCACACACTCTCACGCACACACACACTCTCATGCACACACACACTCTCACGCACACACACACTCTCACGCACACACAAACACTTACGCACACACACACTCTCACGCCCACACACACTTTCATGCACACACACTCTCACGCACACACACACTCTCACGCACACACACACTCTCATGCACATTCACACATCACGCATACACACACTCTCATGCAGGGCCGGCTCAAGGCACCGGCAACTCGGGCAGTCGCCCGGGGCGCCATGTGCTAGGGGGCGCCAGAGACTCGGGTCCCCCCACGGCCCCGCTCCCCCCCCCCGGCCCCCCCTCCCCCGCTCCCCCCCCCTCCCCCCCAGGCCCCTCTCCCCCCCCTCCCCCAGGCCCCGCTCCCCCCCCCGCTGACACACAGACACTCACACATTCTCTCACACACAGACACACACACACACTCTCTCACCCACACAGACACACACACACTTTCTCACACAGACACACACACACACTCTCTTCACCCACACAGACACACACACTCTCTCACACACAGACACTCACACACTCTCTTACACACACAGACACACACACACTCTCACACACACAAACACTCACACACTCTCTCACACACACACACTCTCTCTCACACACACACTCACACACTCTCTCACCCACGCAGACACACACACACTCTCTCACACACACAGACACTCACACACTCTCTCACCCACACACACACACACTCTCACACACACACACTCTCACCCACACAGACACACACACTCTCACCCACACAGACACACACACACTCTCACACACACACAGACACACACACACTCTCACACACACACAGACACTCTCTCACACACACAGGCACTCACACACTCACCCACACACTCTCTCTCACACACACACACACACACTCTCTCACACACACAGACACACACACACACACTCTCTCACACACACCGGCACTCACACACTCTCTCACCCACACAGACACGCTCTCTCACACACAGAGACATTCACACACTCTCTCACATACACAGACACACTGACACAGACTCTCAAACACACATTCTCTTATCCTGACACACACACAAACACATTTAAATTCCAGAAAAGGTAAAAGGGTATATGAATCGGGTTCTCCGTCCCGCCAGCCCCATGTTCCAGCGCGGCACGTCCCCACCGGCAGCGGGATTCTCCGTTCATGCAGCCAGCCAATGGAGTTCCCTATTGTGGCCACCCCTCCTGTTGGGAAACCCACGGGCATGGGTGCACTGCCGGTGAAACGGAGCATCCCGCCGACGGAGAATCCCGCCGACGGAGAATCCCACAGATGGTTCTTGATTGTCGGTGACTTGGTTAGCTTCAGGCTGAACTCTAGTCGTTCACAGTTATTATGGTTTAAAGGTAATGTAGATTTATCTGTTCGTCTGAAAATCTGAGCTGCAGCATTGAGTTCTTTTTAAGATCTCTGCTGCGTGTGGAGACCAAAAAACAAGCAGACAGGGTTCAAAATGTGTATGTTGCCTGAAAAGAGAGAAAGAGAGAGAGCCACACTGGAATCTTTCTACTTCAATGTCTCAGTCACTGCCTTGTCACATGACCCTCTTTCCCCAAATGCCCAGCAACCTGGTTAAAGTATATTGGATTAGATGTTGTCTGGACTAATCCCTTTCATAGCCAGAATCCCATTGTCCAATTGATTGTGTCTGAAAGTTTTTCTCACCCCTAATTGATTGGGTGATTATCGAAATGTTTTGCGAATGAGAAGGAGATGTCTCCCGTTCCTGCGATCAGGCTTTGCAGACATGGGGGCTCCACTTATTGACCTTGGAATGTAGACTGTACTGTGACGCAAATGTGAAGCCATCTTGGACTGCGATTTCAAATCATTGAAATGTGGCTTTATCTTTTCTGCAAATTCAATTAGTGGCTTGCCGAGCAAACTATAACTAATTAAACAAGTTCACTTATTAACAACACCTTTGTCCATTTTTATATTCTTCTGAGTAAATCAAGTCACCTAACTGCCCCTTAAGTATGAAATGGGACTAGGTGACTCTGGGTTTGTGAGCACTTGGCGCCCACTGACATGTTTGTGGTCTTTTGTTACCCATAGAATCCGTAGTGTGCAGAAGGAGATCAATCAGCCCATCACATCGGTACTGACCCCCTAAAAGAGCACTCCATCTGCACACCCCACCCCCCTCCACTCAAATTTGTGTAATCCCATGCATTGATCGCGACTAATCCATCTAACTTGCACATGTTTTGGAGGCAATTTAGCATGGCGAATCCACCTAACCTGCACATCTTTGGTCTGTGGGAGGAAACTGGAGCATCCGGGGGAAACTACGCAGACACGGGGAGGATGCGATAACTCCACACAGAAAGTTACCCAAGGTCCGAATCGAACCATGTGCGAGGCAGCAATGCTAACCACTGTGCCACTGCGCCACCTCAATGGGCACTGGAGAGGATGGAATACATCATCAGCCCTGGGAAGGTTACTTTGGATATACTCTGAAGAGTATTAAAAGGAAACTAATCAAATTATCTCCATTTCCTGCAGTGCCCAACGGCCGTGAAAGACCTGAAACATGCCAATGGACTCCATACGCTCCCTCACCAGAGTCAGCGGGTCCCTTTTTATACTCTATTGAGTATCAGTGAAAACAAATGAACAATTAAACAAATCATCAGCTCCGACAAGGGGCACTGTAACAAACAACATTTTCAAAGGAAACTTAGCAAGTTTGAATTAAAATGTCACTTCTGAGGCTGATGATACCTTCCAGCCCCTGAGGTGGCCACTGGTCATCGAAAGCCTTGTGCGTACTGGCGGGCATTGCCTGCTCCCTCGCCAGGGACACCTAGTCATTTTTTATATGTGCTCAATATCTTCCAGTGAGTGTGAGACTGCAGAGGTGGAGGGCATTTAACCTGCAGCTGTACACCCTCAACCTTAAGAATAGGATTAACATTAACATGATTCCATACTAATAAGTTTTCATCAAATTCAGTTGTTCCCGCAACACTCTTTTCTTTTAATTAAAGTCATGGCATTCTTAATACAATTATCAGTGTGACATGGCAAAGTAACGCCTTTGAATTAAACAAACGAGAATGGGTTACACTACGCTTGAAATGAGGAGGCGATCGGTCTCTTTCACTCTGGAGGGTTTATCCTGATGTCCACCTTTGTGGTGAAGTGGGAAATGGTTCAGAAGGGCACTTGGCACAGAAGATGGCTGCCTGACACACAAGATGGAGACATCTTAGAGAATAAAGCAGACATAACTGATACCTGGAGCCCAGCGGGGTGCCAGTGGGACAGATAGGAACAGATCCAGGACAAAGGGAGCCAGACAGGAAGATTAAGAAATATATAAATGCAGAACACCACTTGAATAAAGCTGACTTCAGCCAAGGTGTACGCAATGATATGCTAATATGAATGCCTTGGGCCATTTCCTAAAACAAAGGGACAATCGATACTGCGTTCCTGCTGCTACCTGTAACCTGTAAAACCTCTTTAACTATAACCATCTGTAAATGGCAAAACGCTTACAAATAACGATGTACAATCTATAAAATGTTTAAAGATAACAAGGTGATAATTGTTTTGTATCTGGGCTCATTGTGAACCCAAAGTATAAAATGAATGACTGCCATTCAAACCACGAGAAAAGTTGGCTACCGAGCCACGGGTATGTCCCGAAGCTTCGTGTAACAATAAACTGCACTGATTGAACACAGCAAGTCTGACTCCCGAAGTGATTGATTTTCCCACAACAGTGGATAATACATTTCCCCCTCCAGGCGAGCAAATACCGGCGGCAAAGCAGTCTCCATCTTATACTGCCCACAAGGCTGTGTCAACATCTACATGGCTTCGCCTCTTCTCTTCCAGTCCTGGGACCACATTCACACACACAACACTATGGCTGGGATTTTCCGACCTTTCCTCTTGACTGGATCTTCCGATCCCGCTGAAGGTGACACCCCGCGTTGGTTCCCTGGTGGGCCATGCAAAATGCCATAGGATTCGGCAGGACCGGAAGTTTCTGCTTGGCGGCCAACGCCGAGCGGCCCCCACCACCAGGAAACCTGCTGCTGTTGGGTGGGGCGATAGTGGGGTGGGGGGGGGGGGGGGGGGGCTGGAATCCTGGTCTGTGTTTTGCTAACTTTTCTCATAGTCATCCTGTTAATCAATTTTTGATTCACAGTCGAGATTATACTGTGCTCAGACTGCGAACATTATTGAGAACGTTTACCAGGGTGACACCCGCACTGAGGCACTTGAGTTGAGGGTGGAGACCGGAGAAATGGGATTGTTCTCCTTGGAGCAGCGATTGTTATTGGGAGGTTTAATAAGGGTGTTGAAAAGAGGCATTTTGGTGCAATAAATAAGAAACAGGGCTGGACTCTCTGGTCCGCCAGTCCCGTGTTTCTCGGCGGTGCGCCACTCACTAGCAGCAGGATTCTATCTTCTTGCCGATTGTCAATGGGATTTCCCATTGTAACCACCCCATGCTGCCGAGACACCCACTGGCGGGGCCATGCTGCTGACAGGGAAATTGAATCGCAACGCTCGGAGAATCCCGGCCACTGACAGGAGAGTCGGTAACCAGAGGATGCAGATTTAAGATTAAGCTGCCTGAAAGGTCGGTGGAAGCAACTTCACTCATGACTTTCAAAAGGGAAATTGGATAAATCCCTGAAAAGGAAAGATTCCCAGAGCCAGGGATCAGGAGAGAGGGGCTCATTGGATAGCTCGTTCAAAGAATGATGGGCCAAATGACCTCCTGCTGTGCGGTAGGATTCTATGATTTCTGCAACTGTGTCATTCATGGAATGGTGACTGAAAGACATCTGGTTACCACTCATGCCAACCATTGAGTTTTGCCCTTCATGGTGAGTCCTGGTGATCACCACGGGGTTTTCGCTACATTTCTGTGGGACTGGAGAAAGTTCGCGCTTTCATAGTAACAGATCCAAAAGTGGTGAAGAAAACGTTCTGCGTTTCTCTTTCGAAATGATTGATTCGCTAATCTCTAAGAAATAATTCTTGGTTTGTGTTCCTCACTGGGTCCCTTGGATCACTTCCAGGACAACAACATCCAAGTGCTGAATCTTTCACTAACACCCGCTGCAACTGGGATAGAAGCAAGACGCACAGAGAGCTTGGTGTTCAGCTACATGTCCTAGGGAGAGAGATTGGACATGAGTTAACCGCGATGCACAAGCTTACACTCACTTGAAATAATTTAAATCAACATTGGCATTTTTATTCAGATCTTTGCTTACTTTCATTAACTAGCCTATACAATGACAGAGATAAATGATACAGGCATCAGCCATCCAGTCCACAGAGTTACTGCTGGCCGGATGGCCTAACGTGTTTAAACAGTATGTTCTGGGCGGTTCCATTCAGAGATGCAGACCTTTCCCAAAATTAAGTAAAGCAAGTGCATCAGAGCAATCAAGAGCAGCGGTGGGCAGCCTGCGCACGGGGAGCCATATGCGGCCCATCAGGGTTCTGAGTGCGGCCCAGGAGACATTTTGTTGGCATTGCCCATGCGCAGGAATGCGACTTCCGCTGGTTTCCAGCCGGGTAGTTTTCTTCTTACCGCTATGACTAAAGTGAGTCACACGTGAAGCGAGGGCAAGTGAAGTGACTGATCTCTCACATTGACTGCTCCCTCTGTGTCCAAAGTGTATATATTTATTTTGTTTTTACCATTCGTATTTGATGACAATGCCATTAATATATGAACGATTAATCATTTTCCAGAACTTGTTATGAAACACTTGGCGTGTATTAAATGTATTTAATCTTATTCAAGGGTCAAGGTTGGTGAGCAAGGCCCGATTTCAATCTTGCTGACCCCTGAGATGAAGAAGGGACACTCATGCGGCCCATTCACCAGCTGAGGTTGTCCAAAACTGGTCAAAAGCCTTCAATTGGGCCTAATCTCAAATCACTGGTGGAATCTGTGGGAGAAAGTACATGTCACTCAGGGGATTGAAGGTAGGCCCATGTGAAGGATAACATTGCCCAACGCCATGTGGAGCTTTGGGGTGTGTTCATTCCCCCCCTGTAATCAATTGCTCTGACATGCAGGGAAAGAGGGATGTTTGGAGAACAAGCTGGGGTGGTTAGGAGGTTTCTGTTACCAAGCAGGCAGTAATGAGTACCACCATAACCTGTAGGAGAATGTGAGAGAGGCACACAGGAGCAGTAGTATGTTAGGGAGTGTGGTAGTCACCACTGATGTATATATTGTATATAGAGGATGTCGGTGTAGGTGTTTTGTGGTAAGGCCCTGTACTACAGGTACGGGGGTAGTTCCCTGCCTGCTGGCTCCGCCCAGTAGGTGGAGAATAAATATGTGTGCTCCCCATACAGCAGCCATTTTGCCAGCTGCTGTAGGAGGCCACACATCTTAGTGTAATAAAGCCTCGATTGCATCCAACTCTCGTCTTTGTGTAATTGATCGTGCATCAATTTATTACACTAAGTTTTCAGAAGATGGACCAACGTATCAAGCCGGATCGCCTGCAGCTGGATTCACAATCAGACAATGCCAAAAAGGACTTTCAACATTGGTTAGCCTGTTTCGAAGCGTGCATCGGGTCTGCGCCAGACCCAATCACTGAAGCTCAGAAGATTCAGATCCTCTACACGCGGCTGAGTTCCAGCATCTTTCCACTTGTACAGGACGCGCCAACCTATGCAGACGCCATGGCGCTACTGATGGAAAACTACGCTCAGCGGACTAACACGCTCTACGCCAGGCACATCCTCTCCACTCGTCGTCAACTTCCCCGTGAGTCAGTGGAATACATCTGGCGTGGCCTGATTCCCCTAATTAGAGACTGTGACTGTCAGGCAGTCATGGCTGTGGAACACTCGAACTTGCTCATGAGAGACGCTTTTGTTACAGGGATAGGGTCCGATTACATCCACCAGCGCCTCTTAGAAGGGGCCACGCTCGACCTCGCGGAGACAAAAAAGCTCTCGCTTATGGTCGCTTCGCGCAACATCCAGGCCTATGCCCCCGGCCACGCGGCCCCCCCCCCCCCACCCCCCCCCCCCCCACCGCGCATCGTGGACTCTGCAGATGGCCGCCCCATCGTAGTCCTCACCAGCGACCCCCCTCAGCCAACCCCACGCCTGTGCTGCGTGGCAGCCAACCAACCCCCAGGGTGTCCCAAATGTTACTTCTGTGGGCAGCCTAAACACCCCCGACAGCGCTGCCCGGCCCGGAGCGCCCTTTGCAAGGCTTGTGGGAAAAAGGGATACTTTGCTGTGGTGTGCCAGGCCCGCGCAGTCGCCGCTATTGTTCTGACTCCCCCCACGTGCGACCAGTGGGCGTCGCCATCTTCCCCTCCTCGGACCAAGTGCGGCCTGTGGGCGCCGCCATCTTGTTCGACCCCCACCACGTGCGGCCCGCGGGCGCTACCATCTTGTTCTCCCCAGGATCATCAGGCGCCGCCATCTTGTCTATCCCACGACACGTGCGGCCCATGGGCGCCGCTATCTTTCCAGGACCCATGCCTCCCGGGCACCTCATCGCCTGCCACCATCGACGACCAGCCGCGTCTCGCCTCGGTCACGATTGACCAGTCTCGCCCACATAACCTGTCAACTGCTTCCACCAACGTGAAGATCGATGGGCATGAGATCTCCTGTCTGCTGGATTCTGGGAGCACCGAGAGCTTCATTCATCCTGATACGGTAAGGCGCTGCTCCCTCGCAGTACACCCTGCCAACCAGAGAATCTCCCTGGCCTACGGGTCCCACTCCGTGGCGATCCGGGGGTACTGCATAGCAACTCTCACTGTCCAGGGCGTGGAGTTCAATGGCTTCCGCCTCTACGTCCTCCCCAACCGCTGCGCTGCCCTGCTACTCGGTCCGGACTTCCAGTGCAACCTCCAGAGCCTAACACAGAAATTCGGCAGGCCCCTACCACCCCTTACTGTGTGCGGCCTCGCGACCCTAAAGGTCGACCCACATTCCCTATTTGCAAACTTAATTCCGGATTGCAAACCCGTCGCCACCCGGAGCAGACGGTACAGCGCCCAGGACAGGACCTTCATCAGGTCCGAAGTCCAGCGACTGCTTCGGGAAGGCATTATCGAGGCCAGCAATAGCCCCTGGAGAGCCCAAGTGGCTGTGGTGAAAACTGGGGAGAAACACAGGATGGTCGTGGACTACAGCCAGACCATCAACAGGTACACGCAGCTCGACGCGTACCCCCTCCACACATATCTGAGATGGTCAATCAGATTGAACAGTACCGGGTCTTCTCAATTGTGCACCTGAAATCCGCCTACCAGCAGCTCCCCATCCGTAAGGCGGACCGCCCATACGCTGCCGTCGAAGCAGACGGCCGTCTTTACCACTTTCTCAGGGTTCCCTTTGGTGTCACCAACGGGATCTCGGTTTACCAACAGGAAATGGACCGAATGGTTGACTGGTATGGACTGCGGGCCACCTTCCTGTACCTGGGCAATGTCACCATCTGCGGCCACGATCAGCAGGACCATGACGTCAACCTTGCCAAATTTCTCCACACCGTCACTCTCCTCAGCCTGACTTATAACAAGGAGAAGTGCGTGTTCAGCACGAACCGCTTAGCCATCCTCGGCTATGGATTGGATTGGATTGGATTGGATTGGATTTGGATTGGATTGGATTTGTTTATTATCACGTGTACCAAGGTACAGTGAAAAGTATTTTTCTGCAAGCAGCTCAACAGATCATTCAGTACATGGAAGAAAAGGGAATTAAACAAAATTCAAGAAAATACATAATAGGGCAACACAAGATATACGATGAGGTCCAGAACGGAGTTCTGGGGCCCGATCCCGACTGCATGACCCCCTCATGGAACTCCCCCTTCCCCACTGCCCCAAGGCCCTCAAACGATGCCTGGGGTTCTTCTCTTATTACATCCAGTGGGTCCCAAACTATGCGGGCAAGGCCCGCCCACTCATTCAATCCACTCTGTTTCAGCTGACGGCCGAGGCTCACCAGGTCTTCAACCGTATTAAGGCTGACCATCGCCAAGGCCACGACGCACACAGTCGACAAGACGTTACCATTTCAAGTCGAGAGCGACGCATCAAACATCGCTCTAGCCGCCACCCTCAACTAGGCGGGCAGGCCCGTGGCATTTTTCTCACGAACCCTACACAACTCCGAAAGTCGGCATTCCTCCGTCAAAAAAGAGGCCCAAGCCGTCGTTGAAGCTGTGCGGCATTGGAGGCATTACCTGGCTGGCAGGAGATTCACTCTCCTCACTGACCAACGGTCGGTAGCCTTCATGTTCAACAACACACAGCGAGGCACACCAGCGGGGCTGGTTTAGCTCACTGAGCTAAATCGCTGGCTTTTAAAGCAGACCAAGCAGGCCAGCAGCACGGTTCGATTCCCGTACCAGCCTCCCCGGACAGGCGCCGGAATGTGGCGACTAGGGGCTTTTCACAGTAACTTCATTGAAGCCTACTCGTGACAATAAGCGATTTGCATTTGCAAGATCAAAAATGTTAAAATCGTGAGGTGGAGGATTGAGCTCTCCACCTACAACTACAAGATTTTGTATCGCCCTGGTAAGCTCAACGTGCCTCCCGATGCCCTATCCCGAGGTACATGTGCCAGCGCACAAGTGGCCCGACTCCGGACTCTGCACGACAACCTCTGTCACCCGGGGGTCACACGTGTTTACCATTTCATCAAGGCTTGCAATCTGCCCTACTCCATCGAGGAAGTCAGGGCTATCACCAGAGACTGCCAGGTCTGTGCAGAGTGCAAACCGCACTTCTACCGGCCAGACTGTGCACGCCTGGTGAAGGCCTCCCGCCCCTTTGAACACCTCAGCATGGACTTCAAAGGGCCCCACCCCTCCATCGACTGTAGCACGTACTTCCTCAGTGTGGTCAATGAGTATTCCAGATTCCCCTTCGCCATCCCATGCCCGGACATGACGTCTGCCACAGTCATCAAAGCCCTCAACACCATCTTAGCTCTGTTTGACTTCCCCGCCTACGTTCACAGCGATAGGGGATCCTCATTTATGAGCGATGAGCTGCGGCAGTTCCTGCTCAACAGGGGCATTGCCTCAAGCAGGACGACCAGCTATATGCCCCGGGGAAACGGACAGGTAGAGAGGGAGAATGGGATGGTCTGGAGGGCCGTCCAGCTGGCTCTACGGTCCAGAAATCTCCTGGCCTCCCACTGGCAGGAGGTCCTCCCCAACGCCCTTCACTCCATTCGGTCACTCCTGTGCACGGCGACCAATGAAACACCCCATGAACGTCTCTTTGCCTTCCCTAGGAATTCCACCTCCGGGGTGTCGCTCCCGACTTGGCTCGCAGCTCCAGGACCCGTACTCCTCTGTAAACATGTACGACTCGACAAGGTGGACCCGTTGGTTGAGAAGGTACAGCTACTTCGCGCCAACCCACAGTATGCCTATGTAGCGTACCCCGACGGCCGCCAAGATACTGTCTCCCTCAGTGACCTGGCACCAGCTGGTTCCACACACACACACCCCCCCGGCCCGGCGCCACACTCCCCTCCCCCGGCGCACCCAGCCGCAAACCCCGCCCCAGGACAATCCGTCCTCCCCTTGCCCAAGGACCCGAGAATGAAGAGGATTTTGACACCCTCCTGGAGCCACCGAAGACCAAACCGACACTGGAGTCGCCACCAGCACTGTGGCGCTCTCAACGACAGATCAAGGCTCCGGACCGACTGAATCTGTAACATGACCAGGAGCGGAATTCTCTGACCCCCCCAGGGGGTCGATAACCGCCCGGGGCCGGCACCAATCCCGCCCCCGCTGTGTTCTGAATTCTCCGCCCCCCCCCCGAGATTCGGCGGGCCTCCCGCGGCAATTCTCCGGCCTGCGATGAACCGAAGTCCCACGGCTGACAGGCCTCTCCCATCGGCGTGGTTTAAACCACCTACCTGACCGGCGGGATTGGCGGCGCAGGCGGGCTCCAGGGTCCTGGGGGGGGCGTGGGGCGATCTGACCCCGGGGAGTGCCCACACGGTGGCCTGGCCCGCGATCGGGGCCCACCTATCGGCAGGTGGGCCTGTGCCATGGGGGCACTCTTTTTCTTCCGCCCCCTGCGCATGCGCCAGTATGATGTCAGCTGCCGCTGACGCACCGGCGCATGGGCGGACTTATGCCGGCCAGCGAAGTCCTTTTGGCCCCAGCTTGGCCCCAGCTGGCGTGGCGCCAATGGCCGTTTACGGCAGCCGGGGGGGCGGGGGGAACCACTCGGCGCAGACCTAGCCCCTCAATGTGAGGGCTTGGCCCCTAAAGGTGCGGATATTTGGATGGGAAGTTAAACCTTGCCCACGTCTACATATTCAGGTGGATGTTAAAGATCCTATGACCCTTTTGGAAGATTTCCCTCATTGTGCCAGGCACCAGTCACCCCTCAGCCATCGCCAACACATCAGATTATCTGATCACCTCATTAACATTTATGGGGTCTTGCTGTGTCATAGTGTCCATACTTTAACAGTAATATATTGATTGGGAAACATCTTGCGATTTCCTGAGGATCTGCTATAAAAATGCTCGTTTGCCCTTTTTCCCCACATGTACCCTGATATAATCACTTGGTTCCTCTAATTTAAGGCTTTCCTGAGCAAATAACTACATAAGCCATATCAGCAGGAGTGGACTAAATGGCCATTGAGCCGGCTCCACCATTCAATATGATGGTGGCTGATCTTTAACTCAATGCACCTTGCTGCGCTACCCTCTTATCCCTCGATCCCCTTCATACCCAATCTTGATGACCGAATGCACACGGAATGGAGATTTAACGAGATACTTACTCAGTTTGTAGAACAGTCGTGTGTTATTATATGAAGTACAGATTGCTGCCAGTGGCACTGAAACAGGTTGATACTTGCATAACCCAGAGAAGCTGAACTGTCGGCCTGGAGCATGTGCCTCTCTGTAAATTAACTCTTTCAGGAATAATACATCAGATAGTGTCAATATATATCCATCCATCTTAAAAAAAAACAGAAACGTTATTAAGTCGACATGATCTTGGAGTTCATCTGGCCATGATTGTGAATGATATAATTAATCAAACCTTTGGAAAATTTCTTCAATTTCTCATTTTTGATTCACAGGAGAGGTCAAATTCCTTTGTCGGAACAGGAGAAGACCATTCAGCCCATCGAACCTCCTCCGCCATTCAAATTGACTGTGGCTGTTTGTCTGCCTCAACGCCACTTCTCCTGCGTTATCCCCATGTCCTTCGATGTCGCTAGTCACCTGCTACCTATTTCTGGGTTGAACATGCTCAGTGATTGAGCTTCCACAGCACAGAGAAAATTCCAAAGATTCACCACCCTCTTGAGTGAAGAAATTCCTCCTCATCTGAGTCTTAAATGGCCTGCCCCTTATTCTGAAACTGTATCCCCGGATTCCAGACCCTCTGGTCATGAGGGAAACATCACATCCACATCCACCCCACCACACCCTGTCAGAATTTTGAAAGTTTCAATGAGACCACGTCTCATTCCTCGAATGAATTATTCAACTCTGCCCGCTGTTCTGAATATCTTAGAGTGGTTAAAGTGCTGAAGGAGGCTATTTGGCCCCACTATATCTGCCACGGTTTCAAAATTATTTTATTTGCTCTGCCCCCATTATTTCATTGAAAACAATCTGAGCAAAAAGAGCAATCTGAGCAAGTTGGCAGAAAATACCAATGGACTATTTGCCCATGTTTGGCACTGTGCAGATCTTTTCTCCTCCTCCAAAAATGGATTAATGAATGTTGGTGAATTATTTCATTGAACACAATCTGAGCAAAAAGAGCAATCTGAGCCAATTGCTGAGCATTAAGACCTTGGCCTGGATTTGCATAGAGTCGGGGAGCTTCCCCGGACCTTTAACAATGGCAACCAGATGGGGAGGTCCAGGCCCTATTTCCGGCAGATACCATTTTTATGATTGGGGGATAAAGGGGTGGGGAGGTCGTGATTCACACGTGTGGGATCCCAAACCCATTCAATGCTGAGCTCAGACTCCATCTTTGGTGTTGCAAGAACCTTAACTCATAGTATGGGGGTCATGAATTTGTGAAGCGGACACAAACATAGAAAATAGGAGCAGGAGGAGGCCATTCAGCCCTTCGAGTATGCTTCGCCATTCATTATGAACATGGCTGATCATCCAACTCAGTACCCAGGTCCTGCCTTCCCCCATATCCTTTGATCCTTTTAGCTCCAAGAACTATACCGTAACTTCTTCCTGAAAAATGTTTTGGCCTCAATTGCTTCCTGTGATAGTGAATCCCACAGGCTCCCCACTCTCTGGCTGAAGACATTTCTCCTAATCTCAGTCCTAAATGGTCTTCCCCGCATCCTCTGACTGTGACCCACTGGTTCTGGACACCCCCACCATCGGGAACATCCTTCCTGCATCTGCCCTGTCTAGCCCTGGTAGAATTTTAAACGTTCTATGAGTTCCACCTTAATTCTTCCAAATTGCAGTGAATATAATCCCAACCGACTCAATCTCTCCTCATATGTCATCACAGGATTCAGACTGATAAACCTTTGCTGCACTCCTTCTATTGGAAGAGCATCTTTCGCCAGATAAAGAGACCAAAACTGTACACCATATTCCAGGTGTGGTCTCACCAAGGCTCTGCATAATTGCAGCAAGACACCCCGGCTGCTGTGTTTAAATCCTCTCATTATGAAGGCCAACATACCATTTGCTTTCTTCACCGCCTGCTGAACCTGCATACTTACTTTCAGCGACTGGTGTATTAGCTCACACATCTCTCATTGTATGTTCCCCTCTCTCATTCCATAGCCATTCAGACAACAATCTGCCTTCCTGTTTTTGCTACCAAAGTGGATAAACTCACATTTATCCACATTACACTGCATCTTGTTTTGTTACCTGTAGAGATGGTAACTCAGTTACAGTAGACGCTCTGGAAAGAAGACTAGAAGTCGTCCAGAAGTTTAATGGTAGGTTTATTGAGCAACACAACTTAAATAACTGCGTGAGCTCTTACTTAAAGAACTGCACTTGTAAATGAGGTTGCAACTTTTCTATGCTCTGCAACTAGGCCTGACCACGCCAAAGTGAGGGGGAGGGCCGTCGGCGTCACTTTTATACATGCCCGTGCTGCCCCCTGGTGGTCTTTCCATTACCCATCAGCCCCTTCTGTACGCACTCAAGTAAGATCATAACACATCTGTCATTCATTTGCCCACTCACTCAGCTTGTCCACATCACACTGAAGCATTTCTGCATCCTCCTCACAACTCACCCTTCCACCCAACTTTGTATCATTTGCAAATTTGGAGATATTACATTTAGTTCCCTCATTCATTAACATATATTGTGAATAGGTAGGGTTTCAGCACTGATCCCTGCTGGAGGGTAAAGTCACCGTAGTCTCAGATGACCACAGGCTGCTTTCCCCTTTGAGGGGGAAAGCTGACTGGTGGTGATTTAACCTGACGGTCACCACACCTCACGCAAGGTTGAGAAGGCGGGGCCTTCATGAATAACCTCAGCCGGTATGGGAATTGAACCCGTGCTGTTGGCCTCGCTCTGCATCATGAACCAGGGGCGGGATTCTCCCCTACCCGGCGGGGCGGGGGGTCCCGGCAGGATGGAGTGGCGTGAACCACTCCGGCGTTGGGCCGCCCCAAAGGTGCGGACGTCTCCACACCTTTAGGGGCCAAGCCCTAACATTGAGGGGCTAGGCCCGCGCCAAAGTGGTTGGCGCCCCGCCAGCTGGCGGGAACGGCCTTTGGCGCCACGCCAGCCAGAGCCGAAGGGACTTCGCCGGCCGGCGGAAGTCCGCCCATGCGCCGGAGCATCACTTCCGCCTCCGCCATCGTGAAGACCATGGCGAAGGCGGAAGGAAAAGGGAAAAGAGTTCCCCCACGGCACAGGCCCACCCGCCGATCGGTGGGCCCCGATCGCGGGCCAGGCCACCGTGGGGGCACCCCCCGGGGCCAGATCACCCCGCACCCCCCCCCCCCCAGGACCCCGGAGCCCGCCCGCGCCGCCTGGTCCCGCCGGTAAGATAGGTGATTTGATCCATGCCGGCGGGAGAGGCATGACAGCGGCGGGACTTCGGCCCATCGCGGGCCGGAGAATCGTTAGGGGGGGGCGCTGACAAGCGCAGCGCGATTCCAGCCCCCGCCGAATCTCTGGTGCCGGAGACTTCGGGACACGGCGTGGGTGGGATTGACACTGGTCCCCAGCGATTCTCCGACCCGGCGGGGAGTCGGAGAATCCCGCCCCAGCTGTCCAGCCAACTGAGCTAAACCAATGCCCTGCGGTACCCCACTAATCACTGTCTGCCATTTGGAAAAAGACTTGCGTATTTCTACTCTTTATTTCCTGTCCACCAACCAGTTTTCTATCCATCTAAATACACTACCCCCAATCCCATGAGCTTTAATTTTACATGCTAATCTCTTATGTGGGACTTTGTCGAAAGCTTTCTGAAAGTCCAAACTCTACTAGTTTCATCCTTGAAGAATTGCAGTAGATTTGTCAAGCATGATTTCCCTATCGTAAATCCATCCTGACTCTACCACTGTTTTCTAAGTGCTCTGCTATTAAATTTCTTATAATGGACTCTAGCATTTTCCCCACTAGCAACTTCAAGCTGACTGGTGTATAATTCAGTTTTCTCTCCAGCTCCCTTTTCAACTAGTGGGGTTACATTAGCTGCCGTCCGATTAGTAGGAACTGTTCCAGAGTCCACAGAATCTTGGAAGATGACCACAATACATTCACTATTTCTTGGGCCACTTCCTTAAGTACTCTGGGATGAAGATTATCAGGCCCTGGCCTTCAATCCCATCAATTTCCCCAATAGCATTTCTCTACGAATGCTGATCTCCTACAGTTCCTCCCTCTCACTAAACCCTGTGTTCCCCAACATTTCTAGTACGTTATTTGTGTATTCCTTTGTGAAGACAGAACCAACCTATGTATTTAGTTTGTCAGTCATTTATTTGTTCGCCATCATAAATGTTCTGTTTCTGACTGTAAGGGACCTACATTTGTCCACACCAATCTTTTTCTCTTCAAATATCTATAGAAACTTTTACCATCAGTATTTATGTTCCCTGCAAGCTTATTCTCATGCTCTATTTTCCCCTTCTTAATCAATCCCTTTGTCCTCCTCTGCTGAATTCCAAACTGCTCCCAGTCCTCAGGCCTATTGTCTTTCTGGCCAATTTTAATATCTCTCCCTTGTGTCTAATACTATCTTATTTCCCTCGTAAGCCACGATTTGGTCACCTTTCCAATTTTATTTTTGCACCAGACAGGAATAAACAATTGTTGCAGATCACCCATGCGCTCTTTCAATGTTTGCATTTGCCTATCCACCGCCATCCCTTTACGTAAAGTTCCCAATCTATCATTACCAACTTGCACGTCACACCATCATAATTTCCTTTATTTAGATTCAGGACCCTAATTTCAGAATCAACCATTTCTTCAGCCATGTATTCATTTGATATATCCTGCTACTTCTGCTCTGACACAAGCATGGAACTGGTAGCAACTAATTTACTTCCTGATTCCCTATATTCTGTTTACAATGTTTGCATTTGCCTATCCACCGCCATCCCTTTACGTAAAGTTCCCAATCTATCATTACCAACTTGCACGTCACACCATCATAATTTCCTTTATTTAGATTCAGGACCCTAATTTCAGAATCAACCATTTCTTCAGCCATGTATTCATTTGATATATCCTGCTACTTCTGCTCTGACGCAAGCATGTAACTGGTAGCAACTAATTTACTTCCTGATTCCCTATATTCTGTTTACAGGATTTAATCTCTTTTTTTAAACCTACGTCATTTGTACCAATGTGTAAAACGACCACTGGCTGTTTACCATCCCCTCCACAATGTCCTGTAACTGTACTGAGACACCCTTGACCCTAGCACCAGGGAGCCAACATACCATCATGGAGTCTGGTCTGCAGTCACAGAAATACCTATCTATCCCCCTTACAATTGAATCCCCAATAACTATTTAATTCCCACACATTTTACTCCTCCTCTATGTAGCAGAGCCAACTATGGTGCAATGAATTTAGCTGTCACTTCTTTCCCCCATGAGGCCATTCCTCCAACAGTATCCAAAGTCTATTTTGTAGGATAATGGCCACATTGAGATTCCTGCACAGTCTGCCTAGTCCCCTTGCTCTGCCTGGTGGTCACCTACCCCCTTTCCACCTGTGGAGTCTTAGCCAGCTGTGTGCCCATTTCTCTATATGTACTATCCACAATGCTCTCTGCCTTGCGGATGCTGCATGGTGTCTCCAGCTGCTGCTCTAGCTCTGAAGCCTGGGAGACCAGGAGCTGCAGCTGAGGGCACTTCCTGCACACATGCCAGCCGCAGGCATTGGAAATATTCCTGGCTTCCCACATAGAGCACTTTCCCACTTTCTCTGTCTGAGTCTGCAGAAGGCCTGAAGACAATCCACAAGCTGGCAGAAATGTTTGATGTGAAATAAAATGTCTCTCCAGAAAGATATAGGCCTGAATGTGAACATCGAGCTGAAAGCCCAGTTTGATAGGAACTAAAGTATCTCTCTCGAAAGCCTGCTGCCTGTGAGCACTGCATTCTCCTTCTAAACTATCGGGATTCTGAATGAATAACCCCCTGCAAATAAGACCACTACCAGTTATAAACCAGAGACCTTAATCAGCGAACATGCTACAGAACCACTGTCTGAAGCAAAGACTCTATTCTTTTAACCTTCATTCTTATTCTTATTCGCTTTCCACCCCTCTGTGTTTATCTGCCTTGTGTGTGGGTAGCGATTGGGACAGTTAAAGTGGGTAGTAGGTATTAGCTTGTTGTTATCCAATTGTATTTACTGCGCCGTTCATGATACTTCTCGTTACAAATATGCAGTAATTGTGTTTCAACTTACAAACCTGGGCCGGGATTCTCCCCTACCCGGCGGGGCGGGGGGGTCCCGACGTAGCGGAGTGGCGGCAACCACTCCGGCGTTGGGCCTTTCCAGAGGTGCGGAATTCTCCGCACCTTTAGGGGTTAGGCCAGCGGCGGAGTGGTTTCCGCCACGCCGACTGGCGCCAAAACCGGCATCGGGGCTGGCCGAAAGGCCTTCACCGGTCCGCGCATGCGCCGGTGCGTCAGCGGCCGCGGTAGGAGGGGTTCTCTTCCGCCTCCGTCATGGTGGAGGCCGTGGCGGCGGCGGAAGAAAAAGAGTGCCCCCACGGCACTGGCCCGCCCGCCGATAGGTGGGCCCCGATCGCGGGCCAGGCCACCATGGGGGCACCCCCCGGGGTCCGATCGCCCCACGCCCCCAGGAGAAACCTGGCAGTGGCGGGACTTCGGCCCATCGTGGGCCGGAGAATCGCTGCAGGGGGCCCACCGATTGGCGGGGCATGATTCCCGCTCCCGCCGATTCCCGGGTGGCGGAGAATTCCGGCCACAGCAGGGGCGGGATTTACGCCGGCCCCGGGCAATTCCCCGACCCTGCGGGGGGTCGGAGAATTCCGCCCCTGGTGTCTGTAATTATTGGGCAACCAAGGGCCAAAGATGTCAGGAATTTCTACCTGAATTATTGATTGATTCACTTGTGTTGTGACTCCGGGATGTGTGGGGCTGGAACTGACCACGTACTAGCCCAGGGTGATGTAACACAAGGGGGAGCTGCTTTAAATGTTGCCTTACCACTGACTCCCAGTCAACATATAAGCATGGCAATGCGCAGACCTGCTCCTCACTTTGGGGATGCTGACCCCACAGGCTACTCAACGCCATTGATGCGAGACGGGGCACCCTGTTCTCCCGAGGGGCCCGGAAGCTCAGCGGCACGGTCAGAAATGCTGCCTGGGTGGCAGTAGCAGCAGCTGCCAATTCGGGCAGCTTGACAAGCAGGACCAACGTCCAATGTCGGAAGAAGACCAATGACCTCCACAGAGCTGCAAGGGTACGTTACCACCCCTCTCACATTTTCAAATCCCCATCCCCACACAGCTCACCGGCTAACATCTCGCATCCATCCCACACAGATCGTTGTGCTTACTCCTCAGAACCCACTGGCACACACCAGCACAACCCTTCACGTCCAGGTGCGGTGCCCATACGTGCCACCTGCTATAGAACCCACTGACCCATCAAGCATGCAACTCACAATGCCCTTCTTTTGCAAGAAACATGAGATCCTTTTCCTACATCTTTTATAACACCTTCTAACCTTTCAAATCTTAATTCTAACACTAATATAATCTTTCACCGTGTTCTTTTACATTTATTGACAGGTCTGACGATC
The DNA here is from genome assembly GCF_902713615.1 of Scyliorhinus canicula. Taxonomy (NCBI): domain Eukaryota; kingdom Metazoa; phylum Chordata; class Chondrichthyes; order Carcharhiniformes; family Scyliorhinidae; genus Scyliorhinus; species Scyliorhinus canicula. Next base: position 98,932,282 of record NC_052161.1, on the reverse strand, counting down.
CTCCGACTTCCGTGGACCAACCCACACGAACGGGCACGACCAAACCTGGCAGAACACGACCAGCAACCCGACCCAAGCCTCGACCTGGAAATGGAAGGGGCCGGGCAAAGAGGCCCGACTCTGACCACGCCTGGAGACCGACCGGTATCGAGAGAACCTTGCTCGCCTTTGAAAGCTTCCGGCCCGGCTCCCTAAGTGCCTAAACTAGCTCCCGAATCACATTTCCCGGCTCCCAAAGCACCTGACCCAGCTCCCGAAGCACCTGACCCAGTTTCCGAAATGCCTAACACCGCCTCCAGTCATGTGACCCAGCCCAACCCGCCCCAGAGAGGCCCGTCCAGCGTCCTGACTCACCTGAAGAAGGAAAAGAAGAGGATCAACGAATAGGCCCAACTAGGCCCCGATCTCAGGACCCCCAATTGGACCATGGGTGCTGGATCCCACCATGTGGCCCGTCCTGACCCCACCCAGAAAGACCCTATGAACAACCCAGACATGGGCTTAACGGGCTCAAAACAGCAAAACCCTTCGCGAGGACCCAAACATGCCGAAAGGAAGACCCATCCTCGCGGGCCTCTGGGGCCCAACCTGATCGTGAACATGCTCTCTCAATGACCCCAGAATCGCAATCAGAGCCCAGGACCCCTACACACACAAACAGTTACTTTCCACAAGGTCAGACTTCTCTCATCGGATCCCAGGACCTCCCAGAAGCAGCCGCTGACCTAGGAAATGATGGAGACATGCCGGTCTGCAGGTGAGACTAAAGCAACATAGTTTCAAGGATCTTCTCCCCAGCATACTCCTGGCAAAAGTCCAAGTGATCGAAAACATGCTGGACGGGCTTAGCGGGGAGCTTTGACAAAGAGTCATCCAGACTTGAAACGTTAACTCCTATTTCTCTCCACAGATGCTGTCAGAGTTTGTCCAGTATTTTCTGTTTTTGTTTGAGCTTAATGCTAGACTTAGCTCTCAGAGGGAAGTGAGGGACTGTTCTGTGCTCTGTTTCACAGAGTCACAGTACCCTCCTGTCTCACCAGACTGTGCCATACAAGCTGAGGGCTTCTCAATTCACCGAGTCCTCGGGCAAGGCGAAGGGTGGAGGAATTTGCCTCTTCGTCAACTCCTCCTGGTGCTCAGACTCTGGAGAGCTACTGCTCCATGGACCTGGAATACCTGACTGTGAAGTGCCACCCATACTACCTTCCACGGGAGTTCACATCTGCTATTTGCAGGGCAGTCTATGCCCCACCCCAGGCTGAAGTGAAGAAGGTGCTCAATGAACTGTATATCACTATGAACAACCGTGAAACGGAATACCCAGAGGCCTTGTTTATTGTGGTCGGGGTTTTCAACCAGGCCAACCTCAAGAGCACTGCCAAAATTCCACCAACTCATCTCCTGTTCCACCAGGGTCCCAAAATCCTTGACCACTGCTACACAAATATCAAGGTGCCTACCGCTCCAACCCCTAATCACATTTCAGAAAATCACAAGATGGTGCTCTTTCTCCCGGCATATAAGCAAAAAATTAAGCGGGAAAATCCGGTTAAGAAGGTCATGCAATGCTGGTCCAAGACAACGGAAGAGTTCCTACATGGCTGCTTGGATTCAGTGGACTGGTCCATATCCAAGAACTCAGCGGCCAATCTGGACGTATAGGCCACGACCATCACATACTTCATCAATAAGTGTGTAGAAGATTGCGTGCCAAAGAAGGTGGTATGTATGTTCCCCAACCAGAAACCATGGTTTAACCGGGAGATCCACTCCCTATTGAGGTCCAGGACTGAGGCGTCCAAGACGGGTGACCCTGACCTATACAAGAAATCTAGGTACGACCTCCGCAAAGTCATCAGGGATGCAATAGCAGATTAAACTAGAGTCACAGGTTAACAACACAAACTTTCTTCAGTTCTGGTAAGGCTTAAAAAACATATTGGCAAAGCCAAGTAGAATCTCCGGCAGCAGCGCACCCCTCCCCGATGAACTCAATGCATTCTATGTTCGTTTCAAGCAGGAAGCCAATGAATCGTTGTCAACTACCCTATTAGCCTCGGACACACCCATACTTATTGTCACAGCCTAAGAATTTAGGTCAGCCTTCGTTAAAGTGAACTCTCGGAAAGCAATGGGTCCTGACGGAGTCCCTGGTCATGCACTTAGATCCTCCGCGGATCAACTGGCAGGTGTGTTCGCGGACATCTTCAGCCTCTCCCTACTCCGTTCTGTGCTTCCCACCTGCTTCAAGAAGACCATCTTCATACCAGTGCCAAAGAAGAACCAGGTAATATACATCAACGACTGCTGTCCGGTGGCCCTGACATCCATCATTATGAAGTGCTTCGCGAGGTTAGTCATGAGACACATTAACTCCATCCTTCTTGATTGCCTCCATTGCAATTAGCCTACCACCACAACCGGTCCACAGCAGGTGCTATCTGCCTGGCCCTACACTCATACCTGGAGCATTTGAATAACAAGGACTCTTACGTCAGACTCCTGGGGCAGGATTCTCCCCTACCCGGCGGGGCGGGGGGTCCCGGCGGGATGGAGTGGCGTGAACCACTCCGGCTTTGGGCCGCCCCAAAGATGCGGATTTCTCTGCACCTTTTGGAGCCAAGCCCTCACCTTGAGGGGCTAAGCCCGCGCCGGAGTGATTGCCGTCCCGCCGCTGGCGTGGAAGGCCTTTGGTGCCACGCGAGCCGGGGCCGAAGGGACTTCGTTGGCCTGCGGAAGTCCGCGCATGCGCCGGAGCGTGAGCAGCTGCTGACGTCATCCCCGCGCATGCGCAGGGGAGGGGGTCACTTCCGCGTCGGCCATCGTGGAGGCTATGGCCGACACGGAAGGAAAAGAGTGCCCCCACGGCACAGGCCCGCCCGCGGCTCAGTGGGCCCCGATCACGGGCCAGGCCACTGGGGGGGGGCACCCCCCAGTGGCCCCCAGGACTCCGGAGCCTGCCCGCGCAGCCAGTCCCACCGGTAAGGCAGTTTGATTCATGCCGGCGGGAGAGGCATTACAGCAGCGGGACTTCGGCCCATCGCAGGCCGGAGAATCGCCGGGGGGCGGGCCCGCCGACTGGTGCAGTGCGATTCCCGCCCCCGCCGAATCTCCGGTGCCGGAGAATTCGGCAGCCGGTGGGGGTGGGATTAATGCCAGCCCCCGGCGATTCTCCAACCCGGCGGGGGTGGGATTAATGCCAGCCCCTGTTATTTGACTACAGCTTCGCCTTCAATACCATAATCCCAGACAAGCTCAGTTCCAAACTTCAAATCGTAGAACTTAGCTCCTCCCTCTTCAAATGGATCCTCGACTTCCTGACCCAAAAACCACAATGTGTAATAATAATCATCTTTATTATTGTCACAAGTAGGCTTACATTAACACTACAATAAAGTTACTGTGAAAATCCCCGAGTTGCCACATTCAGGCGCCTGTTCGGGTACGCTGAGGAAGAATTCAGAATGTCCAATTCACCTAACAGCGCATCTTTCGGGACTTGTGAGAGGAAATCCACGGAGACACGGGGAGAACATGCAGACCCTGCACAGACAGTGACCAAAGCCGGAAATCAAACCTGCACCCCTGGCGCTGGGAAGTAACAGTGCTAACCTCTGTGCTACCTAAGGATAAACAATGACACCTCCTCCATGATAGTCCTCAATACCAGGGCCCCGCAAGGCTGCGCACTTAGCCCCCTACTATACTACTTGGAGACACATGGCTGTGTGGCAAAATTCAGCTCCAACTCCATCTACAATTCTGCTGATGATAACGACCGTAGTGGGTCAACGCTGAAACAAAGATGAGTCAGAGTACAGGAGGGAGATAGAGAACTTAGTGGCATGGTGCAATGACAACAATCTCTCCCTCAACATCAGCAAAACTAAGGAGCTGGTCTTTGATGTCAGGAATCAAAGTGTAATTCACGCCCCTGTCTGTCAATGGTGCCGTGTTGGAGATGGTTGACAGCTTCAAATTCCAAGGTGTGCGCATCACCAAAAATCTGTCCTGGTCCACCCACGTCAACGCTATGACTAAGAAAGCACAACAGTGTCTATACTTCCTTGTGAAACTAAGGAAATTCAGCTTGTCCACACTGACTCTTACCAATTTCCACAGGTGCACCATAGAAAGCATTCTCTCTGGCTGCATCACAGCCTGGTATGGCAACTGCTTGGCCCAAGAATGTAAGAAACTAGAGAGTCCATCACGCAAAACCGCCTCCCATCCATTGACTCTGTCTAAATCTCCCGCAGCCTTGGGAAAGAGGGCTGCATAATCAAAGACCCCTCCCACCGGCTTATTCACTCTTCCAACTTCTTCCATCTGGCAGAAGATACAAAGGTTTGAGAACACGCCCTAACAGATTCAAAGACAGCTTCTTCCCCGCTGTTACCAGACTCTTAAACGACCCTCTTATGGACTGAACTGATCTTTCTACGAATCTTCTCTATATTTATATCACTATATTCCATAGGCTTCACCCGATGTCTATGTATTCACATTGTGTATTTTTCGTATGTTTTTTATGTACAGCGAGATTGTCTGGACTGTACGCAGAACAATACTTTTCACTGTACAATGATACACATGACACTAAATCTAAATCTCCACAGGAGAAGATAGCCCATAATAAGCAGGAAAGGAAAGGGGGGAGAGGGCGCGGAGAACCAGAGATTCAAGTCCTCACCCACGATGAGGAATTGGGCTTGGAGATCGCGGGGTTGCCCGAAGAGAGAGCAGTCACCGACAGGGAGGATGGCCTGCACTACAGAGGTGAGGATCCACTGCCCCTTCACCTGTCTCAAGTGAGTAGTTCATGTCAGATAAAATTATCCTTCCCTCTCACTGACCACATGTCCATTGCCTCGCAGGATCTCCATCTGATGGGGCCGGGCCATCTGGAGTCAGGTGGAGGCAGGAATATCCACGAGAAACACCAGTCGGAGATCTGCTGGATCCCAGGAGTCCATTGGGTACCAGTCAGATATCGAGCCTCTGGACAGGGTTCTCCCAGAGCTGATGCAGATGATAAGACACAGCCGTGACATTCAGGAGGGGAGGTCAGGTACATTCCAGTGACTAGCCGATTGGAGGATTCCATATGGCTTTGGCCGCAGGAGATGTTGCCAACCATGCGTGGCACCGAGATCAGCACTGCTAGAGATGGCGACAGCAGTGGAAAACGGGAAAACGACGTCTGCATCATGAATGGTATAGTTCAAATCTGGAAGGGTTTTGGCCCCTGGAGGGATTGCTGATAATTTTAAAATCCAGATGTTGCTTGTGCAGGACCATGTGTAGGTACACGGGCACAGTGGTTACGGTTAGGACTAGGGAACAGGACTTGCTGTAAATTAAGACATGGGCAGCAGGATTTTGAATGACCTCAGGTTTAAAGAGGATAGAATGTGGAATGTGTGGGAATAGTGGAACCAGCCAGAAATGTGTGGGAATAGTGGAGTCTAGAGGTAACAAAGGCATGGAGAGCTTGCATAGATCGACCGACTTCCATAACCACCAGACATCCCAAAGTGCCTCACAGCCAATGTAATACGTTTTGAATCGTTGCAGTAATTTAGGAAATTCGACTGCGAATTTACTCACGATGAACTCCCACAGACAGGAACAATGCACAGGTGGTCTGTTTTGTGGTGTTGATGGAGGGATAAATATCAGCCAGCGCATTGCATACGATCCTTAGCCACAATTTGGAAAACATAATGGGCCCAAGGCTTTACAACAGCAGAGGAATTCGCTGATTTGTTTTCCTGTAGATTGACTGGAACTGCTGCAGTCCTTTGGGAACAGATTAGCGACAATCAAACAACAATAAAATGGCATTCATCTCTCTTTCAGCACTCGTTGGTCTTAGATCAGATGCGCATTGAACCAAGTGGCAATCTACCTGCCTGAATCCTTGACTGGCAAAAAGAGCTGGCACCACCAGAGGACTGGGTATCAACCCACCAATAACGTGCCAGCCACAGGACAGTGAACACTTCCAGATTCCCCTATCTTGACCTTGAAGGGTTGCCAATGCATGGGGGTCACTATTTAGAGCATTGACAGACAGCAACAATTCTATCTCACACACTGACCAATGAGAAAGTTTAACAAGAATACGTATTCACCTTACCCGGACAAGCACATCTCTTGTGCAACGTGATGGGGTGCAGGTGAGAAGAATGAGGATGAAGGAGATTCTCATGTCGGCTGATCCCTGATTCAGAGCTGGAGTGGACAAGTTGTTTCAGAAACTCAGGAAAAACTACAGAATGCAACTGCCTTTAAAGATCCCAGTTTTGTGATTGTTGAATATTCTGATGTACCTCAGGGCACAAATTAAATCGTCAGTGAGCAAAAAGGAGCAGAAACACTGTGGCACCCCAGGGCACCTATACTCTTTGGTACCATTAATGGATGACGGACTCAGACACTCTGCTCCAACTAGTTAATGATACACACATAAAAAGAGCACTGAATGTGCCTCACACGGACTTTGTGTACCAGCGATTATAGCTTCTTGGCACAATCATTGCATCATCACAAGGCCCTACCAAAGCAGACAACTGAATATTCACACAGGTGCAGAAATTGGACCTCATCCTGACTTCTGGGCATAAAATTGGTGGCAATGAGGAACAATATTGGGGTTACATAGATACATAGAAGATAGCAGCAGGACCTTTTGCCTTTTGCCTTTTGGCCCTTCGAGCCTGCTCCGCCATTTATCACGATCATGGCTGATCATCAAACTCAGTAGCCTAATCCTGCTTTCTCCCCATAGCCTTTTATCCCATTCTCCCCAAGTGCTATATCTGGCTGCCTCTTGAATATATTCAATGTTTCAGCAGCAACTACTTCCTGTGGCAATGAATTCCACAGGCTCACCACTCTTTGGGTGAAGAAATGTCTCCTCATCTCTGTCTGAAATGGTTTACCCTGAACCCTCAGACTGTGACCCCTGGTTCTGGACACACCCACCATTGGGAACATCTTCCCTGCATCTATCCTGTCTAATCCTGTTAGAATTTTGGTGTCCTGCGTCTAAAAGAACAAAGAACTTTACAGCACAGGATCAGGCCCTTCGGCCCACCAAGCCTGCACCGATCTACATTCCTTATTTAGACCTACTACTGATTACCCAAATAATCTGTATCTTTCCATTCCCCAAACTTTCACGTTTCTATCAAGATACATCTTAAAAGTTGCTACATTGCCTACTTCCACCATTGCCACTGGCAACGTGTTCCAGGCACCTACCATCCTCTGCATAAAAAAGGTTCCCCACACATCTCCCCTAAACTTTCCTCCTCCTACTTTGAACTAGAGGTGGCACGGTAGCACAGCTCCAGGGTCCCAGGTTCGATTCCCGGTTGGGTCACTGTCTGTGCGGAGTCTGCACGTTCTCCCCGTGTCTGCGTGGGTTTCCACCGGATGTTCCGGTTTCCTCCCACAGTCCAAAGATGTGCAGGTCAGGTGGATTGGTCATGCTAAATTGCCCTTCGTGTCCAAAAAAAAAGCTTAAGCGGGATTACTGGGTTACGGGGATTGGGGGAGGTAAGTAGGGCGCTCTTTCCAAGGGCCGGTGCAGGTCTGATGGGCCGAATGGCCTCCGTCTGCACTGTAACTTCTATGATTCTGTGCCCCTTCTAATTCAGTCTTCCACCCTGGGAAAAAGCTTCTGACAATTCACCCTGTCCATACCTCTCGTAATTTTATAGACCTCAATCAGGTTTTTTGTTGCATTTCTTGACATGATTATGAGCATCACTGGCTAGTCCAACATTTATTGACAATCCCTAACTTCCTTTGGGAATGTGGTGGTGAGCTTCCTTCTTGAACTGCTGCACTCCATGTGGTGTAGGTACACCCAGTGCTGTTAGGGAGGGAGTTCCAGGATTTGAACCCAGTGACAATGAAGTAAAGGTGATATATTTCCAAGTCAGGATGGTATGCGGTTGTAGGGGAACTTCCAGGTGGTGGTGGTGTTCCCATGCATCTGCTATCCTTGTCCTTCCAGGTGGTAGAGGTGAAGTGTTTGGAAGGTGCTGTCGAAGGAGCCTTGATGAGTTGCTGCAGTGCATCTTGTAGATGGTACACACGGCTGCCACTGTGCTGAAGAGAACGAACGATTAGGTTGGTGGATAGTGTGCCAATCAAGCTGCTTTGTCCTTGATGTCTCGAGTGTTGTAGGAGCCGAACTCATCCAAGCAAGTGGAGAGTATTCCATCACACTCCTGCCTTGTGCATTGTAGGTGGTGGACAGGCTTTAGGGAGTCAGGAAGTGAGTTACTCGCCACAGAATTCCCAGCCTCTGACCTGCTCTTGTAGCCACAGTATTTATATGGCTAGTCCAGTTCAGTTTCTAAAAGATGTCCAATATGGAATTGGATAGGGTGATTTTTCAGACGCCCAGGCAGTTGTCTAAAACGCGCACTCAGGTGAGGGAAGAGAGACGCTGAAGGCAGGTTTTTGGACCCCTTGGCTGAGTCAACCCCACCCAGCGCCTGCCAGCAAACATGACAATTTAAATACTTGTTGTTTCGATAAATTGGGTCCCAAGAGGAACAGAGATGGTTAGATCTGTACAATATCCCGATTCTCATTCTTGCGAGCCTGGGTGTCCAAGCCAGTTGTCTCCTTGTCTTGTTGCACCAGCTTTTAATGAGGTCCAGTCAAACTGATTCCATTGGCCAATTCAACTGCTCCCAGTCGAATTTGTTCCAGTTATCACCATTTAGCCCAATTAATTTGACTGGCCCCCATTTGAGACTAGCTACATAGAGCAACTAATTATGAATTTTATTAAAAAGGAACCATTCGACTGTAAGGCCAGAATGGGGATGTGAGATGTTGGTGAAGGTGAGAACAGTGGGTGGGGGTGGGGGGGGGGGCGGATTAGGTAGGTTTGAGAGGGCGTGGGGTGATGTTTTTAAAAAATTCATTGATGGGATGTTTGGTGTCGCTGGTTAGGCCAACATTTATTGCCCATCCCTAGTTGCCCTTCAGAAGGTGGTGGTGAGTTGCCTCCTTGAACCCTGCAGTCCTTGAGGTGTAGGTACACCCACTGTGCTGTTAGGGAGGGTGAAGGAGCGGTGATATATTTCCAAGGATGGTATAATAATAATCTTTATTGTCACAAGTCGGCTTACATTAATATTGCAATGAAGTTACTGTGAAAAGCTCCGAGTCGCCACATTCCGGCGCCTGTTCGGGTACACAGAGGGAGAATTCAGAATGTCCAAATTACCTAACATACGTCGTTCGGGACTTGTGGGAGCACCCGGAGGAAATCCACACAGACACGGGGAGAATGTGAAGACTCCGCACAGGCAGTGACCCATAGTCATAGTGAAGCCATAGTGCTAACCACTGTGCTATCGTGGTGCCCATGGTAAATGATTTGGAGAGGAACCTCCAGGTGGTTGGGTTGCCAGGTATCTGCTGCTCTTGTCCTTCTAGATGGTAAGGGTCGTGGATTTGGAAGTTGTTGTCTAAGGAACCTTGGTCAGTTACTGCAGTGCATCTTGCAGCTGGTGCACAAGGCTGCCACTGTTCATCAGTGGTGGAGGGTTTGAATGGAATGGGGATCAATCAAGCGGGCTGCTTTTTCCTGAATGATGTCGAGCTTCTTGAGTGTTGTTGGAGCTGCACTCATCCAGGCAAGTGGAGAATATTCCACTGCACTCCTGACTTGTGTTTTGTAGATGGTGGACAAGCTTTGGGGGGTCAGGTGATGAGTTACTTGCCGTAGGATTCCATGTCTTTGACCTGCCCTGGTAACCACAGTATTAATGTGATTAGTCCGGTTCAGTTTCTGATCAATGGTAACACCCAGGATGTTGATTGTCGAGGATTCAGCAATGATAATGCCATTGAATGTTAAGGGGCGGTGGTTAGATCCTCTCTTGTCAGATATGGTCATTGCCTGGCACTTGTATGGTGCAAATGTAACTTGCCACTTGTCAGTGGAAGCCTGGATATTATCTAGGTCTTGCTACATTTGGACATGGATTGCTTCATTATCTGAGGAGTCATGAATGGTGCTGAACATTGTGCAGTCAACAGCGAACATGTTCACTTCTGACCTTATGATGGAAGGGAGGTCATTCATGAAGCATCTGAAGATGGTTGGGCCTAATACACGACTCTGAGGAATCCTGCAGTGGTGACTGACCTCCAACCACTACAACCATCTTCCTTTGTGCCAGGTATGACTCCAACCAGTAGAAAGTTCCCCCTCTGATTTCCATTGACTGCTGTTTAGCTCGGGCTCCTTGATGTCATACTCGGCCAAATGCTGCCTTGATGTCAAGGGCAGTCACTCTCACCTCACCTCTGGCATTCAGCTCTTTTGTCCATGTTTGAACCAAGGCTGTAATGAGGTCAGGAGCTGAGGGACCCTGGCGGAACCCAAACTGAGTGTCTGTGAGCAGGTTATTGCTGAGTAAGTGCCACTTGATAGCACTGTTGATGACTCCTTTGATCACTTTGCTGATGATGGAGAGTAGACTGAGAGGGCGGTAATTGGCTGGGTTGGATTTGTGCTGTTTCTTGTGTACAGACACACCTGGGCAATTTACCACATTACCAGGTAGATGTCAGTGTTGTAGATGCATTGAAACAGCTTGGCTAGGGGTGCAGCAAGTTCTGGAGCACAAGTCTTCAATACTATTGCCGGAATATTGTCAGGGCCCATAGCTTTTCCAGTATCCAGTGCCTTCAGCAGTTTCTTGATATCACGTGGAGTGAATTGTATTGGCTGAAGACTGTCATCTGTGACACTGGGGATCTCCAGACCAAGATGGATCACCCATGGCACTTCTGGCTGAAGGTTGTTGCGAATACCTCAGCCTTGTCGTTTGCACATATGTGATGGGCTCCTCCATCATTGAGGATTGGGTATTTGTGGAGCCTCCTCCTCCAGTGAGTTGTTTAATTCTCCACCACCTGTGACATTATGTAGAATGTTGAGCATATAAAGGGTTAATGTAATATCATAAATGACCACCAGATGGAGCTAGATGCAGAACTATATAAAGCACTGACTCCCAAGCTCATGAGAGAATGCAGAGGAGAGGTCCAGAGAGTGCAGAGTACAGTTATAGACAGAGGGCGGAATTCGGCAGGCACGTCTGCACGTCAATCCCGCCCCCGCCGTGTCCTGAATTCTCCGCCCCCCGAGATTCGGCAGGGGCGGAATTCGCGGTGCGCCGGTCGGCGGGCCCCCCAGCGGCGATTCTCCGGCCCGCGATGGGCCGAAGTCCCGCCGCCGGCAGGCCTCTCCGGCCGGCGTGAATTAAACGACCTACCTGACCGGCGGGATTGGCGGCGCGGGCGGGCTCCGGGGTCCTGGGGGGGTTCAGGGTGATTTGACCACGGGGGGTTCCCCCACGGTGGCCTGGCCTGCGATCGGGGCCCACCGATCGGCGGGCGGGCCTGTGCATTGGGGGCACTTTTTTTCTTCCGCCTTCGCCATGGTCTTCCGCTGACGCTCCGGCGCATGCGCGGACTTATGCCGGCAGGTGAAGTCCTGTCGGCCCCGGCTGGCGTGGCGCCAAAGGCCAGCCAGCAGAGTGGGAACCACTCCGGCGCGGGCCTAGCCCCTCAATGTGAGGGCTTGGCCCCTAAAGGTGCGGAGAATTCAGCACCTTTGGGGCGGCCCAACGCCGGAGTGGTTCACGCCACTCCGACATGCCAGGACCCCCCACCCCGCCGGGTAGGGGAGAATCCCGGCCAGGGTGTAGAGACTAGTGTTAGTAGAATGTAGATTGCAGATTACTGAATTATTGCTTGGATGGGGCCATGGTAAACAGAAAGAGGTAAGGAAAACAATCTTGGACATGCTGTAGATACAAAGGCTACACCAGGCCACAGACCGTCGAAGGTAACTTACAGACGAGCTTTTACCCTATAGTTTAGGCAAATACTTCAACATGTTATTCGACAGTTTGTGGCAAGGAGAATCTTGACAATCAGGCCATGTCAATATAATGGCCAGGAGGGATACAAAGGACAGTGACTAATCAACACTGCAGATTGAATTGAGCGACCCAGCCAATAACCCAGAACTGAAACTCCTATGTATAAATCTTCATGAAACTCTTTGCGAGTGTATTGGTGAATCTGTTTAAGCTAACTTATCTCTTCATGTTGAGCTTGTGGCTGAGTGATCCATTAATATCTCGGAATTCTAAAGCGCAGACTTAATAGAGGGAACTCAGGGGTCTTACATGTATCAACTCCTTTACACATGTGCGTGAACTACCATTACACCCAAAGGCAGCACTCCACAACGTGACTGGTGGATGCCAGGCGATCCTTCTTTTGGGATCTACCCGGCATGCCGTGCCACGCGGGATCAAATGCGAGCTCGTGAGACATCGCAATGTCAATCCCGCCCATTGTAGGCAGATCACTTTTTGGAAAATCTACATATGAGAGTGAGACTAATATGCACCCGCACGATCTATCCAAGGTGTGAGATCTAACCCATTCGCCTTGGAGATTTTGTGCGAGCGCCTTCAGTGCTGGTCTCCACAAATGAGGACCAGACGGAACGGCCCTCAAGGGATCAGAAGCCTCCAGGTGCTTGCTCACTGGATAGTGTGGCACCTTGGCACTGCCAGTTTTGTACCTGACAGTGCCACCTGGGTGTCAAGTTGGCATGTCAGGCTAGCACTCCCAGGTTGCCAATCTGCCTTTTTTTCTGCGCTGTAGGCCGGGCCTGGGGGCAGCGGGTTGCGGGGGGTGGGGGGCCTGAGGGCTCCCTTATAGGTGAGCTGTGGCTTTATGGGGATTTTGGGGCCGAGTCAGGGGGTCGAGAGATCGGGACGCCATTTCTGCACTGAGGAATTCCACGAGCTGCAGTAGAGAGCCTGGTGCACGATATCGGCAGCATTAGTGGAGGTGTCCAAGGCGTGGTGCAGTCGGTGATGGCCATGGCTGAAGGCCACAGCAGAATGTCCGCCTCACTGGGGGATGTGACCCAGTACCAGGCTGACCTTGATGAGGTGCTGCGGGACATGTCCCAGCCACAGATGGACATTGGCGAGGCACTGCAGAGCATGATTCCCACATGCTGCATGTCTCGCCACCCATGGGATTTCACTTGGGTTGTCTGAAGTGCTCACTTAACCATAATTGCCAAATCCGTATTATCAATAGCTTTCAGCCGCACGGCCAAAGGCCTCGTCAGTCGGTGGATGTTATGGGTGGTTGGTGGGACAGACAGGCAATGGCTGGGGTTGACCCTGGAAGGGGTACACATGATCTAGGGGTTGGCATGGTGGAGCCATGCGTGGTTGCCCCCCCCAGCACCACCTCTCCCCCCCCTTCCCATGGCGGCCCACCCCTGCGGAGGATGTAATGTCACCCCCAGCCGAGGGTTCCCAACCCCCTGTTGAGCACTGGGGCGGCAAACCGAGCACCCCTGGGTTCTTTGCCTGTGAGCAAAGATGGCGACTCACTTCCTCGACTCCCTACAGAAGCCCTTCCGCCAGGGTCACGTTTTCAAAAAAGAATACTAATCGGCGCCAGCGTGACCACTTGCTGGGGAAGCCGCTCAATCACGGGAGGCTGTTGGATACGGGGTGGCTCCCGTGAATTGTACATAATTCAATAGGGCATAAGCGGTGATAATTGGATTTTCATCGTGCAAATGCGAGATCCCGATTTCGCCTACAGGAGCAGGCAGGTTGTATCGCAAACTGTCTGCCGCCTGGCGCGGTTCTTGTTTTTGGCCTCTCCCGCTATGCACGGCCTCGTTTTGCTCGAGCAAGAGCATGACGAGGCTGGAGAATCGCGTCCTAAATTGATCAAAACAAGGCGCAATTTTGATTACTTACATTTTGATTACACAGGAGACAGTGTCAGGATGGTTTTTGATGATTTTTATTATATGGAAATGAATAACAAATATAATGGTACAAAAACATGACTATGAACATAAATACACTTAGAGAATTTCCTATTGCAGCAAAATTCAACCCTTCAGCAAGAGAAATGTTTCTTGTGCTCAGGCCCAGGTTAGTCCAATCATGTTCACATCTAACATTTCTAAAGCATCTTGTGGGAGGCAGCAGAAAAATCTTCAATGCAATTCAGGACTTTGCAAGTGAAAGTAATCAATATAAACTTGGAGAGTTACAATAGCGAGGGAGATCCCAATCTTAGGCCTACACTCTCACAGTCACGTCGTTACCCTTTTGCCAGGCTGGATCGAGGCCCAATATGATTGTGAAAATTATGTTGCAGAGTTGATGTTGCATTAGAGCAGTCAGTCAAAGTCTAAATTCTATAAGGATTAAACTAAGATAGTGTAAAGTTTCACATAAAAAAAAGTTTTCAGATATCCAATGCACCAGTGCTGAATGGACACTTTTTAGCTTTCCAGAACTGGAAAGTAATTGAACCCTGGTCAGTTAATGGGAAGTTTAACCTGATTTGAAGTTTACAAGATGGCACAGCAGCACAGTGGTTAGCACTGCTGCTTCACAGCTCCAGGGTCCCAGGTTCGATTTTCGGCTTGGGTCACTGCCTGTGCGGAGTCTGCACGTTTTCCCCGTGTCTGCGTGGGTTTCCTCCGGGTGCTCTGGTTTCCTCCCACAGTCCAAAGATGTGCAGGTTAGATGGATTGGCCATGCTAAATTGCCCTTAGTGTTCAAAAGTGTTTGGTCGGGTTACTGGGTTACGGGGATAGGGTGGAGGTGTGGGCTTAGGGCTCTTTTCAAGGGCTGGTGCAGGCCTGATGGGCCAAATGGCCTCCTTCTGTACTGTAAATCCTATGATTGAGCCCAGACTTGGATTAACTTTGATTCACTTCGAGATCTACATTTAGTGCTCATTCGCTAACAATGGGAAAGGTGAGGTTCAGCTATGCATTGTGAGCTGTGTAACCACCAGGAGCCACTGTAGGACTGACACACATGTAGACATGTTATGTAGGTTCATTTATTTTTTGATGGCTATGAGCCAACATTCCTCAGTTCCCGCATAAACTCAGTGCCGGATTTTTGAAACTCACTCTTTGGGTTAGGTAGGCAACAGAGGATGAAAAGAGGTGGGTAATGAGAAGGGCAAGCAGGGAGAGATGCGACATGAGCCATTCATCAGTGCAATGATGAGTGGGTGCCGAGGAAGATATTATAGTCCTACAGGTCTGCCACTCTGTGTTACTTCAATTAAGAAAATGGACAATGATTCCCAATGACACAAGTTCCAACAACTATTAAAGGAAGACCATTTGTGGGTTTAATGATTCAATGGAATTGGCTCAATTAGTCTGGGGACAAACAAGGTGCTTTTTGCACTAATTTCTGCAGCTTCACAACCACAGTTTTTTTTAACGTCTACTCCTGACTTATCGCAAGGTTCTGCATCCCTGATCAACAGCCACTGCAAGCAGCATAGGCACATATTTCACAGATGTCCGCTTTCACCGCTAGATCCTCTGTAAAAGAGAGAGAGAGAGAGAAATAAATTGTATTGTACTTCAGCCGCACACAATGCTGGAATCATCATGGCACAGGAAGAATGCACTGAGTCCATGACAGCAATCTGGAGAGCAACCCATTTGTTAGGCCACAGATCAGCCATGATCTCATTAAATGGCGGGACAGGCTCGAGGGGCTGAATGGACTATTCCTGTTCCTATATTCATTCAGTCCTATTCCCCACTCTTTCCCCATAACCCTGAGTTTGATTCTCCCAAGTGCCCAACGATTTCCTTTTGAGTCCATTGATGGTCTCCGTTTCAATCACAGTTGTGTTCCAAGTCACGACCACCCGATGCAAAGAGAGGTTCTTCCGCTTGTTTCCACGCGTTCCCCCCCCCCCCCCCCCCCATCTCTTTCCCAAAACCAAGGGCCCTCAGCCCTTGTCAACTCCATACTCTACCGACCTGGCATCCATCCCTTTCTATAGCTTTGCTCACTTCCCTCTGAGTCCACACCCAGTCTTAACTAATCGAGCGCAGTGAGAATAAACTGTCAACAGACTCACATAATCAAACTCAGGACAATTGAGCATTATATTCCTGCTGTCCTGAAATGAGGCTTTAAAGGTTGAGAATCTTTCAATTAAAAAAAAACATTAAAAAATATTGGCATCTATGCTAAAATGGCCAAACAGCTGACTGAGCCGTTAGTTGGAAGTTGTATATGGGCGTGGAGAGGGAAAAACCCCAGGGCTCTAGGGAATGTGCAGGAGGGTGGGTCTAATTGAATTCAAAGAGTTGGCACAGTCATGATCGGCTGAATGTATTTTCTGTAGTTTTAAAATTCATTTATGGGTCATGGACGTTGCTGGATAGGCCAGCATTTATTCCCATCCTTAATTGCCCTCAAGAAGGTGGTGGTGAGCTGCCTTTTTGGACGGCTGCAGTCGCTGAGGTGTAGGTACTGTTAGGGCGGGAATTCCAGGATTTTGCCCCAGTGATGGCGAAGGAACGACGATATATTTCCAAGTCAGGATGGTGAGTGACTTAGAGGGGAACTTCAAGTGATAGTTTTCCCAGGTATCTGCTGTCCTTGTCCTTCTAGATAGTAGCAGCCATAGGTTTGGAAGGTGCTGCTGTGAGTCCTTGACACCAATCATGCACACGATTCTGTCTATATGATTTTATGAAAATAAGTTCAGAGACATACTGCTTATAGCTTATGTTAGATCCGGTGCAATTCCCATCATGATCTTCCCACATTGTGTTATTGTTTTGAAAATGGCGGCAAACACGATGTGTGGGACCTGAAAGCGCCAACAAGGCCCAGGTCTTCAGCGATTAGGACACCATTTTTAGAGGGCCCCCCAATCTCAGAATAACCCAAAACAAAAACGCCCTCCCAACTTTCTGCGGGCAAAAACCCACCCCTTTCCCCCATCATTGTCACCAGCCCCCCCCCCCCCCCCCCCCCCCCCCCCAAATGAGCAACACCTAATATAGGGTCACCAAAATCCCCCCTCCCTCCACTTCAGGGCTCCCCCTTCAGGTCCAACCCCCTCTCAGTCCCTCCTTCAGGCCCCACCCCTTGGCAGTGCCGGAGAATCACCCACTATGTTCTGTATGTTTTAAACCGAATCCCTCAGATATAACTTAATCAATGCTCTACTTACTCAGTCTGTAGAAAATCTGAGACGCATCATTTGAGGCGCAGACAGGTTGAAATACTTCTGGGAGCTCGGGATCTTTGCACAGTGTAGAAATCTGAGATTTATCACCATCTGGAATGCTGTTGAGATGGTCTTTGTCCATCAATGACCACAGCTCCTTCACCTCCTCCAAGGGGAACTCGTAGTCTCCATCCTTAAAAAAATAGAGAAACACAACAAGTGTCAGTTACTAACACCAAAGCAAAATAGCACAGATGCTGCAAATCTGAAATTTAAAAAAAAAACAGATAATGCTGGGCATCCTCCGCAGGCCAGGCAGCAGCTGTGGAAAGCGAAAGAGACCTAACAATTCTAGTCACAGTTGATTCTGGTCACAGTCACAGTTGACAATACTCTGGATAGTGGTGATGAAAAGAATCAACTACACAATCATTTCTACGGCATTTTGCACAATCCCGGGATGTTCCAAAGCCGATAAAATATTTTTGAATTGCAGTCATGGCTGTATTGCAGCAAATGCCAACGACAAGCTTGCAAATCAGAATTAAATGCAAGGCCAGATGAGCTGCTTTAGATGTCGGTTGAGAACTCCCTTTCATTTCTTTAAGTTATACAGTGGGAGTTTTCTGTCCATCTCAAAGTGGAGATGGGACCTCGCTTTAAGACCTCATCGGAAAGAACAGCATCTCCAACTGTGCTGCAGTCCCTCAACATCTCATTGAGGTGCCAGCCGGGATTATGTGTTCAAGTCTCTGGCGTGGGAACTTAAACCCAGAATCTTTTGTGTCTGATCCACAGCTATCATTTTGGCAGCTGATTTAAGTCGCCAAGCCTGGTTAGAACGTAGGATTTGAAAAATCGTGCTACAAGTTCTCACAAGCAACTGCCAGTAATTCCTGGATGGTGGAAAAGGTTAAAATGGCTTGTTTTCAATTATTTAATATCATGGCTTAAAATAACAGGTAGAGGAAGAGCATACAACTGTGTTAAATGTTTATCCGCTAATATGTGCAAACAGAGGATCCAGTCTCTAACTGTGGTCACCTAACTATCAAATGCCACTTTGTGCTTCTGTTGTTGACATTGCGAATGAATAATCACATCTACAGTCACATTAAATCAACAGACACCATAGCATACAAGGCCAAGTGCTGGAAAATGGGATTAGAGTAGATAGGTGCTTGATGGCCAGCACAGACAAGATGGGCTGAAGGGCCTCTTTCCGTGCTATAAGAATACTATGACTTGATTTATAAGCTATGCTGGGCTGGTATCGGAGGGGGGGCGGATGATTAAAAATAGCCCTACTGATCAACATGCCAATTCACTGGTTCCATCCTCCCCCAGGCCACTTTTTGGGTCTGTACTCCTTGGAATTGAGAAGAATGAGAAGTGATCTGATTGAAACATGTAAGATTCTCGGGCAGTTAGACAGGGTAAATGTTGGGCGGATGTTTTCTCTAATGGGAGAGTGCAGGACCAGAGGGCACAGTTGCAGAATAAGGGGGAGCTCATTTAAGATGAATTTGAGGAAGAATTTCTTCTGTCAAAGAGCGATGAATCTTTGGATTTTTCACCCCAGGAAACTGCAGAGCCCGAGTCCTTGAATATTTTCAAGGCTGAGATCGATAGGTTTTTAATCAGTGGGTGGATTATGTGTTATGGAGAGAAGGCAGGAAAGTAGACTCGGTGAGTGTTAGATCAACCACAATCTTATTAAATGGTGGAATAGGCTCGAAGGGCTGAATGGCATACTTCTGTGCCTATTTCTTATGGTCTGGATGGAGGCAAGATTGGGGACAGAGGGCAGCAGAGCTAGATGTATACAGATGGCGGTGGATACTGACAGCTCAATAAGAGCCATGCAAAACCAATTGTAAGAGGCCAATTGGGATTTTCCAGCTGACTCTAGGTTCTCGTGGATGGTGGGGGCCAGTTTCAGTGCCTGGACACAACTTCCTGATATTCAACTGGGGTAGCTTGGGTGCAAAAGCAACCACAGTCCGCTCTTTCGAGGCGTTCACCCCCCCCCCCCCCCCCCCACCCCAACCCCAAACACCACATCCCCATTATCCAAAAGCAGCAGCCTTGCTTTAAATCTAAAAAGGTTGGTTAGTGGCCACCACCACTTTGACCTTCATCCGACATACACGGTGGCACAGCGGTTAGCACTGCTGCCCCATAGCGCCAGAGAGTTGGGTTTGATCCCCGGCCTTGGCTGACTGTCTGTGTGGAGAACTCCTCAAAGTGGAACAGCTGACTATGGTCTTCTGGGACTGCGGTGGCTTCCATATCACACCTTAAGGACACCCTGAGCGCGAATCCGTTGTTGTTTAAATGCTGTCTCTGCGTAAGCAAACTAGACTAACACGTTGGGCAGGATTCTCTAAAAATGTCCGCAAAAAATAGCTGTGTCCCCACGCGGGCGGGAAAACCGGCGCCAACGACTACAGCGTCAATGGCCCCCGAAAGTGAGGAATTCTCACCTTTCGAGGGGGCTAGGTAGCTGCTGGAGTCGTCCCAGCAGCTCCAGCAGGTGGGGAACGGCACACGCGGGTCCGCGCATGTGCAGAAATACGCCGGCCATTCCGCGCATGCGTGGGAACACGCCGGGTTCCCTTCTTCGGCGCCGGCCCCGGGCAACATGGCAGAGCCCGACAGGGGCCCGGTGCAGAGTAAGGTAGGCCCCCACGGAACCAGCGCGCCTGCCGATCGGTAGGCTCCGATCGTGGGCTAGGCCACCGTGGCTCCCCCCCCACCCCGCGGGATCGAACCCGCACCCCCCAGGACGGCACCCGCACACTTACCTTCCAGGTCCCGCTGTGCGTGAGGTGAGTAATCCATACCGGCGGGACTGGGCCAAACTTGTCGGCCACTCGGCCCATCGGGGCTCGGAGAATCGCCGGAGGGGGCCGCTGTCAACAGCCCCCCAACCATCGTGGCGGCGATCCCGCCAGCGCCTGAAAAATGGCGCCGGGGAATAGGGAGGCTGGCGTGAGGGCACGATTCTTGCCCCCCCCCCCCCCCCCCCCGGGGATTCTCCGACCCGGCACCGGGTCGGAGAATCCCGGCCTTTGTATGCGTGCAGCAAACGAATGGATAACTTTAAACCTGGTTTTGGTACTTTTGGTTACTGGACGGATGCTGGCCAGTAGATAGAGAGCACATTCTTCAAATAGTACCACAGGATCTTTCACGGCCGCCTGAGAGGGCAGACTGGACCGTGGTCTTGGGTATCACCTGAAAGTCGGCACATCCAACAGTGCTGCATTCTCTCAGTACCACACCAAAGAATTGTGCAATGGCACTTCTGAAAGTAATTTTCAGACTTACATCTGCCACACATTCGTGAATGTATGAAGGCGTTCGTTATGTCAACATCATTTGGAAAATGGGTAAGAACTTAATTTACCTGAACCGTGACATTTTCCACGAGACTTGACAAGCAACTGGTGAGGAAAAGGATGGCGAAAAGAGTTTTCATGCTGACTGGGGTCGGGAACTTCGCTTCAGAACTCTCTTCGGCAATCTGGGTCAAGAGCTCTGCAACCTCTCCGCTTTTAAAGCCCTGGATCATGGCAATAAAGTCATCTGATGTAACTCTAGCTGTGTAAATACAATAAAAAAACGTCATTGTTCACTGACAAACACACATAAAACTTGATTGCTTCAGGATAGGCTGTATACTTTTAGTGCCATTAATGGGCATCAAGGTTTTACTTCAGAAAAGAACAAAGAACAAAGAAATTACAGCACAGGAACAGGCCCTTCGGCCCTCCCAGCCTGCGCCGATCCAGATCCTTTATCTAAACCTGTCTCTTATTTTCCAAGGTCTACTTCCCTCTGTTGCCGCCCGTTCATATTCCTGTCTAGACGCCTCTTAAATGATGCTATCGTGCCCGCCTCTACCACCTCCGCTGGTAAAGCATTCCAGGCACCCACCACCCTCTGCGTAAAATATTTTCCACGCACATCTCCCTTAAACTTTCCCCCTCTCACCTTGAAATCGTGACCCCCTTGTAACTGACACCCCCACTCTTGGAAAAAGCTTGTTGCTATCCACCCTGTCCATACCTCTCATAATTTTGTATACCTCAATCAGGTCCCCCCTCAACCTCCGTCTTTCCAACGAAAACAATTCTAATCTACTCAACCTTTCTTCATAGCTAGCACCCTCCATACCAGGCAACATCCTGGTGAACCTCCTCTGCACCCTCTTCAAAGCATCCACATCCTTCTGGTAATGTGGCGACCAGAACTGCACGCAGTATTCCAAATGTGGCCGAACCAAAGTCCTATACAACTGTAACATGACCTGCCTACTCTTGTACTCAATACCACGTCCGATGAAGGCAAGCATGCTGTATGCCTTCTTGACCACTCTATCAACCTGCGTTGCCACCTTCAGGGTACACAGGACCTGAACTCCCAGATCTCTCTGTACATCAATTTTCCCCAGGACCCTTCCATTGACCATATAGTCCGCTCTTGAATTTGATCTTCCAAAATGCATCACCTCGCATTTGCCTGGATTGAACTCCATCTGCCATTTCTCTGCCCAGCTCTCCAATCTATCTATATTTTGTTGTATTCTCTGACAGTCCTCCTTGCTATCTGCAACTCCACCAATCTTAGTATCATCTGCAAACTTGCTAATCAGACCACCTATACCTTCGTATAGGAAGATGTTGTAGATCACAAACAACAGTGGTCCGAGCACGGATCCCTGTGGAACACCACTAGTCACCCTTCTCCATTTTGAGACACTCCCTTCCACCACTACTCTCTGTCTCCTGTTGCCCAGCCAGTTCTTTATCCATCTAGTTAGTACACCCTGAACCCCATACGACTTCACTTTTGCCATCAACCTGCCATGGGAAACCTTATCAAATGCCTTACTAAAGTCCATGTATATGACATCTAAGCCCGTCCCTCATCAATTAACTTTGTCACTTCCTCAAAGAATTCTATTAGGTTTGTAAGACACGACCTTCCCTGCACAAAACCATGCTGGCTATCACTGATAAGTCTATTTTCTTCCAGATGTGAATAGATCTTATCCCTCAGTATCTTCTCCAAACGTTTGCCTACCACTGACGTCAAGCTCACAGATCTGTAATTCCCTGGATTTTCCCTGCTACCCTTCTTAAACAAAGGGACAACATTAGCAATTCTCCAGTCCTCCGGGACCTCACCCGTGCTCAAGGATGCTGCAAAGATATCTGTTAAGGCCCCAGCTATTTCGTCCCTCACTTCCCTCAGTAACCTGGGATATGGGATATGGCAGATGGGACCATCCGGTCCTGGGGACTTGTCCACCTTAGAACACCCAGAACTTCCCCTTATATACAAAAGAGGTAAATCAGTATATATCAGTATACATGTGTATTATTCCACATGGAGACAGCAGATGAAATTAGATAGTTGCTGTGTTGGTCCAAGTATCCAGCAACATGCACAGTGGTTAGCACAGTTGCTTAAGGGCGCCAGGTAGGATTCCCGGCTTGAGTCACTGTCTGTGCGGAGTCTGCACGTTCTCCCTGTGTCTGCATGGGTTTCCTCCGGGCACTCTGGTTTCCTCCCACAAATCTCGACGTGCTTGTAAGGTGAATTGGACATTCTGAATTCTCCCTCCGTGTACCCGAACGGCTAGGAGATTTTCAGAGTAACTTCATTGCAGTGTTAATGTAAGTCTACTTGTGGCACTATTAAAGATTATTAAAAAAACACACTGAATCGCGCTTCATTTAGAATTTGGTTAATTTTGATTGTATCATAGAATCCCTACGATGCAGAAGGAGGCCATTTGGCCCATTGAATCAGCACCGGCCCTCTGAAAGAGCACAAAACCGGGCTCCCTATCGCTTCAACCTCGTAACCCCAGGTAATCCGCACAACCCTTGACCCTAAGGGCCAATTTAGCATGGTCAACCCACCTAACCTGCACATCTATGGATTTTAATCAGTTTATTTGTGAGTTTTGTTGACTCGGGACTGTCGGTGTGAGAGCTAGAATATGCTTTTTTTTGGGGCGGATGAATCCATTTCTGTTCTGTCGGGTACCCTCTATTGTTCCTCTGTCACAGGGCACCGGACAGGGAGAATACAGAAGCCCCATGCTCTGCTAGTTCAGGCAACAACGCACCTGAATTTATTGGGTCTTGCCATTAGTACGGCCTGTTTATATCTTAGAGCAGCCTTGCCCTCTGGCAGAGCCTCGTACTGGTAGAAACCTGAACTCGGTTGCAGGACTGGCCACTGATCAATGGCAAAACAAGCAGGAGCAATATAAGGGAAAGCTTTTTTTTTGCAGTGGGTGCGTTGGGTTTTGAAATGCACCAACCTGTAGGTTGGCGGCTATAGACTTAATTGGAAAGGTTAAATTGTCCGAAGGGAATTGGCCATGCTAAGTTGCACCTTAGTGCCCAAAGCGTTGATTGGGGTTGCAGGGTCACCCCCTCTTTAGTTTGTTTATTTAACTGATCAATATTTAACTGATTATTTAATCAAGAGTGTAGAGCTTGATTTCACCCCATTGGCCAAAATTTCCCCAAAGTGTCCTGGAAATGGAGATTAGAAAACGTCACTAGTATCATTGGAAACAGGACTCACAGTTGTATTTTGCGATATGGAGAGATGATGCCTTAATGTGGCAACTATTGACAACTTCAACGTTTCCATTAAGACACCAATGAATTGATGTTGGAAAATAACGCACCAGCAAAGTTACAACCCAACCATCAGTCAAGTGGCTCAGATTAAATCGTAAATTTTCAGCAATGCTTGACTGGTTTCTGAACGTTAGTGAAGGCATGAAATTGAATTAGAATTAGACCCATTAATCTCCACTGCCACTTATTTCTCACTATTCACAACATACATTCATTTCCCACATTCCTTATCTTTTTCACAGAGTGATGGAAATGCAAATACTGCACTGATAACTTGGGTAATGACGTGGGACGTTATGCATTGATATAATATTCAACCATAAAAATAAATTTCCCAGTGAAGGACTGCAGATTATTTACTCACCAAGCATAAATGAAGCGACACAGCAAATGCACTGAGGATGCTACATTACAAGATTAACCATTTAAACATATCATAGAATCACTGAATACCTACAGTGCAGAAGGAGGCCATTTGGCCCATCGAGTTTGCTGCGACTCTCTGAAAGAGCACCCCACCTAGGCCCATTCCCCCATCCTATCCCTGTAAACCCTGTAATCAGCATTTTTGATTTGGATTGGATTTTGTTTATTGTTTGGACACTAAGGGGCAATTTAGCCTGGCCAATCCACCTGTAGATCTTTTGACTGTGGGAGGAAACCTGAGCACTCGGAGAAAACCCACGCAGACATGGGAAGAATGTGCAAACTCCACACACAGTCACCCAAGGTTGGAATCTAACCCGGGTCCCTGGCTGCAGTGCTAACCACGCTGCCACCATGCCGCCATTTCTCCTGTTCTCCTATGTGGTTGCCATCTGTCAGCACTCTCACTTCTGGTTCAGAAAGTTGTGGGTTCAAACCCCACCCCAAACAGACTCTCTGCTCCACAGCCGCCATCATGGCTTCAGAGCTCCTGTGCCCAAAGTTTCATTCCATGGCCCCACCAGAGGCCACAACCTATAGTTGGGGAACACCATCTGTAAACCCTTGATGATGACTGTTATAGCCCATGAGGATAAATTCAGTAAATCTTATGCTCCCATCATAAAATTCTGCTAGATGTGCTAGTCCTGGGGGAGAGGGGTGTGGATCACAGGTCAGAGGAGGTTACCTGGTAGTTCCATTATTCGGACATACGTGTGGTGAGGATGAGAAAGAATGTTCCCACCCACTTTCCTATAGCCATGGTGATGCCATCAGCACCTGCCAACCCACCATTGCTAAAAGAAATTTGGAGTAAAGTGCCACTCTTCAATCGCATTCAGTTGATCTGCATTTGGTTATGTGAGTCTGTTTACTATTGATGCTCACTGTGCTTGATTGGGTAAGGTTAGGTCTGGACTCAGAAAAAAGTAAACAAATTGTGGAAAGAGCTGGAAGCCAGAGCAGAAGCGTGGAACAGTCTTTCTAAATCACTGTGAATAAAAGCCATTGCACAGGTAAGAATTCATGTCATCCCTGGATAGCTCTGAGATACAAAATACACAAAAGGTCCAAGAGTGGCATCCTCAGATCAATCTGATTGAAGATAAATTTTGGAAGGCCTTTTCTGGTGTAATGCAGCCAAAACTCAAATGGAATGATTATCAATCCTTCTGAACTCATAGAATAATTACAGAATCCCTACAGTGCAGAAGGAGGTCATTTGGCCTATCGGCTGTGCAAAGACCCTCTCCACCTAGGCCCACTGCTCTGCCCGATCCCCATAACCCCACCTAACCTTTGGACACTAAGGGGCAATTTATCATGGCCAATCCACCTAACCTACACATCTTTGGACTGTGGGAGGAAACCGGAGCACCCGAAAGAAACCCACGCAGACGCAAGGAGAATGGGCAAACTGGACACAGTCACCCACGGCCAGAGTTGAACCCGGGCCCTGGTGCTGTGAGGCAGCAGTGCGAACCACTGTGCCCTCGTGCTGACCGGTGATGCAGTTAATTTGTAACTCCTTGGTTAAC
Organism: Scyliorhinus canicula; assembly: GCF_902713615.1. NCBI lineage: Eukaryota > Metazoa > Chordata > Chondrichthyes > Carcharhiniformes > Scyliorhinidae > Scyliorhinus > Scyliorhinus canicula. Next base: position 98,906,532 of record NC_052161.1, on the reverse strand, counting down.
TCCCCGGTAATGGATTTAATTAGTGATCCAGAACAGCACCAACACTTCAGCAGATTCAGGTACCGGCGGGCATATCTGGCGGGATCCCAATGATATCCCACAAGCCTCCTCCTCCCCGCCAGCTCCTTGGCTCCTTGGATCCGTGAGGCAGCAGTGCTAACCTTTACACCACCATGCTGCCCTTTAAGTCTGCAAGACTATGAGGGGCATGGATGGAGTGGATGGGCAGCCACTCTTTCCCAGGGTGGAGGGGTCAGTCACCAGGGGCCATAGGTTTAAGGTCCGTGGAGCAAAGTTCAGAGGAGATTGCGAGGCAGGTTTGTTCTGCAGAGGGAGGTGAGTGTGTGGAACACGTTGCCAGGGGAGGTTGTGGAGGCAGATACATTAACGGCATTCAAACGGCATCTTGCCAAACACAAGGAATGCTGAGAGTTTTGGCAAAGGTTGGTATCATGACCAGTACAGGCTTGAAGGGCCAACGGGCCTGTTCATCTGCTGTATTGTTCTTTGTTCTTTGTTCTTTTATTGTACAATGCTGTCATGACAATTCGGCATCGCTTTTCCTATCGACTGAGGCTTAATACAGGGAACGCAATAGTAATAAATGAACTCCTAAATACACTGTGATTCCTTACACAGTAGCTCTCAAGTAAACAGGAGGTAGAAAGCAAAGATATGCCTTCCACAGAGGGCTGATTTAGGATCTATATTCTTCTGCGGTGCGGGTTTGTCTGTCTTCCTGTTTACTGAGTAATGCGTAAGCAAAGAGAACTCAGAAAGGGAGAATTCCATTGGTTAGGGTTGGAGTTAAAGCTAAAACTGAAAGCAGCACCAAGAAGCACCATACGGGGGGATTTTCCCCTCTCTCTTTTCGGGCTGGTTTGATGAAGGGAGGGAACAGAAAATCCGTGAGAGGCACAAATCGCGTTTCAAACCCATTCACGTCAGTGTGAGGGCGGACAGGCGTGAATTACTGGTCTCCCATACTGTGCACCTGGTGGGCAGACCACCTAGAGGAGTTCAGGGAGAGGGATCAGGCCTGGGGACTAGCCGGGAACTTCCCGCGCCCGACCGGGCAGCGCCAGGGGGCAGCGCCAGGGGGCAGTGTTGGATGGGGTTGTTCTGAGAGTGGGGGGTTGGTCTGTGGGGGTGTTCTGTGGAGGGTTGGGTGGGGAGTGTTCAAGGGGTATTTGCAGGGGTGATCCTATTCTTATTTTACAATATCGAGGGGTCCTTCTTAAATGGTGCCCCGATCTTTTAAAACTTATGCTGCTGGCAGCCAGCATTACATCATGGGACGCACTCACTCACTTTCTTTTTGCTATCAGCTGAAAGACACGGCGGCGAAAGGCCATGCCGATGTTCCCACCTACTGCACCACTCTGGCCATTAGTAGGAAGATTCCCCCTTATCCTGAGATGGCACCACTTCTTCCAAATTTCCCTGCCATGGAATTCTGCAATTAAATGTCTATGAAATAGATGGGGAGGATCTCTGAATGGACAAAGCATGGCATTAGGAGGTCCCTCTTCCCCAACCTCAGCTCCCCTTCTTTTCCTGCTCATTTGTGGTCGTCTAGTTGTTGGAGCTTCTCGCACAACACCATGAGCAAGAAAGCTCAACTACAGGGGAGCCAATCGTTGTAGGGTAACTGCAACAGGATTTGTAGAAGTCAGGTGCCACATGATCTAAACTCCAGGATCACTTCCAACCAAATGAAAACCGACACAAGGATCCAGATTTGGAGGAATGCAGAGATCACCTGAGTTGGAGGAGGTTCATGAGCTGGGGTTCAGCGGGTTCATAGGTTGGAACACAAAGACGAGAGTTTTAAATTGTTCACAATATTGGTCAGTGAATATACGGGTGATTATCCCAAAGCTATATGTTACAAATTAAAGCTGCAAACCCCTGTCACAAACCCTCGGTTTAATTTTAAATAGTAGCCACAAAGAACTCCTCCAAGAATATTTTTCTCAGTTAATTGAATGGAAGTTAGGTTCATTGGGCTGGATTCTCCACCCTGCCACGCCACATTTCTGCCTCAACCCGCCGGAGGGATGCTCTGTTATGCTGGCCGGTCAATGGGGTTTCCTATTTTGGGGCAGCCCCACGCCGTCGGGAAACCCCTGGGCGCCGGCAAAAAGGAGCATCCCGCCGGCGGAGAATCCTGCCCAATACTCTTCAGTCTTGCACACAAGACTTTACATACACGGGGCGGGATTCTCCCATACCCGGCAGGGTGGTGGGTCCCGGCGGGATGGCGTGAACCACTCCGGCGTCGGGCCGCCCCAAAGGTGCGAAATCCTCCGCACCTTCAGGGGCTAGGCCCGCCTCGGAGTGGTTGGCGCCCTGCCAGCCGGCGGGATAGGGGCATGGCGCCACGCCAACAGGCACTGAAGGGCCTCCACAGCTGGCGTGAGTCGACGCATGCGCAGGAGCACCAGCGCATGCTGGCGTCATCCCCGCGCATGCGCGGGAGGGTTTGTCTCCGTATCGACCATCGCGGACGATCACAATGGCTGATGTGGAGTAATAGAGTGCCCCCACGGCACTGGTCCCCCGCAGATCAGTGGGCACCTCCCGGGGCAAGATCCCCCTGTAACCCCCCCAGCAACCCGGAGCCGCCTCGCCGCCAGGTCCCGCCAGTAAGGGACCCTATCTGATTTACGCCGGTGGGACCGGCTACAGACAGGCGGGACTTCGGCCCATCGCGGGCCGGAGAATTCGGGCGGCCCCGCACTCATTGAGTTGCGCCGGATCCCGCCATTCTCCGAGGCGGGCGGCGTGACTCACTCTGAGCCGGTTTTTGGACGGCGGGAGAATTGGGAGGACGGCGAAGGCGGGATTCACACCGACTCCCGACGATTCTCCCACCCGGCGGAGGCATTGGAGAATCCCGCCCTAGATCTTGTACATATATATTGCATATTGGATCTTATATACTGGACCTTGCATAATGCATCTTGTATACTGGAACTTGCATCCTGGATCATGTATACTGGATCTTGCAGACTGGATCTTGTTACTGGATCTTGCAAACTGGATCTGTTATCCCGGATCCTGAATTATGGATCTTGTATACTGGACCTTGCAGACTGGATCTTGTATACTGGATCTTGCATATTGGATCTTTTTATCCTGGATCTTGAATCCTGGATCCTGTATACTGGATCTTGTATACTGGACCTTGTACACTGGGCGTTGCATACCAGACCTTGCATACTAGATCTTTTATCCTGGAACTTGAATCCTGGATCTTGAATCCTGGATGTTGTATACAGATCTTGTATATTGGATATTGGATCTTGCATGCTGTATTGTGTCTACTTGATCTTGTACACTGGATCTTGTATACTGGACCTTGCTTACTGCATCTTGCATACTGGATCTTCTCTACTGATTAGATTAAGATTTATTGTCACATGGACTGAGGTACAGCAAAAAGTATTGTTTTGCGTATAGTCCAGACAGATCATTCCATACATAGAAAAACATGGGACATACGATAAATCCACAATGTAAATACATAGACATCCAGTGAAGCATATACAGTATAGTGCTACACAGTAGAGACGATGCATGGAGAGATCATGTCAATCCATAAGAGGGTCATCCAGGAGTCTGATAACAGTGGGGATGAAGCTGGTTTTGAATCTGTTAGTCTGTGTTCTCAGACTTTTGTATCTTCTGCCTACTGGATATCTGCTGGATATCTATAGGATATTGTGTACTGAATCTTGCATACTGGACCTTGCATACTGGATCTTGAATACTGGATCTTCTCTACTCGATCTTGTATACTGGATCTTGCATACTGGAAATTGCGTACTGGATCTTGTATCCTACATCTTGTATACTGGATCTTGCATACTGGAAATTGCGTACTGGATCTTGTATCCTACATCTTGTATACTGGATCTTGTATACTGGATCTTGCATAGGGGATATTGTAAACTGAATATTGCATACCAGACATTACATACTGGAACTTGTATTGTTGATCTTGTATACTGGATCTTGTATACTGGATCTTGCATACTGAATCTTCTTTACTGGATCTTGCACACTGGATCTTGCATACTGAACTTGTATCCTGGATTGTATCCTGGATATTTATTCCTGGATCTTGTGTTCCGGATCTTGCATATTAGAACATAGAACATAGAACAGTACAGCACAGTACAGGCCCTTCGGCCCACGATGTTGTGCCGACCATTTATCCTAATCTAAGATCAACCTAACCTACACCCCTTCAATTTACTGCTGTCCATGTGTCTTGGATCTTGTATGCTGGATATTGAATACTGAATCTTGCATACTGGATCTTGTGTACTGGACCTTGTGTACTGGATCCTGCATATTGGAACATGCATATTGGATCTCATATACTGGTTCTATCATTATGGATCTTGCATACTGGGGTATTGCATACTGGATCTTGCATACTGTATCTTGTGTGCTGGATCCTATTTGCACTGAATTTTGGATACTGGATCTTGTTATACTGGAGCTTGTATACTAGATTGTGTATACTAGAACTTGATACTGGAGCTTATACACCAGATCTAGTAAACCGGAGCTTGTACACCAGATCTTGTAAAGTGGACCTTTTGCTCTAGATCTTGTATACTGAATCTTGTATCCTGAATCTTGCATATTGGTTCTTATTTACTGGATCTAGCATTCTGGATCTTTTTTGCTGGATCTTACATACCGGAGGGTACTGTGTACTGGATTTTGAACACTGTATCTTGTATATTGCATCTTGCACGCTGGATTCTGTTTGCTGTATTTTGCGTACACTGGATTTTGTGTACCAGATCTTGTATACTGGTTCTTGCTTATGGGATCTTGCGTGCTGGATCTAGTAGACCGGATCTTGTGTACCGGATCTTGTGTACTGGATCTTCATCAGTTAATGGAATGTAACTAATCATGTCATGTGCCAGTTGCTCCTTTCATTTAGCTATGTGTCTTTCTTAAATTCTTATTGCTGCTTGCACTAAGTGTTTGCACAGTCTCAAATGGTGGTTCCTGTGAGCTTCCCAGTTGTAAACAGCCTGCAAGTCTCCCCGATGGCTGGTTCATGTTTTATTTGAAGGTGTATATATGCTGGAGAAAATATTTACTCACAACAGGCTGACAAGACTTTGCTTTATCATTGACGACCTGACTGCCATTAACTCAAGAACGCCCTCATTGCAACGTTTGAACATGTGATCGGACCAACGATTGTAAAATTAAATTGTCCCAGCTTTGCATTGACCAGGGCTTCATTTACTTCATAAGCCAACGGCAAAGCTTCACACATCTTCACATATCCCCACAATATCTTCACTGCCTTGGTCGCACAATGCACTTTGAATATTTTCTCAGTCTTTTGATGATTTTCAGAAGCAGTTCAGAAGCCTGTACGATGACCTATCAGGAGCCACTCTATCAGTTATATCATATCTGCCACTATTGATAGATAAGTGTCAGCCATGACTTGGTTATAGTTTTAAGTTCCACTCTCGGCTCTTGAGCACATAACTGTGTTGTTTTTCGTGTCTTAATAAAACTTGTAGTCTCAAATGTGGAGAAGATGCTTTATTGTGAATTCGTTCTCTCTTCAGAGCTTAACATACGGCTACCTCAAGTGCTGGCTGCCTGCCTGCCTGCTTGTGTGTTCTTGTCCTGCTACAAGTTCTGCCTTCCGTGAAGTGTGTCCTCACTTCCTGTCCCGGTGTATTTATATATGGCTCTCCCGTGCTCCCTCTAGTGTTTGCTCAGTTGTATTGCATCTAGTTAACTTGTGATCACCACAATAACCAAGGTTCATATTCCAGTGTTGCACTGTGGGAGTGCTGGACTGTCACAAGTGTGGTCATTTCGATACAACATTAAAAACAAAGTCCTGAGGATAGGGTGGGGGAGTGGGCCGAAGAATGATGCTCTTTCAGAGGATTGTTGCAGTCTCAATGGGCCAAATGGCCTCCTTCTGCACTGTAGGGATTTCACGTCAGGTGGATGTGAAAGATCCCACTGCATTATTTCAAAGAAAATAGGAAGGAAATTCTCTCTGCTGCTCAGGTTCTTATTTGTCCTTCAACCAACATCATTGAAGCAGATACATTTATAATTAATTCATTTGCAGTTTGAAGGACTATGTAAATTGAAATTGTTTGACGATCACATTTTCCATATTATATCAGTGATTGAGCATCAAAATTACTTTAGTGAATTGCCATCAGAACAGATGGAAGGACATTGACCTCAAATGTTAACTCTGTTTCTCTCTCCACAGATGCTGCCCAACCTGCTGAATATTTCCAGCATTTACTGTTTTTTCTCTGAATCCAAAGAACTGCATCTTAGGTGGGATGATCAAGCTAAAATTGCAAGTTCATGCCCAAAGAAGTGCCGGTTAGGTGGAATGGTCAAGCTAAAATTGCAAGTTCATGCCCAAAGAAGTGCCGGTTAGGTGGAATGGTCAAGCTAAAATTGCAAGTTCATGCCCAAAGAAGTGCCGGTTAGGTGGAATGGTCAAGCTAAAATTGCAAGTTCATGCCCAAAGAAGTGCAGGTTAGGTGGAATGGTCAAGCTAAAATTGCAAGTTCATGCCCAAAGAAGTGCCGGTTAGGTGGGTCAAGCTTCTATGATTTTCAGCATCCGATTTCAATGGATGGAAAGCACCTTTGGATGCCCTGAAGTCATGAAAGGCTCAACCCCACTTGAAACTGATTTAGATTCCCCTTCTTATCAGGAACACACTAGAGATTAACATGACTAAAATATAAAGAGAAATTAACAGTTGTTTTTCTATTTATTAATTTACAGGATGTGGGCTAGTAAATGCTAGACCAGCATTCATTGGCCATTGCTAATAGGCCTTGAGAAGGTGGCAGCAAGCAGCCTTCTTGAACTGCTGCAGCCCCCAGTGTGGTCTTGTCGATTGAGTTCCAGGTTTCTGGCCTCGTGACAAAGGAATGCTGATATCTAAGCCAGGATGGTAAGTGACTGGCAGGGGACATGTAGGTGGTGGTATTCCTATACACCTGCTGCCCTTGTCCTTCTAGGTTAGTATTTTCCAATAGGATTTCAATGTTCATCATATCGGCATGATACTAAAAAATGCCCAATAAATAAAACAAAGCAGTTCATTCCCAAAGAAGTGCAGGTTAGGTGGAATGGTCATGCTTCTATGACCTTTTCAAAATAGGTTTGAGGTTTTAAACCATCAACAACCACAACTGACACACTCACTGCCAGAGCCAAGGTTATAGAGTCATAGAGTCAGACAGTACAGAAGAAGCCCTTCAGCCCATCAAGTCTGCACTGACAAACCTACATCTACACAAAGCCCACTTTCCAGCACTTGGCCTATTGGAATGGTATGACATTTCAAATGCTCTTCCATGTAATTTTTAAAGGCTGTGAGCTTTACACCCTACCCAGGTGGACCCATGCAAAACCATCTTGATTTTAATATCATTAACAGCTTGGACATTACACGATGCTCCATCTCCCTTAGGCGGAAATCTCACGGGCGTAAGTTATTGAAAGTATTTACAAGTGGAGCTTGGGTGCCATGGTTGCAGAAGGGGAGTGGGAGATTTAAAAGCCTAAAATATTGTTGGGTTTGATGGAGGGGGTTGCTGCCCAGGCCGGGGCCAGTAGAAGGGAACGACTTGGTGCCAAAACGGTGGTTTTGAGGTATCGCCCTTGGGACCGAGGTGGCCTGGTTCAGACCGCTATTGCTGCAGTATCTGTTTTAAACACACCCCTCTGCTGCTACTTAAAGGCTCCTGACTGCTCACATTCCTGAGTGCTGTCTGAGTCCTTTGAATGCTCAGAGAGCCTCTGGTCATCCGGGAATCCAATGAGGCCATCCCTCTGGACACCCTCATACCCCAGCTATGTCATCAAGGGGATGGGCGTGGCCAAGCTCAATCAGGGGCCCACCAGGTGTTGGCACTCCTCAGAAACGCTGCCCCACTGCTGAGGAAGCAGAATATTAGCAGAGCTCACCCCAACCAAAGGACACTTGCACCTCGGCCTTTGGAATCCTCCCTGGTTCTCTGCCTCAGGATCACCAGCCATCACGGCCCTGCCTTGTCCATGACCACCCAGATATCTCTAATGGCCTGAGAGACACCCACCCCTCTGAGGTGCCACCATGCCTGGTCCACGATTGTGGAAACCAGTACTAAATGGCACCTCGCAGGCTTGGCCATTGACTCCCGGGCACCCGGTGAATATGATGTCCGGATATTTAAATGAGCCTAATGGCTCTAATGCAGACACGGGGACAATATGCAAACTCCACATAGATAATCAGCAATGCTGGAATCGGTGAACCCGGGCCCCTGCCACAGTGAAGCAGCAGTTCTAACTATTGTGCCACCATGCCAACTGTAATTGTCACATTTATGTTCAGCCATAACCCCAAAACTTGAACGCTGCTGGTCGGGTCGAGAACCAGAGGACCCTGATTTACTGTGAATGACAAAAGAACCAAAGGTGATGAGGAAAATCTTTCCAAAGCAGTGAGTAGTTAGGATATGGACTGCACTGTGTTTACTACTGCAATGATGCCAGAGAGTGGGTTGAGCTGGGCTGTCTGTCAGCTTTCTACTTGTGTTTTTGAGCAGGCTGCAGTGTGTGTTTTAGCTTCGTTTTCAGAGCTGGATAGCTGCAGTCACAGCCAGAAGGTGTATGAATCTCTCTCTGCAATCTAAAGACCGTAACTCAATCCTGGTGATTTAAAACTAATAACAGTAATGACTTTAACCTGATGTGCTTCTGTTGAAAGGTGTTTTGAGTCTCATGGATGTTAAAAGGAAAGCCTAAAGGATTACTTAGTGTTGTAGTCTTTGGGGGTTGTATTTGAATTGATGGTTACTAAGAAGTTCACTGTATGTTTTAAAAAGGTTAACTTGAGTTTATAGAATAAACATTGTTTTGCTTTAGTTTTAGATTCCCCCATGAAATGAAGTATCCTCTCAGCATCTACCCTTCCATGCCTCCCAGAAGCTCAAATGTGTCAATAAGCTAATTCCTCAATGGGCATTGGCCCAACATGCTCAACCTTTCCCCTTCATCCCTGCACAGCTCCCCACCACTCTCCCACACACCTCCACCACCTCTGTGCTTTCTTATCAATCTACTAATTCTTTGTAATCCCTGTTATCATACTTGGAAGCAACTAAAATTGGTTTAAACCGGCTTTCAGTTTTGTTAGTGTTAATAATTAGCATAATTAAATGCGATACACAATTATTGCACACATGAAAGATTCCAACTGATACTTAAAGATGAAGGTATCGCCTACACGTGCAACCTTGAACCAGAGGCAAAAATTGATTAAGGGAGGGGTGATGGCTCCATTTTGTGCCAGTCGTGAGTGGTTCAGTATATAATGCTAATCTAGGACACAGGTTAATATTCACATGCCTGTGATAGTGTGGCACAAATCACCATCATTTAATTTGTTTAGTCTTCAATTTTCCTTCCACAATTTATGTGATAAACATCAGGGCAATGATACTGTTGCGTGACATGATTGTCCAAACGTAGTGGCTGTGTCTTACTGCTTTCACCAGCAGCCCCATGTCTAACAACGCAAATCAGAAATAACCTCACCATTACCACAACGTGCAAAGATCTGCTTTGCCACATATGGGCTGTGACCTCTGTCTCTGTGTCAGATGGTTGTCATTTCAAGTTCCACTTCACATACTGCAGCACGTACTGATAATCGAGGTTGACATTCCAGTGCCGTACTGAAGGAATGCTGCACTGTCGGAGGGTCAGTACTGAGGGAGCGCTGAACTGCTGGAGGTGACCTCACCTTTGAAACAATGAGTGGGAAAGGAAAATTGGATTGAGAGAGAGATAAAAAAACAAAAATGAAAAGTAAAAATGAAATACTTTTGAAATCTCCAACCACAATTTTTTTTTAAAAACTTAGCATACCCAATTCACTTTTTTCCAATTAAGGGGCAATTTAGTGTGGCCAATTGACCTACGCTGCACATCTTTGGGTTGTGGGGGCGAAACCCACACAGACACGGGGAGAATGTACAAACCCCACACGGAAAGTGACCCAGAGCCGGGATCGAACCTGGGACTTCGATGTTGTGAGGCAGCAATGCTAACCACTGTGCCACCGTGCTGCCCCAAAATCTCCAACAACAATTAACACCCAAAGGAATGAATTGTTCATTGAGGTTATACCTATCAGGAAAGATTGATTTGGCTAAGCCTCTTTTATCCGGAAAAAATAAGACTGAGGAGTAACCCAATCGAGCTTATCAAGTTAATGAAAGAGTTTCATCGGGTAAATATAGAGCAGGTTTTCTACTTGTCAATGAGAGTAGACCTAGGCATTATAAATATAAGACAGAATCGTGGAAAGACGAGAATTTAAAAATTGAGGCATTGCTTCACCGGCCGCCAATGTAGGCAGTGGTTTCAGGGGTGATGGGTGAAAAGGGGACTTGGTGCGTGATATGCTATAGATAGCGGAGATCTGGGTGAACTGAAGTTTACAAAAGGTGGAAGTTGAGAGAATGGCTAGGAAGCCAATTAAATAGTTGAGTCTCGAGGGAAACGGAGACATTGATAAGGCTTATCACGCTTGAGTCAGATTTGGTGATGTACGATAGACCAGTTAAGTGTCATATATGCTGGAGTCTGTACCCTCAGACATAAAGGAGCAAAGATAGGGGTATCCCAGGAATATCAGGGTGATTCGAGAGGAACAAACACACAGGAAATACCTTGAGACAAGATCCTTCAAGCAGTGCCAGTGAGAAGATTGGACTGTCGGTATTCAATGTGTGAGTGCTCAGCACTTTATTGCAGAAAATTATTCTAACTGCTGAAGAGCAGCTGGCTAGAGACTGGAAATAGGATCAGTGTCAAATAGGATGATCTAGCTCCAGGTTGAAGTGTACCTCCCTCCATAGATAGCTGATTTGCCTCTAACGACGTCAGTATTTGTGAATGAGTTACATACTCAAATGAACAAAAAATACTGCTAGTGCTGGAGATTTTGACAGGTTCATATGGACGAAAAACATTCACTCTGTTTCTCTCCACAGACGCTGCCAGACCTGCTGAGATTATCCAGCATTTTCTGTTTTTAATTTGTACATGAGTTGTTGTTTTATCCAGTCCGATTTCTAGTTTAAGTGGAATATATTTCATCCATCTGAAATTGTTGAGAGACAAGCAAGCGGCCATGTTTCCTCCAGGAATAATACTGCCACTAGTTTGATTGTTAATCTTTGGGTCCACGCACTCCTCAGTGACAGGGAGGAACATGGTGCATATTTCAGAGTACAGGGGACTGCAGCAACCTGTTAAATATGAAAGTGGTGATTAAGAATCCTTATCTGCTACTCACACTGCACAAACATCCACCTCGCACTCTGGAATGCCAGCAGCATGTGTGCCTTGAATGGAATCCACATTGCCTGCCTCAGGAGAGTGACTTTAAGCTGAGTTGGTGATTCCTGGCACTGTCTCTGAAAGTATTAGCATTCCTGCCACTTCTGGCTCGAGTACATGATTGAAATTCCACATGAATACCCGCTGCCCACATCAGCCAGAGAGGGCATTTGTGGGGTTGATTTGCTCCCATTCAGCTGGCTCATTGTGAACTGCCAGCTGTGCAACAACATTGGTTAAATTATCTGATGGGTGGGCAGGCGGAGGGATTTAATGAGACCTTGAAATGAATGCTCTGCTGAGCAGAGTTCCCATGACAACAATCAAGTTTGTCTCTTATTTGGACAGAAGGAGGTACCACATGAATCAACAAGGAACTTGCCATCTGTGCTGTTTATTAAAGTCTACTTTTTAAATTCGCTCTTGGACTGTGAGCGTTGCTGGCTAGTCCGGCATTTGTTGCCCATTCCTAATTGCCCTCGAGAAGGTGGTGGTGAGCTGCCTTCTTGAACTTCTGCAGTCCATATGGTGTAGGTACACCCACAGTGCTGTTAGGGAAGGAGTTCCATGATTTTGACCCTGCGACTATGAAGGAACGGCAATGTATTTCCAAGTCAGGATGGTGCGTGACTTAGAGAGGAACTTGCAGGTGGTGATGTTCCCATATATCTGCTGCCCTTGTCCTTCTACGTGGTAGCAGTTGTAAGTATGCAAGGTTCTGTCTACCGAACCTTGGTGAGTTCCTGCAGTGCATCTGATAGATGGTACACACTTCTGCTACTGCGCATCAGTGGTGGAGGGAGTGAATGCTTGTGGAAGGGGTGCCAATCAAGCTGCCTGCTCTTCCCTGGATGGTGATGAGCTTTTGAGCGTTTTTGAAGCTGCACTCATCCATGCAAGCGGAGAGTATTCCATCACACTCCTGACATGCGCCTTGAAAATGGTGGACAGATTTTGCGGAGTCAGGAGGTGAGCTACTCACCGCAGGATTCCTAGCCCCTGACCTGCTCTTGCAGCCACAGTATATATATGGCTAGTCCAGTTCAGTTTCTGCTCAATGGTAAACCCCAGGATAGTGGGGAATTCAGTGATGGTAATGTCATTGGCTGTCAAGGGCCGATGGTTAGAAACATAGAACATAGAAAATAGGTGCAGGAGTAGGCTATTTGGCCCTTCGAGCCTGCACCACCATTCAATATGATCATGGCTAATCATTCAAATTCAGTATCCCACTCCCGCTTTCTCTCCATATCCCTTGATCCCTTTAGCCACAATTGAGACATAGGAAATAGTATTCAAAATAGAAAATAGGAAAATTAGATTCTCTCTTATTAGTGATGGTCATTGTCTGGCACTTAGGTGGTGCAAATGTTACTTGCCACTTGCCAGCCCAACCTGGATATTGTCCATGTTTTGCTACATTTGGACAATGACAGCTTCAGTGTCTGTTGAGTCGCAAATGGTGCTGAACATTGTGCATTCATCAACAAACATCCTCACTTCTGACCTTATAATGAAAGGAAGGTCATTGATGAAGCACTGGAGATGGTTGGGCCTAGGACACTACCCTGAGGAACTCCTGCAGTAATGTCCTGGAACTGAGATGATTGACCTTCCATGTTTGTGCTGGGTATGACGGATGATATCTGTACAAACATCTGGGAATCAAAGAGGTGAGGGAAGGAAAGTCTAGATGGAGCAGCTCGGTAACACAATGGTTAGCACAGTTGCTTCACAGCTCCAGGGGCCAGGTTCGATTCCCGGCTTGGATCACTGTCTCTGTGCACGTTCTTCCCGTGTCTACATGTGTTTTCTCCGGGTGCTCCGGTTTACTCCCACAGTCCAAAGATGTGCAGGTTAGGTGGATTGGCCATGCTAAATTGCCCTTAGTGTCCAAAAAGGTTAATTGGGGTTGCTGGGTTAAGGAGATGGGGTGGAGGAGGTGTGTGCTTGAGTGGAGTGCTCTTTCCAAGGGCTGATGCAGACTTGATGGGCCGAATGGCCTCTTTCTGCACTGTAAATTCTATGATTCTATGAACTGTCCAGTAAAAATAATGAGCCATGATTTGTTGCAGAACTTTCCGCCATTTGGTCAAAAATGGCACCTTGCCCAGGAAGTAAATAAAAGAACAATGCAATGATGATAAAAGATGATAAACGATGATCTTAGTTCACATCAAGTATAATTAGGAGGAAAGATTAGATTTAAGAATAATTAGGGCAGCACAGTGGCACAGTGGTCAGCACTGCTGCCTATGGCGCTGAGGACCCGAGCTTGCTCCCGGCCCCAGGTCCCTGCCTATGTGGAGTTTGCACATGCTCACCGTGTCTGTGTGGGTTTCATCCCTACAATCCAAAAGATGTGTAGCTTAGGTTGATTGGCCACATTAAATTGCCCCTTAATTGGAAAAGAAAAATTGGGTACTCTAAATTCATTTTAAAAAAGAGGGGAAAAAAAGTTTTAAGAATAACTTATTCTTCAAAGAGACCCTTGGGCATTTCTAGTGATGCTCAATCCTGTGACCAAAACTGCAATTAGTTTAAAGTTGCACATGAGGTAAAGAAAGAAGGCCTTGCAATTATATAGCGCCCTTCATAACAAAGTGCTTCACTGCAATACAGAAGTTTCTTTAGAGGGACCGGCACTGTTGTAATTGCAGAAAAGGCAGCAGCCAATTTGTGCACAGTAAAATCCCACAAACAGCAATGAAATATTGAGCAGACCATCCGCTCCTCGTGATGTTGGTCAAGGGAAAGATATTGGTCGGAACTCCAGGGAGAATGTTCCTGATCTTCTTCCAAATAGAGTCAAGGAGTCTTTGCTGCTCACCTGAGAGGGGAGACCAGCTCTTATCTCAACATATCATCTGAAAGACAGCACTTCCTGTCAGTGCAGCACTCCCTCAGCACTGCAGTGGATTGAGAGATTGTGTTCAAGTCTGGTTCACATGGCTATTGCTATGCTAGGGAGCACCTTGTAGTTCATAAACTTCAACTTAACTAAAGGAGTCCAGTTAGGCAGAACATTCCAAGAGAATTCTATATTTTATAGAATTAGAATAGAATTGCCACAGTGCAGAAGGAGGCCATCCGGCCCATTGAATCTGCACCAACCTTCTGAAAAAGCACCCTACCTATGCCTAACCCCCCCTCCCCCCAACCCTACATCCCCCCTCCCCCCGGCCTATCCCCCAGAACCCCACCTAACCTACACATCTTTGTAAACTAAGGAGCAATTTAGCATGGCCAGTCCACTTAACCTGCACTTCTTTGGACTGTGGGAGAAAACCAGAGCACCCGGAGGAAACCTATGCAGACACAGGGAGAACGTGCAAACTCCACACAGTCACCCAAGGTTGGAATTGAACCCGGATCTCTGGCAGCAGTGCTAACCACTGTGCCGCCATGCCACTGCAAAAATTGGTCATGCAATTTACAACAATTCCTTTTGGAACCAGCCAGCATCCACTACAATTCTGATGAAAGGTCCTGAAATGTTAACCTTATTTCTCTCTCCACCGATGTTGCCTGACCGACCGAGTGTTTGCAGCATTTTCTGGCTTTATTTCAGATTTTCAGCAGCTGCAATGTTTTGTTTCTATGTTAGTTCCATTCCCAATTGGACTTGGGAAAATCAACTCCTCCCTCTCACTGATGTGTTGAGTGATTCGCAAAGGTGGAACCAACTGTTGAAGCCAAGGGATGACCTGTGGTTCTGGCCAGGGGCACAGCGTGAATGGGGGGGCTGTGGGGACAGAACCAACGGCCGGGATTCTCCGATACGAGGTTACCCCGCCCCCGCTGTGAGCGACAACGGAGAATTGGGCGCTCAGCCAAAACTCCAATCAATGCAGCGGGACCGGAGAGTCCCACCGGCATGAACGGATGGCGATTTCCGGCCTATATCAGGGAAAGCAGCGCCATGCTATCCTATGGTCAGTAAGATTGTATAGCATTAGGGAACCAAAACTGCTTCATCATCCTCACCCGTAAACAACTTCTAACATGGAAGTGTGATGTAGACTTCTGATAGGTTTAATCATGCTCTGGGGCGAGACACCAGTCTGAATTGTGAACAAAAGCTCTTTATCCTTCTTCTTTGGGATTGAGGATGACTTGCTTCCACTCTGGTTTGATAGGTTCTGAGATGGTTGCGAAGTCCGATGTGTGATCTACAGACATGTGGGGGAGGTGGTGCTCGACTTGACCCTCCAAAACATCACCCTACCTCAGCCCATTCTCCCACACTATCCCTTTAACCCACCTAACCTGCACGTCTGAACACTAAGGCGCAATTTTATCATGGCCAATTCGGCCACATCTTTTGATTGTGGGAGAAAACCCACACAGATACGGGGTGAACGTGCAAACTCTACAATCGTCCAAGACTGGAATCGAACCTAGGTCGCTGACGCTGTGAGGCAGCAGTGCTAACCACTGTGCCACCACGCCACCCGTCGGGTTGTTTTGTGGTTTGTGCATTCCCTCCTAAGCGTCAACTTCAACTGCACAATGGGTTAAACAGCTGGTTTGTAATGTAGAACAATGCCAGCAGCGCGGGTTCAATTCCTGTGCCGGCCTCCCCGAACAGGCACCGGAATGTGGACTAGGGACTTTTCACAGTAACTTCAGTGAAGCCTGTTTGTGACAATAAATGATTATTATTATTATTATTATTAATACCTTCAATGCAAAGTCTCTCGATTTGTTTGGTGCCCTTGTAAATGAACCTTCTCCATTTTGGTCGGTCACAAGCCAAGGGGACTCCATGGCTAAGGTAGTGTCGAGTAGGGGGTGGTTTAGGCAGGTCCTTGCGAGAATGGAGTTGTGGTTTTCACTATGTGTTATTTGCTTTTCCTTTTGTACAGTACTATACAATGTCATTGCTTTATATGCCAAAAATACCTCAATAAAATTGACTTTTAAAAAAAAGTGTGTTTGATTTCTTCAGGGTTCTTTAAAGAATTCCTGCTGTCCACCTGGAAGGTTCCTGACGTGACCAAGTTCCGAATAGATCAGTTGCTTCGCTGGAATCTGGAGTCAGGCACACGAACAACGGGTCCTGCTGGCTTTGATTAATTAGCTCCTCAGTGTCAGGCACGTTGGCATGGGAGTGGACTCAGCTGTTGAACTGCCTTTCTTGTCACCGGATTTGGAAGATCTTGCCTCCAAAGGTTTAATATTCACATGGACACACAGAATATGTCAATGACTGAGGGTGGGATGGGTTTGGGTGGGGTGGGGAGTGTGGTGGACAGTAACCCATCATGTACCTGAAGAACAGGTTATTGCCCCAGGAGTATATTCAGCATTTGAGAAGGAATGCATTATCATTGCATGGGCATTACAGAAACCCTAACTATATTTATACAATGTTCTGACCACAATCGTCTGAATTAGTTGCTAAAGGGTAGCACAGTAGTACAGTGGTTTGCACAGTTGCTTCACAGCTCCAGGGTCCCAGATTCGATTCCCAGCTTGGGCCACTGCCTGTGCAGAATCTGCACGTTCTTCCCATATCAGCGTGGGTTTCCTCCGGGTGCTCCGGTTTCCTCCCACAGTCCAAAGATGTGCAAGTTAGGTGGAGTGGCGGTGCTAAATTACCCTTAGTGTACAAAAAAGGTTAAGTGGGGTTACGGGGATAGGGTGGAGGTGTGGCTTAAGTAGGACGCTCTTTCCAAGAGCCGGTGCAGACTCGATGGGCCAAATGGCCTCCTTCAGCACTGTAAATTCTATGAAATGAATGTCAAATGCACCTTTACGAAGGTAGTAAATTGTTTTGCAGGTAGACGATACAGTCTTAATACCATACCTTTGCAAGGGCGTGGGTAATCACATATCCTAATCCCTGCACATATTTTAGGGGACATTGGGTTTTTGTGACGTTGGTTTGGGTGGCTAACATTGGAACCCGGGAGAACACCCCTCCGCTTCAAATAGTCTTTGAAAGTCAGCACCTCTGACAGTGTAACACTCCCTCTGTGGTACTCAGGAATACCAGCTCAGATTGTGAGTTTAAGTATCTGGAATAGCCACTTGAACCCATGGACGTCCAACTCAGATCCGGGCGTGCTGCCCCACTGAGAAACTCAGAAAAACTTCGACCTTACGGTGTTTCAACCTGAAAAAAAAACAGATGGCATTGACTAACATAGTTTGTGGAATGATGATTCATCGTCCTGCAAATTTTTCTCAACCCCAAATACAATATCCAAATGTCAAGCTATACAATCACTTCAAATGAGAAGATTAAATGCCTGATATATATCATAAACCAGTCTTCATCTTAACCCAGGAAGTTAATGTTCAAACAGCCAGTACAATCCAAATTCAGATCACATTACCCATAAACTCATAAAAATTCAATAACAGAAGATAAGTAATTGTGCAACCTCTTCAAAACACAAGAGTTACAGTGCATGGCAATAGGGTGTTTCCTTTTGTAAAAGTTTAAAAGCTTAGATTAAGATTTAGCAATGTTCAATGATGTAAATACCACCGCCTTATATAACAGGGAAAATATTCACTCAGAGGAGAAAGGCACCCACCCATCTTCAACACTGTCCCTTTGTCTCAGAATTAATTCAAAGAATATCGACTGGTGTGGGAGTGGATTAAACCAGTGTTGTCCAATATAAGGTTTGTTTTAAACAGTCGCCAAGGTCCCAGGTGACAACAGGTTGCTTTCCCCTTTGAGGGGCAGAGCTGACTGGTGGTGATTTAACCTGAGGGTCACCACACCTCAGGCGAGGGGCAAGGTTGAAAAGGTGGGGCCCTCGTGAATAACCTCAGCCAGTCCAATATATATTGAAGGCTAACCACAAGTATGGTCCCAGTGGCAATATTTTAGTCACCTGCACCAGTAACACCTCAACATGCAACACAGGAAAATGCACTTCACCTGCTCCAATTTACTTAGGAAACATATATCCACCATTCAGTAAACTATTCACAACAGTTAAAAAAGTGCTTGCTAACTCTGCCTTTTCCCTTACCATTTTTACCAATAAACACACAAAAATGTGGACACACTGTGAAAATACATTTAGATATATTGTTACGTGTACCGAGGTACAGTGAAAAGTATTGTTCTGCGCACAGTCCAGACAGATCGTTCCATACATCGAAAACATCGGACATACGATAGATGCACAATATAAATACATAGACATAGACATCGGGTGAAGCATACGGAGTGTAGTGCTGTACTGTAGATAAGATCCTTGGAGAGATCAGTTCAGTCTATAAGAGGGTCATTCAGGAGTCTGGTAACAGCGGGGAAGAAGCTGTTTTTGAACCTGTTAGTGCGAGTTCTTCTGCCGATGGAAGAATTTGGAAGGGAGAATAACCTGGGTGGGAGGGGTCTTTGATTATGCTGCCCACTTCCCCAAGGCAGCGGGAGCTGTAGACAGAGTCAATGAATGGGAGGCGGGTTTGTGTGATGGACTGGGCTGTGTTCCCGACTCTCTGTAGTTTCTTACGGTCTTGGGCTGAGCAGTTGCCATACCAGGCTGTGATGCAGCCCGATAGGATGCTTTCTATGTTGCACCTGTAAAAATTGGTAAGAGTCATTGTGGGCATGCTGAATTTCCTTAGTTCCTGAGGAAGTATAGGCGCTGTTGTGCTTTCTTGGTCATAGTGTTGTAGTGTCGCCGTGGGTATGAATATTGAGGTCCCGTCTCCGATGAAGTCCATCACTCATGTCATTATTTACAAGTCAGAAATTAAATTGGCCTCATCTCGATTTCTCGTTAGCTGTATGTAGCTAGTGGCGAACAGATTAGGCACCACTAGGCTCCCCTCAAGGTCCAAAGTGAAGTATTGGCCACTGTTACACAATACCGGAAATATTTCTTTTTAGAATTTCCAATCAAGGGGCAATTTAGCATGGCCAATCCACCTACCCTGCATATCTTTGGGTTGTGAGGGGGAGACCCACACAAAAATAGGGAGAAGGTGCAAACTCCACACGGACAGTGACCCAGAGCTGGAATCGAACCTGGGACCTCGGCGTCGTGAGTCAGCAGTGCTAACCCACTGCGCTACCGTGCTGCTATATTACCGGCAATATAATTACACTGAATTAGAGCATTGGCTGCATGTTACCCTCAGGTCACTCTGTGCTCAAGGCCGATAGACTATAGAAACGGATTGTAGTCAGATTTGGTAGATGTCAGGGAGGGCATCAGAGAGAAACGTTTACACAAGTTACAGACTGTCTGCTCTAGATTGAATGTCATCCCAGAAGCATGTGAACATGTGAGACAGAGTAGAGAGTCTGATATCAATTCAGCAACACGCTCATGAATCAGGTCCATACATTGGAAATGTTCTCTCTCCTGCCTGCTCCAGGCGATAATTAACCACAGTTACATCAAAACCAGCGATAGCCAGAGATGCAAAAGCGCTAGATTGATAAGTTTATTTGGATGGTTCACTACTGAAAAACGTATACCGGGCCCCCACATGATTTCCTTTTTTTTACAGCGAGATAATTGTGGTCATTTGGGGGGAGATCAGGAAGCACTCCTAAAAATTGGAAATCGGGAACGTTCCCCCAAAAGGCTGTGGGTGCTGGAACAATGGAAGCTGCTGAGATTCAGATGGGTACGTTCTTGTTAGGTAAAGGTATGAATGGTTGTTGAGAAAAGGCAGATAAATGGAGTTGTGACAGAGAGCAGCCATGATCGAATTGAATGGCAGAATGTGTTCAAGGAGCTGAATAGCCTCCTCCTGAGCCAATGTTCAGGTAAAACGCAGAGACACTTCAATCGCCATTGTAAGACTTTGATAGATAATTCAAAAAAAATCTTACGATGCTAATGTTTGAAAATGTTTTTAAAATAGGTATTGATTAATTTTATTAGCGTATGAAGTGACTAATCCATATACTTTGGCAAACTTCATCAGCAATTTTACTTGACCGTGTATATCATTTGAAATAATTAACAATACAATTTGAAATAAACTGTCAGCAAGGACTAAGTGCTTTGTGAATTTTACGCGGCTATAGCAAGAACTTGCATTTATTTAGTACAGTTCCATAGAATCCATAGAATTCCTACAGTGCAGAAGGAGGCCATTCATCCCATCGGGTCTGTACCGACCCTCCAAAACAGCACCCAACCTAGGTCCAATCCCCTGTCCTACCCTTGTAACCCGACCTAACCTGCACATCTATGGCCACTAAGGGGCAATTTAGCCTGCCCAATCCACCTAACACCTACGTTAAAACACATCGCAGCCACTGAAGTATTTGAGCTGTAATTACTGTTACAACCTCTGAGCAGCGAAGACTCCATGCAGCAGAGACGGAAGGAAGCAGTGTATGAGACCCACCTTCACAACGAAGAAAGACCATGAGGAAGTCGAGACTCAGAGAATCAGACCGTAGCGCGACTGAGCTCATCAGTATGGGTAGTGTCACAAATCCTGTAATATTTTGGGATAATTTAAGGGGAATTGATTTTTACTGTTTGTTGAATAAAATTATTTAATTTATACACTTGCATTGTCCTTTGCTTCGTCAGTAAAAGCATCTGGGTAAGACTTTTGATTAATACACTAGTCAAAAGTATCTAGGATTTGACAGCTACAACAGGCTTCACTCCCGCCCGACTGCCCACACCAACTATTTTATGATGTGAGCAATGTATTACCAGTGTCAATTGGCATTTTAGCAAGCTCAAGGATTAAACTTCCCTTGTGGGTCCCACAGGAGCAAATCTGCGCCTCCTGGCTCCTCAAGGAAAATTAAATGAAAAAGTTTAATAACTTCGGGTTCTTTGGGTTTCTCGTGGCCCTGATTGCCACCAGGCGTAGCTGCGGGCCAGCATTTTCATTTTTGACACCCCAGAGTGTTTGTTGTGGAGGTCCTGTGGGAGTGAGCCACGCCCGTGTTCCAGAACTATCATTTGAGTGCCCCAAAGGATAGATAACTCCACCTCTATGCTCAGTTCCAGGATCTTGACGTAATAGCTTTCAAATCATCAAGCAAAGCCCAGTTATGGGCTCCATACTGGTATACATGGCATATGCGGGAAAGCTGTGATCCTGTCTGGGTCCAACACTGGATGTGTGATGTCGTGACCAGCAAGGAGTCCATGAAATTTAGGGCAGTGACGACTTCTTGTTAATGTCGGTGGTTTAATGGGGAGGGGGAGGCATCTCAACATGTCCGCATGGGGAATCGTCCCCCTGCCCAATGCTCCAGCGCATATTCATATGCAGCCAACAGCAAGGCCCAAAGCTGGATGCGAGTGGAGGCAATGGGGGGGGGGGGGGGGGGGGGGGGGGGAGGAGGAGGAGCCTAGATACATAACTTCACCTGCGTCGAAGACACAGTTTTCTTGTCAGAGGCAGATGTCAGCTTCCTTGAAACACTGCAAAACGCAGGATGTTCTCCGTCATCGTGGACGCCCACTCCAAGTGGTTGGAGGTCCACCGAATACAGGCAAGCATCATGAGGGCTACTGTTGAACTGCTGAACGTAATCTTTTGCACGCACGGCATTCCGGAGGTGCTAATCTCGGATAATATACAAATGGTATAGTTTTCACTAGTGCAGAATTTGGCTCTTTCGTGATTGCCAACAGGATCCGGCATGTATGCAGTGCCCTGCGCCACCCGACCTCCAACGGATTGGCCGAGCGAGCAGTCCAAACGTTTAAACAGGGCGTGAAGAAGCAGACTCCGGGTCCTGGGAGACTCGATTGGTACATTTTCTGGTCAGTTACCAAACCATGCCACATGCTATGTTGGGGATCATGCCTGCCGAATTGTTGATGGGAAGCCGTATCCGCACCCAGCTGCGCCTGGTCATCCCAGACATTGCTGGGAGTGTCTGCTGAGGGCAGAACAGAACAAAGGTGGACGGGGTCGGCACAAGGCTTCGCGGAGTTTCATCCCGGGAAATGCGGTATGTGCCCCACCCTTGTCGCCAGTGTAGTATCAATGCCAAGAGAATACACATGAAATGGCAAGAAGGATTCAAACGCTACTGTTTTATTTACTGTACACAATTCTCCACTCCTCGAAGGATCTCCCTCCCCGACCTGCACTCAGGTCGGGGGGTGTCGTACGGTGAAGGATCCCCTACGGAAGTTCGTATTCCGTGGAAGTCACGGGAAACCGGGTGGTCCATACCCCGTGACCTCTGTGGGGACTGTAACAGTAATTGAGTCTGGTAAATGGACAACAGATCAATTGTACACATTCTGGCTTATGGACAAGGGAGATCGACTGGCTTCAATCCCCCCTCTGAGACTGAACCCCTCCACCCTCCCCCACCAGCCGACTTAGATTTCTCCATTAACACAACATACATTTGCTATAGATAAAATCACACTCTCTGTTAAGTGAAAAATCAGAAACACCCTGGGAGGACTCTCCGTCTCGCCACACCCGATTACTGGTGTGCCGCGCCCCCACTGGCAGCCGGATCCGCTATCCCGGCAGCCGGCCAATGGGATTTCCCATTGTGGCACAGTCAATGAGTAATGTGGTGCAGTCCCAGACAGAGATGGTCCATTCCCTGTGCTCCAGGACCTCGAGATGCAGACCCTTGTCAAGACCAAAGCGGGCTACCAGGACTGGCAGCTTCAAGTGGTGGGGGAGTCTCAGGGGTTAGCCCTGCTTGCACCCCCATCCCAGGGAGTAGCCATCAGGCACCCCGAGGGAGGAAGAGGTGACGGGGCCTGTGCCGGTGACTCCCACAGGGATTGTGCTGGAACACCGCAGCACCTCGGACTCCCCACTTCCTGTCCCTGGTGCACCGGGCAGACATGCACCATGCCACCTGGGACACTCAAGCAGCAGCTGGGCCCATCCAGGCCCAGTTGCCCCAGAAGGCACCTGCCAACAGGGACCCCGGGCACAGGGCGGTAATCACTGCAGGCCGCTTCACTCCTGCTGTACCATCTGGGGATCCACCAAGACATAGCGTTAGAGCCAGTAAGGCCAGAAAGTTAGACACTAGCTAAGTTGGCACGGATGCAGGCCACAGTTTAGTTATAGGGGCTAGGGAACAAATCTGTATATATGTTGTCACATTAAATACCTGTTTACAGGGCGGCATGTGGTGCAGTGGTTAGCATTGGGACAGCAGCGCTGAGGACCTGAGTTTGAATCCCAGCCTGGGTCACTGTCTGTGTGGAGTTTGCACATTCTCCCCGTGTCTGCGTGGGTTACACCCCACCACCTAAAGATGTTAAGGTTAGGTGGATTGGCCATGTTAAATTGCTCCTTAATTGAAAAAAAAAGATAATTTATATAAAAAACAATACCCGTTTACACTGATACAACCTGCCTCGGCACTCTGCCAGATGGGTGCGAGGGTGTGGTGGAGGATAGGGCACAGGAGAGGAGGGCTGGGGGCACCCATACAGCCAGTGTCACTCTGCAGAACCGAGGGCCAAGGTGGGTGGTCAATGAGGTACACAGCAAGATGGCTGCCTTGCAGGCTGCGGCAATAGCGGTCCATGCCTGGACACAGCCCCAGTCCCGTGGGGACTCACCCCAGCCACACGCTCCATTCCCCCTACACTGCCCCTCCCCCCCCCCCGGCCCTGGCAGGGCACCCGTCACCCCAACCAGCCCGGCCAATGTCTGGCCCGGCAGCCCACGGTCACGCCTCTCTGTGTCCTCCCTCCTCGCTCTTCCTCATTTGGCCTCGATGCCAGTTTCATGATTTTTGAAAGTACAGGTGAACTGCGCCATCGGGATTTGGCCCATTTGAGGCGGAGAATCACAGAGACCCAGAGGATACGTGGTCGGGCCCGTTAATTCAGGACCTCATTGATACCGCTGTCGAAGTGACAGGGAATTGTGATTTAGAGTCAAATCGGCACCCTGACGTGATTTTGAGGTCGGAACCTAATCTCCTCCCAATCGCGATTCGCGATTTCAGCGTCAGCCAACCGAGAATCGCACCCATAATATGTCCCTTTATAGGGGCCCTTTTTATTAAAAATATTTTTATTAAAGGCATTTAACATATATACACAGAATATCAGAAGAATCATCGTCAACCCAATAAACAACTACAACCCTCCAACCCCCCAGAAACCAGCACCCCACCACGTCCCACCCACACCCTTACCCCCCACCCCCCCCCCCCCCAAAAACCTCCCCGTTGCTGACCCCTCAATTCACCTTGAAGAAATCAATGAACGGTCTCCATCTCCAGGTGAACCTCTCTACCGAGCCCTGCACAGCGAACCTGACCTTCTTCAAGCTCAGGAATTCTGCCAGGTCGCTCACCTACACCCCTGCCTTCGGCGGTTCCCAATCTCTTCAGCCCAACAAAATCCGTCTCCAGGATATCAGGGCGGCAATGACCAATATACCGGCCTCTCTCTGTATAGGGACCCTTTTATCCCACAAAATGGTTCAGAACACTCTCTCGCCTTTACCTCAAGAACCATTTCTGAAGCAGAACAATACTGTGCTCACATTGAGAAGGAGGGCCTAGCGGTTATATTTGTTGTGAAGAAATTCCACCAGTATGTGCGAGCCTCGACATAGTGACTGAGCACAAGCCATCACTGGGCCAGTTAAGGGAAGGTAAGCACATCCCGCCCATGGGCTGGGTGAAGTCACAGTACCGTGCCCTGCTGTCGGCAGCGTACAAGTATACCTTTCAGCACCGGCCTGGAATGCAAATTGCTCATGCGGGTGCATTAAGTCGCCTGCCCCTACCCAGGAGCGTTCCACCACCATCAGTACCCCAGGGGATCTAGCCCTAAACTTCCCAGGTACTCTGTCAGTGTCCGTGGGGCACATCCGTAGCTGGGCCCAAAGACTCCCTATTCTTTCAAAGAATAAACAAATGATTAAAGTCTGACGGCATTACGAGAAGTCTGAATAGCTGAGCCCTTACTTCACTCATCAAGATGGGTTGGTATGTGAAGACAACATGATTCTGTGGAAGTCACAGGTGGTCATCCAAACAGACCAGGGTGAACCTCCTTCAAGAGTTACACAGCCTCCTTCTAAGGCAGACAATGATGAAAATGTTGCCCCGCAGTTACATCTCTTGGCCAGGCATAGATAAAGCGATTGAAGAACTAGTACAACAGTGCCACCCTTGCCAAATGCAGCAATCATTGCCGCCTTCTGCTATGTTTAACCCCTGGGAATGGTCTTATCACCTGTGGACCAAGGTCCACATTGAATATGTATCCATTCCTGGGCAAGATGTTTTTGGTGCTGGTAGATGCTACTTGAAGTGGCTATCAGTTCAAGAGATAGGGGGCCACTACCTCATCAGCCACAAGTGTTTGCATTTCATCGAATTTACAGGGCAGAAGGAGGCCATTCGGCCCATCGAGTCTGCACCGGCCCTTACAAAGAGTACCCTACTCAAGCCCACGTCTCTACCTTATCCCTGTAACCCAGTAATCCCCATTTAACCTTTTTTGGACACCAAGGGCAATTTTTGCATGGCCAATCCACCTAACCTGCACTTCTTTGGACTGTGGGAGGAAACCGGAGCACCCAGAGGAAACCCACGCACACACGGGGAGAATGTGCAGACTCCGCACAGACAGTGATCAAAGGCGGGAATCAAACCTGGGTCCCTGGAGCTGTGAAGCAACAATGCTAACCGCTATGCTACCGAGCTGCCCCGAAGTTCATGGGGTCTCCCAAATCAATTGTTTCAGACAATGGCATCCCCTTCATCAGCGCTGATTTTTAGTGTTTTATGAGAGCAAATGGCATACGATACGCAAGGACAGCTCCTGCCACACAGCATAGAACGGCCTGGTTGAGAGAGCCGTTCAAACTTTCAAGAATGCCATCGAAAAGCCATCCGATAAACCACTTTGTCAAAGGTTGGCTAATTTTTTGTTGTAAACTCAAGGCCTCATTAAACCACGGGTGTCACACCAGCTGCGCTGCTCATGGCCGTCGGTTAGAACCTGATTGGATCTTGTATTTCCAAATTTGGCCGGGAGGATGGAAGTACATCAGGCTTCCCAGAAGTGTCAGTGGTCAGAGCAGAGGGGTGACAGGTCGTTCCGGGCGGGTGGGTCCATAATTTCACTGCCGGTTCGCCTTGGCTAGTAGGCCGGATAGTGGCCAGTTAGAGCCGGTGGTTTATGTGGTTGATGGTAAAGGGAGACCGTCGTAAAACAGCACGTCGACCAACTGAGGAGTTGAGGGGTAACGAACCCCTAACATGGAGTGGATAAGTCCGAGCATCATGAGTACCCCTGTAACTCTGTCCAGCGAAGGGGAGCCAGAGACTCCCAGTTCTGTTCAACTAGCTGCACCTGCCGAGGCCAGTTGGCCTCTTGTTGAAGTGGTTCTGCCTGAGGTGGCATCAACTGTGGATGACTCAATCACTCAAAAGAGTGCCGAGCCTATGACCTGTCTACAAAGGTCCGGGCGGACCCGGAGGTCTCCGGACTGATTGACTATTTGACGGGCTCTCTTTTCTTGGTTTTCCCTGCTAACGTCTGTGCATAGCTTTTGGGGTAGTGTATTAAAAGATTTAAGTGGGGGTGAGGGATGTGGTAATGTGACCCCTTTAAGTGGGGGCGGGCTCCACAGATCATGTGATTGGGCCAATGGGAAGTTTGGGCGGGGCCCGAGGAACAAGACCCGGGCAGTGTGGACCTGTTGTATAGAGTTATGTGTCTGTTACCTAACTGCCTTCAATAAACCCTGGGCGAGATTCTCCGGACTCACGACGGGTCGGAGAATAGCGGGCGTCGGAAATTTTTACGGCGACGCTGTTCCGACGCCCTCCCGCTATTCTCCGAACCCCGCAAATTGTCGGAGTCGCGTTTCCCGACAAACGCCTCCTTCCCGCCCCTGACACGACCAGAATCGCCACTGAGAGCCCCCCCGCTATTCACCGGCCCGGATGGGCCGAAGTCCCGACGTCATGGCGCCCTGTTTGGACGTCGTGAAACACACCTGCTTTTTAAATTCGTCAACCAGTCGGCCTGGCTGACGACTGCTTGGAGGAGGTCAGGGCACCACTCTGCGCACCGCTCAGCGCACCGCTCAGCGCACCGCTCGAGTCTGGCCACAACGGGGAAGGCATCCCTGGGACCGGGAGGGGGTCCAGAACGGGGGCGGTGGGGGAGACGGAGGGGGCAGTGGGGGAGGCGGAGGGGGCAGTGGGGGAGACGGAGGGGGCAGTGGGGGAGACGGAGGATGCAGTGGGGGAGATGGAGGGGGCAGTGGGGGAGACGGAGGAGGCAGTGGGGGAGATGGAGGGGGCAGTGGGGGAGACGGAGGAGGCAGTGGGGGAGACGGAGGGGGCAGTGGGGGAGACGGGGGAGGCAGTGGGGGAGATGGAGGGGGCAGTGGGGGAGACGGAGGAGGCAGTGGGGGAGACGGAGGGGGCAGTGGGGGAGACGGAGGAGGCAGTGGGGGAGATGGAGGGGGCAGTGGGGGAGACGGAGGAGGCAGTGGGGGAGACGGAGGGGGCAGTGGGGGAGACGGGGGAGGCAGTGGGGGGCGACGGAGGGGGGGGGGGGGTTTAGGTAGAGAGTGAGCCGTCCAACCCCGTAACAAAATGTCTGCCACCATGCCATGGTGTGCAGGTGACGAGGGACACGGCCGCTGGTTCCCCTGTGGCTTCCGGCCACAGGCCACTGACGCACCCGTGAGGAGGACATAGTTTACTGGCCGTTGGATGCAGGAAGTGACCAGGGGTTAGGCTGACCGCGTGTCAGCAGCGCGACCAGGCCACCGGGACACACTGGTATCCCATGGCTGGCGGCTGCCGAGGTGTCGACTAACGTCCGTCTAACATGTCCCGTTTCTCCGCCCCCCACCACCCTTCTGTAGGTTAGCACGATGCATGGGAACAGAACGGCTATGTTCTGCGCAGTGGTTGGGGCAGCTCTACTGGATTTGGAGATGCAGCAGCATCCACACCCACAACCCGCAGTGGCTGCAGGGCCAGCTGCAGCAGCAGAGGGAAGGGCCGAGGAGTTGCCAGTCGTCGAGCAGCATGGGGGGGGGGAGGAGGAGGAGGAGGAGGAAGAGGAAGAGGAGAGAGTGAGGGTGCAGCCACGGCGTCAGAGGCGACGACCAAAGCCGAGGGTGTACCGTGTCCGGGTCTCTTTCCTAACAATGCCGGACATCACCTGCAGGAGAAGACTCCGGCTGAGTAGGCAGACGGTGATACATATCTGCGAACTCCTGTCGCACCTCGCCCCACGTGGAACGGGGGGAGGACACGCGATCCCGGTAGCCATCAAGGTGACGGTCGCTCTGAACTTCTATGCTACCGGCTCCTTCCAGTCTCCGAGCGGGGACGTCTCTGGGATCTCCCAGTCATCGGTGCACAGGTGCATCCGGGATGTGACCGACGCCCTCTATGCCATCGCCGATCGCTACATCACCTTTCCCGAGGACCGAGCAAGTCAAGACTCACGAGCCCGTGGATTTGCCAGTGTGGCCGGGATACCGAGGGTTCAGGGGACAATCGACTGTGTTCACGTCACCATGCGCCCGCCTGCTGTGGACAGGGACGTGTTCACAAACAGGAGAGGGACATACTCCATTAATGTCCAGGTGGTATGCGACCCCCACATGAGGTTCTGAACGTCTGTGCAAGGTTCCCAGGGAGTGTGCATGACTCCTACATACTAGCGCGTCGTTCATCCCTGCGATGTTTGAGGGACGTCCCCCCGGCTGAGGGGCTGGTTGCTAGGTGACAGGGGTTATCCGCTGAGGTCTTGGCTGATGACGCCGATACGGAGGCCTCAGACCAATGCGGAAACACGATACAACGAGGCCCATGCAGCAACCAGGGGTGTGGTGGAGCGCTGCCTTGGCCTCCTGAAGATGAGATTCAGGTGCCTGGACCGCTCCGGAGGGGCCCTGCAGTACCAGGCCGACAGGGTCGCTCGCATTGTAGTGGTCTGCTGTGCGCTGCACAACATCGCGATGCAGAGGGGAGATGACCTGTTGCAGGAGGCGGAGGGAGAAGCTAGTGGCAGTGGTGCCAGCACAGAGGAGGAGGAGGAGGAGGAGGAGGAGGAGGAGGAGGAGGAGGACGCTGGTGGAGTGGCGGGCGCAGCACGCAGACACGACCCAGGTGCTGGTGATGTCCAGGAGGCGGCACGACGGACCCGGCAAGGACGGCGGGCACGCGACGCCATGGTGGCAGCACGGTTCACGCATCGCATGTGACGTCCCCGATGAACACCAAACCACCACCTGCATCGCTAGTCATGCAGAGGGTCACCACACAACTGCCACCACCAAACCCCCCCCCCCCCCTCAGTGTACACTGCTCCACTTCGACATGACGCTTATCACTGGGTCCAGACGGAATGGCACAACATTGATGGCTGTGTCAGCGGGTGTGATCAGTGCCATGTGGAATGATGACAGCCCGCTCTGCGAAGAGCTGTGAGCTCAGAATCGTTAGAGAGAGTCTGACCCATGGCAATAGCTGAACCATCCACCTTGGTGGCCGCTGAGTTCGTCACTGACACTCCATCACGTGCCTGCGTGGGCTAGCTGTGGGAGGGGGGTAGGGGCAGGGACTGCACACCCGGCACCGAGGTT